>NW_028270168.1:58700004-59046437 GCF_037043375.1 Chiloscyllium plagiosum
TAAACATCGAAAGAAAGCCTTAGGGTTTACCCTGATCCTATCCACCAACAATTTCTCATGTCTCCTCCTGGCTCTTCTGAGCTCTCTCTTTAGGTCTTTCCTGGCTACCTTGTAACCCTCAAGCGCCCTAACTGAGCCTTCACATCTCATCCTAACATAAGCCTGCTTCTTCCTCTTGACCAGAGATTCCACTTCCTTCGTAAACCACAGCTCCCGTGCTCTACAGCTTCCTCCCTGCCTGACAGGTACATACTTATCTGGGACACACAGGAGCTTTTCCTTGAATAAGCTCCACATTTCTAATGTGCCCATCCCCTGCAGTTTCCTTCCCCATCCTATGCTTCCTAAATCTTTCCTAATCACATCGTAATTGCCTTTCCCCCAGCTGTAACTCTTGCCCAGTGGTATACACCTGTCCCTTTCTATCACTAAAGTAAACATAACAGAATTGTGATCGCTATCACCAAAGTGCTCACCTACTTCCAAGTCTAACACCTGGCCGGGCTCATTACCCAGTACCAAATTTAAAGTGGCTTTGCCCCTAGTTGGCCTGTCTACATACATTCCTGAAGAAGGGCATATGCCTGAAACGTCGATTCTCCTGTTCCCTGGATGCTGCCTGACCTGCTGCGCTTTTCCAGCAACACATTTTCGGCCCTGTCTACATACTGCGTCAGGAAGCCGTCCTGCACACGCTGGACAAAAACTGGCCCATCTATAGTACTCGTACTGTAGTGATCCCAGTCAATATTTGGAAAGTTGAAGCCCCCATGACAATTACTCTGTCTCTCTCACTCCTATTGAGAATCATCTTTGCTATCCTTTCCTCTCATGTCTACTCCATCTTTCAATAAAATCAAGGCTTCTCTGATTGGTTACTCAAATCCACATTGCCGCCTACTCCTGATAACCTTTCACCCCCTTGTTTAACAAGAATCTCTCCACCTCGGCCTTCAAAATATTCAAGGACTCTGCTTCCGCAACTTTTTTTGCAGAGTTCCAAAGACTCATGACCTTCTGAAAAAAATGTTTTTACCTCATCTGTTTTAACCAGGTGAACTCTGAGATTTAAACAGTGACGCTTAGTTTTAGATTCTCCCACAGGAGGAAGCATCCCATCCTCATCCACCTGGTCAAGACTCCTCAGAGTTTCCTAATTAAGTTGCCTCTTAATTTCCTAACCTTCAACAGATACAAGACCAGCCTGATTCCAGGGATTAATCTGATAAACCTTCTCTGAACTGCCCCACACACATTTACATCCTTCCTTATTTAAGGAGACCAGTAGTCTCCTCTTCATTGGGGAGACCGGACGCCTCCTAGCAGAGCGCTTTAGGGAACATCTCCGAGACACCCACACCAATCAACCACACCGCCCCGTGGCCCAACATTTCAACTCCCCCTCCCACTCTGCCGAGGACATGGAGGTCCTGGGACTCCTTCACCGCCGCTCCCTCACCACCAGACCCCTGGAGGAAGAATGCCTCATCTTCCACCTCAGAACACTTCAACCCCAGGGCATCAATGTGGACTTCAACAGTTTCCTCATTTCCCCTTCCCCCACCTCACCCTGGTTCCAAACTTCCAGCTCAGTACTGTCCCCATGACTTGTCCGGACTTGTCCTACCTGCCTATCTCCTTTTCCACCTATCCACTCCACCCTCTCCTCCCTGACCTATCACCTTCATCTCCTCCCCCACTCACCCATTGTACTCTATGCTACTCTCTCCCCACCCCCACCCTCCTCTAGCTTATCTCTCCACGCTTCAGGCTCACTGCCTTTATTCCTGATGAAGGGCTTTTGCCCGAAACGTCGATTTTACTGCTCCTCAGATGCTGCCTAAACTGCTGTGCTCTTCCAGCACCACTGATCCAGAATCTGGTTTCCAGCATCTGCAGTCATTGTTTTTACCTAAGGGAACACTTAGAACATACATAAAACAGTACAGTGCAGTACAGGCCTTTCGGCCCTCAATGTGGTGCTGACATTTTATCCTATTCTCAGATCAGACTAGCCGACATTCTCTTAATTTTACTGTCATCCGTCTACCTATCCAAGAGTCGCTTAAATGTCCCTCATGTCTCTGACTGTACTCCCACTGCTGGCAGTACATTCCACACACCCACCACTCTCTGTGTAAAGAACCTACCTCTGACATCTCTCCTAAACCTTCCTCTAATCACCTTAAAATTACATCCCCGATTTCTGACTTCACCACCCTTTCAGGGTGATTTCTAGACTCAGTCCATCCTTAGAGTGAAAAATCCCTCTTGAACTCTCTCCTTAACCTTATACCTCTTACCTGGAACCTTTGCCCCCTGATTATTGCCTTCTCTACCGATGAGAGAAGTGATATCATATCCATGGTATTAATACCCCTCACAATCTTGTACATCTCCATCAGATCCTCTCTCAACCTTCACTGTTCCAATGAAACATCCTCGGCCTCTCCAATCATTCCTTTATGGCTCAGAGCCTCCGGCCCAGGGAACATCCTGGTGAATCTCCTATGTATCCCCTTGTGTGCTCTCACATCCTTCTGGTAGTGTGGGGACCAGAATTATACACAGTACTCCAGCTGTAGCCTAACCAGTGTTTTATATAAAGAAGAATAAAGGGAAAAAAAGAACAATACAGCACAAGGACAGGCCCTTCGGCCTACCAAGACTGCACCAACACATGACACCTTCCCAAACTCAAAACCTTTTGCCTCCACACGGTCCGTATCCCTCTCGTTCCTGCCTATTCATGTATCTGTCAAGATGCCTCCAAAATGCCTTGATCATACCTGCCTCCACCACCATCTCTGGCAGCACTTTCCAGAGTCCTACCACTCTCAACATAAAACCTTCTCTTCCAAATCATTTATATATTAATCCCTGTGAAACCACTGGTCAGAGATCTCCAGTCAGAAACACACCCTTCCACCACTACTCTCTGTTGTCTATGACTAAGCCAGTGCTGTATCCATCTTACCAGTTCATCATGGATCCCATGTGACTTCACCTTTTGTATGAGCCTTCCATGAGGACAACATCCACTGCCCTTCCCTCATCAATCATTTATCTCACACCCTCAAAAAACTCAAATCATGTTTGTGAGACACGACCTTCCCTGTACATAGCAATGCTGCCTATCACGAAAAAGTCTGAAAAGTTCCAGAGACGTAGAGGAAAGGATTGCAAAGATGATTCCAGAAAGGAGTGAGAGTGACAGGGGAGTTGTTATGGGGGCTTTTAACTTTCCAAATATTGACTGGAAATATTATAGTTCAAGTACTTTAGATGGGTCAGGTTTTGTCCAACGTGAGCAGGAGGGTTTCCTGACACAGTATGTAGACAGGCCAACAAGGGGCGAGGCCACTTTGGATTTGGTACTGGGTAATGAACCCAGCCAGGTGTTAGGTTTGTAGGTAGGTGAGCACTTTGGTGATAGTAACCACAATTCAGTTATGTTTACTTTAGTGATGGAAAGTGATAGGTATATATCACAGGGCAAGAGTTGTAGCTGGGCGAAAGGCAATTACAATGTGATTAGGCAAGATTTAGGATGCAAAGGATGGGGAAGGAAACTGCAGGGGGTGGGCACAACTGAAATGTGGAGCTTGTTCAAGGACCAGCTACTGTGGGTCCTTGATAAGTATGTACCAGTCAGGTAGTGAGGAAGTGGTTGAGCGCGGGAGCCGTGCTTTACTAAAGAAGTTAAATCTGTTGTCAAGTGGAAGAAGGTGGCTTATGTTAGGATAAGATGTGAAGGCTCGGTTAGAGCGCTTGAGAGTTACAAGGTAGCCAGGAAAGACCTAAAGAGAGAGCTCAGAAGAGCCAGAAGGAGACATGAGAAGTTGTTGGCAGATAGGATCAAGGTAAACCCTCAACACGTGACACCTGTTCTACAGGTATGTCAAGAATAAAAGATTGACCCGGATAAGATTAGGGCTAGTTAAGGACAATAGTGGAAAGTTGTTGTGGATTCCGAAGAGATAGGAGAGGTGCTAAATGAATACCTTTTGTCAGTATAGACACTAGAAAATGACAATGTTGTTGAAGAGAATACTGAGATACAGGCTACTAGACCAGATGGGATTGAGGTTCACAAGGAAGAGGTGTTAGCAATTCTGGAAAGTGTAAAAAACAGGTAAGTCCCCTGGGCCAGATGGGATTTATCCTCAGATTCTCTGGGAAGCCAGGGAGGAGATTGCAGAGCCTTTGGCTTTGATCTTTATGTGGTCATTGTCTACAGGAATAGTGCCAGAAGACTGGAGGATAGCAAATGTTGTCCCCTTGTTCAAGAAGGGGAGTAGAAACAACCCTGGGAATTATAGACCAGTGAGCCTTACTTCGGTTGTGGGTAAAGTGTTGGAAAGAGTTATAAGAGATAGGATTTATAATCATCTAGAAAGGAATAAGTTCATTAGGGATAGTCAACATGATTTCGTGAAGGGTAGGTCGTGTCTCACAAACCTTATTGAGCTCTCTGAGAAGGTGACAAAACAGGTGGATGAGGGTAAAGCAGTTGATGTGGTGTATATTGCATGCAATTCTGGTCTCCTTCCTATCGGAAAGATTTTGTGAAACTTGGAAGGGTTCAGAAAAGATTTTCAAGGATGCTGCCAGGGTTAGAGGATTTGAGCTATAAGGAGAAGCTGAACAGGCTGGGGCTGTTTTCCCTGGAGCGTCAGAGGCTGAGGGGTGACCTTATAGAGGTTTATAAAATCATGAGGGGCATGGACAGGATAAATAGACACAGTCTTTTCCCTGGGGTTGGGGAGTCCAGAACTAGAGGGCATAGGTTTAGGGTGACAGGGGCAAGATATAAAAGAAACCTATGGGGCAACTTTTTCATATAGAGGCTGGTATGTGTATGGAATGAGCTGCCAGAGGAACTGGTGGAGGCTGGTACAAATACAACATTTAAAAGGCATCTGGATGGGTATATGAATAGGAAGAGTTTTGAGGGATATGGGTTGAGTGCTAGTAGGTGCGTCTAGATTGGGTTGGGATATCTGGTCGGCATGGGCGGATTGGACTGAAGGGTCTGTTTCCGTGCTGTATATCTCTATGACTCTATGCTTCTATATGGACTTCAGTAAAGCTTTTGTTAAGGATCTCTCCTGTAACTAAAGAGGTTACAAAGATTTCACACAAGGCCCCAGCAATTTCCTCACCTGCCTACCTCAGCATTCAGGGATAGCTGCCATCAGGTCCTGAGGATTTGACAACTTTAATGCTTTTCAAAACACACACCACCTCCTCCTTCTCTATACTGACATGCCCCAGAGTAACAACATACCCCTCCTGAGACTCACCATCCACCAGGTCCTCAATGGTGAATACCAAGGTGCAAAGTATTCATTAAGAACCTCACCATCTGACTCCATGCGTAAATTCCTCCTCGGTTCTTGACTGGACTGATCTTTTCCCTATTTACCTTTTGCTCCTTATGTATGTATAAAACCTCTTGGAATTTCCCTTAATCCTATTTGCCAAATACATTTCCTGGCCCCTTTTCGCCCTCCCAATTCCTTGTTTGAGTTCTTTCCTGTTCTCTTTGTACACTTTGAGGGCTCTGTCTGTCTCCCGACTCTAACACCTTACATGTCCGTCCTTTCTCTTTTTGACTAAGTTCCCAGTTTCTCTTGTCATCTAAGATTCCGACATGTCAGAGGTGAATTTGTCTTCAGTCGACATTCCCCAGTTTCTGCCTAATTGTGGCCGTTAGTCTTTTCCCAATTTAATACCTGATCCACCTGAGGATCACATGGATTTGAGGTGACTGTCAGGTCAGGCATGATCTTATTGAATGGTGGAGCAGCCTTGAGGGGCTGAACAGCCTCCTGCTGGATTTCAGATGCCTGTATATATGTGTGCCCTCACAGAATAGAATCATAGAATCCCTACAGTGTGAAAACTGGCCCTTCGCCCCATTGACACTCTGAAAAGTATCCCACCCAAACCCAAGCCCCATTACTCTACACTTACCCCTGACTAATGCACCTAACCTACACATCCCTGAACACTACGGGCAATTTCCCACGGCCAATTCACCTGACCTGCACATCTTTGGAATGTGGGAGGAAACCGGAGCACCCGGAGGAAACCCACACAGACACGGGGAGAATGTGCAAACTCCAAACAGACAATCGCCCGAAGCTGGAATTGAACCCGGGTCCCTGGCTCTCTGAGGCAGCAGTGTTAACCACTGAGTCGTCGTGCTGCCCTGATTGGTCCCAGATTGTTTTTCATGGTTTGTTAGTTTGACCCAGTTTTGTTCTTTTCCTGCAGAGGCTGTGGGATTGGCTGATTTCAGCACAGGCAGTAATTTGTGACTGTGACATGAATGGGATGGAACTGGAAGAGGTGAATGAGAGGCTGAGCCAAGTGAAGGTGAGGCAAAATTGGGAAAGTGCCTGTGTAACTCAGAGGAAGGGAATAATGACCCAGGGGCACTGAGGCAGCTTTTCCCATCTTGGTCTGACATTGAAATGTGTCAGATTGGCTTTAGTGAAATTGGTTTTCCTGAACTAGTCTGGGTGCCAACTGGGTTGCCACTGGTGCAGGACAAAGGTCTGGATGAAGAACCCAAAAACCTTTACTGCTGTGTCCTTGTGGAAGTGAGGGATTTCAAGTCATCCCCAGCTTCAGGCTGCTTTCTGAAAGTTTAATGAATCACCCAGCACCGAGAGTGACAACTAAATGTAAACTATCTCTTTCATAGCAGCAGCTGTGTGAGGGACATTGCCACTTCAATGGTGTCTGGTAAAGCACACATGCTAATCGCTGCTCGGTCACATAGAACGTAAGTATTGTTGAAAAAGACCTTTTTATGGCCTTGACCAATCAGAATCAAATGTAGACAATTCTCAACAAGTCCAGCTCTGTGTCCATTGTACTTGCTGCTCAACAACGAGACCCATGCTTACAGGATGTGAGTGACTGTACTTGTGCCACACTCAGTCAAATGCAGCCTTGATATCAAAGGCTGTCCCTCTCCCCTCCCCTCTGGAATCCAGCTCTTTTGTCCATGTTTGACCCAAGGCTGGAATGAGGTCAGGAGCTGAGTGACCCTGGGGGAACCCAAACTGGGCAGGTCACTGAGCAGGTTATTGCTGAGCAGGTGCTGCTTGGTAGCTCTGTTACTGACACCGTCCATCACGTTACTGAGGATCGAGGGGAGACTGATGGGGCAGGAATTGGTCAGGTTGGATTTGTCTTGCTTTTCATGTACAGGACATTCCTGGTTAATTTTCTGCATTGTCAGGTAGATGCCAGTGTTGTAACTCTACATGGAACATGTTGGCTGGGGGTGAGGCAAGTTCTGGAGTATAAACTTTCAATACTATTGCTGGAATGTTATAGTGCTACCCCTGGCATGTCCCCTGCACTCCCCATTGAACCAGGGTTGATCCCCTGGCTTGATGATAATGGGTGAGTGGGGGATATGTCGGGCCATGAGGTTACAGATTGTGCTGGAGTACAGTTCTGCTGCCGTTGATGGCCCACAGTGCCTCATGGATGCCCAGCCTTGAGCTCCTCGATCAGTTTGAAGTCTGACCCATTTAGCACAGTGATGGTGCCACACAACACACTGGAGGGGATTCTCAATGTGAAGGTGGGACTTTGTCTCCACACGGACTGTGTGGTGGTCACTCTCACCGATACTGTCATGGACAGATACATCTGCAGCCGGCAGATTGGTAAGGATGAGGTCAAGTATGTTTTTCCCTCTTGTTGGTTCCCTCCCCACCTGCTGCAGACCCAGTGCAGCAGCTCTGTCCTTTAGGACCTGACCAATTCAATCAGGAATACTGCTGCCGAGACACTCTTGGTTTTGGACATTGAAATCCCCCACCCGGAGTATATTCTGTGATCTTGCCATCCTCCCTCAAAGTGTTGTTCAACATGGAGGATACCGATTCATCAGCCGAGGGAGGGCGGTATGTGGTGATCAGCAGGAGGTTTCCTTGCCCTTGTTTAACCTGAAACAGTGAGACTTCCTGGGGTCCGGAGTCAATGTTGAGGACTCCCAGGGTAATTCCCTCCCGACTGTATCCCACTGTGGAGCCATGTCTACTGGGTCTGTCCTGCCGGTGGGACAGGACATATCCAGGGATGGGGATGGTGGGGCCTGGGACATTGCTGTGAGGTTATGATGCCGTGAGTATGATTGTGTCAGGCTGTTGCTTGGCTAGGCTGTGAGACAGCTCTCCCAGTGTTGGCACCAGCCCCCGGATGTTAATGAGGGGACCTTTGCAGGATTATAGAGTCATAGAGATGGACAGCATGGAAACAGACCCTTCGGTCCAACCCGTCCATGCCGACCAGATATCCCAACCCAATCTAGTCCTACCTGCCAGCACCCGGCCCATATCCCTCCAAACCCTTCCTATTCATATACCCATCCAAATGCCCCTTAAATGTTGCAATTGTACCAGCCTCCACCACATCCTCTGGCAGCTCATTCCATACACGTACCACCCTCTGCGTGAAAAAGGTGCCCCTTAGGTCTCTTTTATATCTTTCCCCTCTCACCCTAAACCCATGCCCTCTAGTTCTGGACTCCCCGACCCCAGGGAAAAGACTTTGCCTATTTACCCTATCCATGCCCCTCATAATTTTGTAAACTTCGATAAGGTCACCCCTCAGCCTCTGACACTCCAGGGAAAACAGCCCCAGCCTGTTCAGCCTCTCCCTATAGCTCAAACCCCCAACCCTGGCAACATCCTTGTAAATCTTTTCTGAATCCTTTCAAGTTTCACAACATCTTTCCGATAGGAAGGAGACCAGAATTGCACGCAATATTCCAACAGTGGCCTAACCAATGTCCTGTACACCCGTAACATGACCTCCCAACTCCTGTACTCAATACTCTGACCAATAAAGGAAAGCATACCAAACGCCTTCTTCACTATCCTATCTACCTGCGACTCCACTTTCAAGGAGCTATGAACCTGCACTCCAAGGTCTCTTTGTTGAGCAACACTCCCTAGGACCTTACCATTAAGTGTATAAATCCTGCTCAAGCTTACTTTCCCAAAATGCAGCACATTGCATTTATCTAAATTAAACTCCATCTGCCACTTCTCAGCCCATTGGCCCATCTGGTGCAGATCTTGTTGTAATCTGAGGTAACCCTCTTCGCTGTCCACTACACCTCCAATTTTGGAGTCATTTGTAAACTTACTAACTGTACCTCTTATGCTCACATCCAAATCATTATTGTAAATGACAAAAAGTAGTGGACCCAGCACCGATCCTTGTGGCACTCCACTGGTCACAGGCCTCCGGTCTGAAAAACAACTCTCCACCACCACCCTCTGTCTTCTACCTTTGAGCCAGTTCTGTATCCAAATGGCTAGTTCTCCCTGTATTCCATGAGATCTGGCGTTGCTAATCAGTTTCCCATGGGGAACCTTGTCGAACGCCTTACTGAAGTCCATATAGATCACATCTACTTGTTACAGCTGGTTTTGCCATTGTCTTTTCCGGTGCCAAGGTCGATGCCAGGTGATCTGTCTGGTTTCATGTCATAGAGTTATAGAGTCATAGAGATGTGCAGCATGGAAACAGACCCTTCGGTCCAAACCGTCCATGTCGCGATTGATACAACTGAATGCCTTGCCAGGCCATTTCAGAGGGGCAACTGAGAGCCAACCACATTGCTATAGGTCTAGAGTCACACGTAGGCCAGACCAGGTGAGGATGGCAGATTTCTTTCCCTGAAGGTCTTTCATGGACCAGATGGTATTTTCCCAACATTTGATGACAGTTTCATGGTCACAATCACTGAGATCAGTTGTAGATTCCAGATTTATTAAGTACTTTTCAATTCCACCAGCCCCCATGTTTCAATTCAAGCCCCAGATTTCAGACATTAGCCTGGGTTTCTAGCCCAGTGACATTATTGTTATGCCATGTTGACCTCCCATTTTCTCATTTCCCTCTGGACACCCACATTTGCAAGATTCATGGTTTTTTTTATAGATATTTTTATTAGAAATTTAACATTTTTACAAGTTTACAAAAATAAACAAAACTCTCAGATATAAACATTGATATACAATTAGCTCAAATATACAATAGCCAAAATTTGACAAAAAAAAACAAAACAACAAAAAAAAACCGAAAAAAAAACAACAAAAAAGAACAAACAGACAAAACTCAACTATCTACTAATCTAACCTACAACTAACCAGGGTGTATATTTAAGTCTCTTACATGCTCGGGATGTGTTAACATCAGATATAATAAACCCGTATTCGTGCGGGATTCCTCCCCCGAGGGGCCGCGGACCAGCCAGGTCTGTAGTCTCAATTAAATAAAAGCCCTTGTTAGGATAGCCGAAATATCTGTATTTATGTAATTCAAAAAGGGCTGCCATATTTTATAAAATAATTCGGTCTTTCGGTGCACCATGTTTGTAAGGAAGTCAAGGGGAATACATTCCATAATTAGTCTGTGCCAATTTGAAAGTCCAGGGGGGCCCTCCGCCACCCAATTCATCAAAATATTTTTCCTTGCACAGAAAGAAAGAATAGAAAATAGTCTCTTCCCGTACGTGTCCAGGGAGGGAAAGTTCGAAAAGCCCAATAGGAGAGATACGGGGTCCACTTTTATTTCCGTTCCTAAAATTTCTGTCAGGGTACTTGCTACTTTAGTCCAATATCCACGGATCTTATGACAGGTCCATAAGCAATGTACAAGAGTGCCCACCTCTATTTTGCATTTAGGACACATTGGAGATGCTCCTGCCTTAAATTTTGCCAATCGAACCGGTGCTATATGGGCCCTATGAAGTATCTTCAGCTGGATAGCCTGGGTTCTGTTACAAATAGTAATTCTTCTAGTATTTTCCCAGATATCATTCCACGTTTCTGTGGAGATTTCTAGTCCCAGATCCTGATCCCATGTTTTAAGCAGATTATCCATATCTCCCGATACTTCATCATGTAGCAAATGATAAATATTACTGACGGAAGATACCCTCACTGGTCGTAGGACACTACATTCTCTATCGGATTTATAAAGACTATCTAATAACGTAGTCTTCTTCTGTATAAAATCTCGAATTTGGAAGTATCGAAAGAGGTCTCCATTGGGTAATCCGAATTTCTGACGCAGCTGTCCGAAAGACATCAGGACCCCATCTTTAAATAAATCCCCGAGACATGAGATACCCCTGGATCTCCAGAGTTTAAAAGTGGCATCTGTTAACCCCGGTTGGAATCCCCATGCTCCCACTATCGGTGCATAGGGGGATGTTTTATGTGAATTACCCTCATTTTGCCGCATTATATTCCAAGCCTTGATTGTATTCAGTATTATAGGGTTTTTACAGTGATCTGTAATGATTTTCCTCTTGTCTGAGAATAAAAGGTTAATAAGTGGGTATTTTACTTGAGAAGCCTCGATGTCCAACCAGATTGATTGTGGATCAGACAAGACCCAATCAGCTATATAACTTAATAGGGAACTTAATTGATATTTCCTAAAATCTGGGAAGTCCAATCCACCCCTTGCCTGTGGAAGCTGTAGCTTCTTCAGCTTAATGAGGGGCCGCCTATGGTTCCAGATAAAGGAACTCAGCCAGCCGTATAATTTACATAAAGCTGTCCTCGGCAGCATCACCGGAAGCATTCTCATAGGATATAGGACACGGGGCAGGACATTCATTTTGATTAATGCTATTCTACCCAGCCAGGAAATTGGCAGGTCTCCCCATCGCTGGAGGTCCTGCCTTATCCTTTCCAATAAATTCACAAAATTAGCCTTATACAACTGACCAAATACTGGAGTAATAAAAATGCCTAAATATAAGAAACCCTCCAGGGACCAGCGAAAGGGAAAAAGGGAACCGTCCGCTAAGCGGGGTATCACAGCAAGGCCACCCATTGGCATAGCTTCCGATTTTGAAAAATTAATTTTATAGCCTGAGAATGCACTAAATGTATTAATAACTTGGATTAAGCGAGGTATGGACATTAAAGGGTTACTGAGGAATAGAAGAACATCATCTGCATAAAGGGTAATTTTATGTTTACCTGTACCAATCCTTGGGGCCACTATATTAGGATCAGCTCGTATAGCTTCTGCTAGTGGTTCAATTATTAGCGTGAATAACAATGGTGAGAGGGGACATCCCTGACGGCAGCCCCTACCCACACTGAAGCTATCCGAGCCTAATCCATTGGTAACCACAACTGCTTTGGGATCACTATACAATGTTGAGATCCATTTGGTAAACACCTGTCCAACACCAAACCTCTCCAATGTGTAAAACAAATATGACCATTCGACCCTATCAAATGCCTTTTCCGCGTCTAATGAAACCACTACTCCTGGTATCTTTCCCTGATGACAAGCTTGAATCATATTCAGAGCCCTTCTAACATTATTGGATGATCTACGGCCCTTAATAAACCCCGTCTGATCCTCCTTTATAATATGTGGCAGTATCCTTTCTAATCTCAGTGCTAATGTTTTAGAGAGGATTTTAAAATCTACATTTAGTAAGGATATTGGTCTGTATGATGTACAATCTTCTGGGTCCTTTCCTTTTTTGAGGATAAGAGAGATATTTGCCTCTTTCAGCGAAGGCGGGAGACAGCCCTGACTATATGCATAGTTATACATGTCCATAAGTGGACCAACCAGTATTTCTGTAAATTCTTTATAGAATTCAGCTTGAAAGCCATCTGGGCCCGGCGTCTTACCATTTTGAAGGTGCCTAATTGCATCAACTATTTCTTGGGGTGTAAGAGGAGCATTTAGGACCGATACTTGTTCCGGAGTTAGGTCTGGAAAAGTCAAATTTTTAAAAAATGACTGCATCCTCTTCGCCCTATCTTCACAATCCTGTGATTTATATAACTCAGAATAGAATTTTCTAAAGGTCGCATTAATCTTTTTATGATCATGAGTCAAAATACCCGTACTTTCCTTGATAGACATAATAGTCTGAGGGGCCTTTTTTTTCTTTGCAAGAAATGCTAAGTATCTACCCGGTTTGTCGCCATATTCATATAATCTTTGCTTTGCAAATAATATTTCCCTCTTAGCCGTTTGAGTAAGTGTAGTATTTAGAGCTGTCCTAAGAGCTGTAATCCTTTGCAATTTAATAATAGAGGGTCTATCAATGTATGCTGTTTCAGCCGCTTTTAAGCGGGTTTCAAGCAAACGCTGTTGTTCTCCTTTTAATTTCTTCTGGGTCGCTGAGTAGGAGATGATCAAGCCTCGCGTGTAAGCTTTGAAGGTCTCCCACATCATTGACGGGTTGCTAGCTGTACCTGAATTAATTTCTAAAAAAGTTTTAAATTCTTGAGAGAAGTACTTTACAAATTTACTATCTTTCATTAAGAAGGGGTCCATACGCCAATGCCGAGGGGATGTCCCACTGTTCTTCGCCTTAGTTTCCATATATACAGCAGCGTGGTCAGAAATTGCTATATTACCTATTTTACAGGATGATATGGAATTTAAAAAAATTGAGGGGGCAAAAAACATATCAATTCTGGTATGACATTTATGTGGATTAGAGTAGAAAGAAAAATCTCTACCCTGTGGATGAAGACATCTCCATACATCTACTAATCCTAATTCTTTGTTCAGATCCATCAATTGTCTAGATCTGGGAGATACTCCTGCAGTACTCTTGGGAATCCTGTCTATTTCCGGATCCATAATACAATTAAAGTCTCCCCCTATAATTATATGACGGGCATCAAAAGCCATCAATTTTGAGAAGGCTTCCGTTATAAATTTAAAGGGGTGTGCCGGGGGGCAGTACAAATTTAAAATCCCATATTCCTCTCCATTTATGAGAGCTTTAATCAAGATATATCGTCCAGATTCGTCTTTTATCTGCTTTAGGATTTTGAAAGGGAAATTCTTCCGAACAAGAATAACAACTCCCCTGCTTTTTGAGCTAAAAGAAGAAAAAAAGGCCTGATCAAATCCGCCCTGTCGTAATTTCAAGTGTTCTTTATCTGACAGATGCGTCTCCTGTAGGAGAGCTATATCAACTCTTTCCTTCTTAAGATTTGATAATATTTTCTTCCTTTTAAGTGGCGAATTACTCCCTTTGACATTCCAGGTGCACCACTTAACCGATTGATCAACCATAATCCTCTGGGCCAATCCGAGACCCCTCGGGAGGGGGAACCCCATCCAGAACATCCCGGGCATGGAACATGTAAAATTTACAAAAATAAACCCTCTTTAATACACCCACAACAATACAGTAAAAAACTATTTCTAAATAAAAAAAATATAAAACGTATCTAAGTGGAGACTTTCCCCCTTGTTCCCAGGGGGCATCACTTCCTCTCCAAAAATCCCTCATATCCTCTCCCAACCAATGCCCCACCCTTGACCCAGGCACTCCTCAATAAAGTGAGGAAAATTCAAATATAATACAAAGCTAGAGTTAACCGTGAGCACCCCACCCCCACCCCTACCAACACCTGGGTATATTTGGTAATGTTAATACCACATATAAACATATAACTATAAAATTACCAGTTCAACAAATAATAATTAAATATGATAATACAAAATAACGAAGGGAAAAACAACCCCGCTCCTAAAGACAGAGGTAAAATCGAATAAGGTAACCACCTCCCCCCACCCACATTAACCAAATCCCCCAGCTTGTATATACATATATATACATACACATACATATATATATATATATACATACATACACACACACACATATACATACACCCCTCATATATACATAAAATAATAACAGAAAACAACTCCGGGGGGGGGGGGGGGGAGAAAATCAAATCCCTCTCCCCACCCCCCATAATAATATTAAGCAATAAGGTAAGAAAAGAAACAAAAAGGGAGGGGATATAAACCAAAACGGGGGGGGGAAGGCAGACCAACATCCATTATGTCCTACAGTTTATCTAAGAGAGTCCAAGAATTCCTTAGCCTTTTCTGGTGATCCAAAGTTATATACAGATCCTTCATGGTTAAAGCGTAACATCGCTGGGTAGCGTAAGGAGTACTGTACATTTAAGTCCCTTAAACGCTTCTTCGCCTCGTCGAATGCCTTCCTCTTTCGAACCAGAGCCGGGGAAAAGTCCTGAAATAGCATGATCTTGGATCCTTTGTAGATCATAGCTTGGGGGTCTTTTCCGAGATTTCTAGAGGCTTCTAGGAGTATCTGCCTCTCCCTGTAGCTCTGCAGCCGGAACAGGACCGGGCGTGGGCGCTGGTTCGAGCCAGGCCCGCGTATTGCTACCCGGTAGGCCCATTCCACCCTTACCTGGCCTGATCCAGCTTGCAGATTTAAAAGTTGTGGCAGCCACTGCTCCAGGAATGCTGTAAGCTGGCCTTCCTCTTCCCGTTCGGGAAGGCCCAGCAAACGAATATTTTTTCGACGACCTCGATTATCGAGGTCGTCAATATGATTTTCCAAGGTCCGGACTCGCTGCTCGAGAGTCCGGACCTGATCCACGGCCGATTGAGCGGTTGTCTCCGAGGTCGCGGCCTTTAGCTCCGCCCCTCCGACTCGGCGTTGAATTTCATCAATCTCACGGTCGTGCTTCTTCAGCGCGGCCGAGAGCGACTCCCAACGATTCCTGGATTCGACGATAAAGGCATCGATCTTCGAGTCAAGCTTGGAAAGCATTTCTGTAAGGCTTGTTACTGTAGGTAAGTCCCCCGGGGCGGCTGTGGACGCCTCTGCTGCAGCTGGAGAGTGTGGGGGAGGGGTTGCTGCTTGCTGAGAGCTGCGGGCTCCCTTCCCTTTAGTCATTTTAACTTAGGATAAAGTTGCTTAAATATAATATTACACCACTAATTCAGTTACTAAACTATTATAAATGATTTATAAATGATTTGGTAAGCTTGGTAGGGGGTAGGTGACCCACTGTGCCCAAGTCTTGGGAGGAGCACTATAGACTCAGTCTTACTGGGTCGCCGCCATCTTGGATCCCCTCATGTTTTTTTTTTAATCATTTCCACTTGTACAACAGCCTCAGTCTTCTGCACATTATCCTGGGTCTGCCAGCCTGTGGCTAACTCACTGAAGCTGTTTGTATCTTACAGCCGCATGTGTCCTTCCACACAGCTTCCTGATCCACCCAGGTTTGTAACATTAACAAATGTGATATTTACACCCTACCTCTGAACCTAAGTCACTAATTTGTTGCTCTCCTCTCTCTCCCCCTCCCCCACACTTTCTCCACTCCTGCCTTCCTCCCACTCTCTCCCCCTCTTTACTCCCCACCTCCTCTTTCCCCACTCTCTCTCCTCTATGCCACCCCCACTCTCTACCCCTCACCCCCCATCCAATCTCTCCCACACTTGTCTCTCCCCATCTCTCCCAATCCTCTCTCTCCCTCCTTTCTCTCTCCTCAATGTCTCCACTCTCTCCCCCTTCCATTAACTCCTCACACTATCTACTCCTCTCTCTTAACCTCCCAATATCTCCCTTTCTTTCTCTCCTCCTTCATCTCCCCCTGTCACTATCTCTGTCTGTCTCCCCTTCCATTATCTCATTTTCTCTCCCTCCATTTCTCCCTCTCTCCTTCCCCACTTTCCCCTCCCTCTCTCTCCCTTCTCCCAGCTGCACCTCTGCCATCCCCCCATCTCCTTTTTTCTCCCTTCCCTTCTCCCTCCCTACTCCCCCTATCCTCTCTTGGACCACTTCTCTGCAGGAGTTGATGAGTGATCTCTATCTGCAGAAGTTAGAGGTGGAGACCCTTACTCATCACTCTCAGTCTTTCACTCGCCGATTGCCAGTTCCTGAGCGAGAGCTGATTGAGGGGCTCTTGCAGGACTATCGAGAACGCTGGGAGAAGCTGGAGAGAGAATTAGTCAGTAAACAGGTAAGGGGGATTCACATTAGAGAGGGAACAGTGGATGTTCCTGGTGGAATAGGGGGTGTTCCTGGAGAAATGGAAGATGTTTCAGAAGGAATGGGGGATGGTCCATTAGAGAATGGAAGATATTAGAACCACAGAATGGTATAGCACGGAAGGGATCCATTCGGCCCAACTTGTCCAAGCCAACCCAAAGACCCCGAGATGTCCTTTCTAATCTCATCTTGCTGCACATGGCAACTTACAACATTTTAAAGTTCAGAACCAGGAACGTTTTCAAAGAGTTTAGTGCCTCAACACAGGCAGCCAATTCCAGGCACCTACCATGTTCTCTACATGGCACGGGTGGCTCAGTGGTTAGCACTGTTGCCTCACAGCACCAGGAACCTGAATTTGATTCCAGCTTTGGGTAACTGTCTGTGGAGTTTGCACACTCTGCCTGTGTCTGCGTGGGTTTCTTCCCACAATCCAGAGCTGGACAGGTTATGTGGATTAGCCATGTTAAATTGCCCCACTGTCCTGTGGACATATTGACCAAACAACCTCACCTCCCCATGGCCGAACACGTCAACTCCCCCCTCCACCCCCAACCAACTCCCCCAAGGACATGCAGGTCCTGGGCCTCCTCTGCCACCAAACCCTAACCATCCGACGCCTGGAGGAAGAATGTCTCATCTTCCGCCTTGGGACCCTCCAACCATACGGGAACAATGTGGATTTCTTCATCTCCCCTCCCCCCACCTGGTCAGCATGGATGCGTTGGACCGAAGGGTCTGTTTCCGTGCTGTATGACTCCACGCTCATGTTGGCATGTGGCACTGGGAGTAATCCTGAGGTTTGAGGTCCTATATTTTAATTTGTCTCCTAACTTCCTCGATTCAGCTGTCGAGTCCTCATCCCTGTGTTTGGTGGTTGATACCTCTGTGTGTACCACCACCAGAGTGTTCAACCTCCTGCTCCAGAATGTCTTGCAGCCACTCTGAGACATCCCTGACCAGAACACTATGATATTCGAGAGGAGATAGAGGAGAATCCAGAGCGACTGGTGAGAGGGTGGGCGGGGGGGGGCGGGTAGCGGTGACTGAAATGGAATGAGGAATCCAACTTCGGACTTTTGTCCTTTGATTGCAGCATGAGTTGGAAAAGACGTTGCTGAGTCTTGGACATTTCCAACCAGCTCTCCAGCAGACTCTGACATGGCTGATAACTACCCAGGAGTTACTGGATCAACAACGATGCCCCAGCATTGATCTCCACACCTGTGAGATACAGCTAGCAAAACGTCGGGTCAGTTCGATAGATCTATAATAGATCAATATAATCTTTACAGGTGGCACAGTGGTTAGCACTGCTGCCTCACAGCGCCAGAGACCCAGGTTCAATTCCCGCCTCAGGCAACTGACTGTGTGGAGTTTGCACATTCTCCCTGTGTCTGTGTGGGTTTTCTCTGGGTGCTCTGGTTTCCTCCCACAGTCCAAAAATGTGCAAGTTAGGTGAATTGGCCATGCTAAATTGCCCATTGTGTTAGGTGAAGGGATAAATGTAGGGGAATGGGTCTGGGAGGGTTGCTCTTCAGAGGGTCAGTGTGGACTTGTTGGGCCGAAGGGCCTGTTTTCACACTGTAAGTAATCTAATAAGATCATAGACATAAGACACAGGACCAGAAAGTAGGCCATTCAGCCCATCAAATCTGCTCTGCCATTCAATCATGGTAGATATGTTTCTTGACTCCATTCTCCCTCTTTCTCTCTGTAACCTTTGATCCTCTTGATACTCAGGAACCTTTCTATCTCAGTCTTAAATATACTCCATGACCTGGCCATCACAGCATTCTGTGGAGTGAATTCCATAGACTCCCCACTCTCTGGCTGAAGACGTTTCTCCTGATCTCTATTCTAAAAGGGTCTTCCCTTTACTCTAAGGCTATGCCCTTGGGTCCGAGTCTCTCCTACCAATGGAAACATCTTGCCAAAATCATCTGTTTTGTCAACATCATTCAGTATTCTGTATGTTTCAATGAGATCCGACCTCATCCTTCTAATGTCCATTGAGTGTAAACCCAGAGTCCTCAAACGTTCCTCATTTGTGAACCTTTTCATTCCTGGGACCGTTCTCATGAACCACCTCTGAACATGCTCCAGGGCCAGTACGTCCTTCCTGAGATATGGGGCCCAAAACTGCACATAATATTCCAAATGGGGTCTGGCCAGAGCTTTATAGAGCCTCAGAAGTACATCCCTGCTTTTATATTTAAATCCTTTCAAAATAAATGCCATAATTGCATTTGCCTTCCTATCTACTGACTCAACCCGCAAGTTTACCTTGAGAGAATCCTGGACTAGAACTCCCAAGTCTCTTTGCACTTCAGATTTCTGAATTTTCTCCCCCATTTAGAAAATAGTCCACGCCTCCATTCTTCCGACCAAAGTGCATGACCTCACACTTCCCCACGTTGTCCTCCATCTGCCACTTCCTTGCCCACTCTCCTATCCTGTCCAAATCCTTCTGCAGCCTCCCCACCTCCTCAATGCTACCTGTCCCTCTACCTACCTTTGTATTGTCTGCAAACGTGGCCAGAATGCCCTCAGCTCCTTCATCTTGATCGTTATTGTATAAAGTGAAAAGTTGTGGTCCCAACACTGAGCCTTGTGGAACACCACTTGTCACCGGCTGCCATCCTGAGAAGGACCCTTTTATCCCAGTCTCTGTTTTCTGCCCGACAGCCCAGCTTCTATCTGTGCTAGCACCTTGCCCCTAACACCATGGGCACTTAGCTTACTCAGTAGCGTCCTGTACGGCACCTTGTCGAAGGTTTCCTGAAGTCCAGGTAGATAACATCCATTAGCTCTCCTTGGTCTAACCTGCTCATTACTTCCTCAAAGAATTCTAGCAGATCTGTCAGGTGTGACCTCCCCTTGATGAAACAATGTGGACTTTGCCGTATTTTACCGTACATTTCCAAGTATTCAGAAATCCTCTTCCTCACAATGAATTCCAGGATCTTACCCATGATCAAGGTTAGGCTAATCAGTCTGTAATTTTCTATCTTTTGCCTTACTCCCTTTTTAAACAGGGGTGTCATGTTAGCGATTTTCTAGTTGTCTGGGACCCTCCCTGATTCTAGCGATTCCTGAAAGATCACCACTAACTCCTCCGCTATCTCTTCAGCTATGTCCCTGAGAACTCTGGGCTGTAGCCCATCTGCTCCAGGTGATTTATCCACCTTCAGGCCATTCAGTTTTTCTAGCACCTTCTCCTTGCTGATGGCCACCAGACTCAGCTCTGACCCCTCACTCTCTTGAATTTTTGGGATATTACTCCTGTCTTCCACCATGAAGACTGACCCAAAGTAATTATTCAGTTCCTCAGCCATTTCCTTGTTCCCCACTACTATCTCTCCAGTGGCACTTCCAACAACCCAATGTCCACTTTTGCCTCTCTCTATATATCTAAAGAAACTCTTACAGTCTTCCTTTATATTACTGGCTACCTTACCCTCATATTGAATCTTCTTGGTCTTTGTAAGCTTCCAAATCCTCTGGTTTCCCACTGCCCTTCACCACATTATATGCTTTCCCTTTTGTTTTTATGCTGACCCTGACTTCCCTGGTCAGCCACGGTTGCCTCATCCTCCCCAGTACCTTGCTTCCTTTTCCTCAGGATGAATCCCTGCTGTGTCTCCTGAATTACTCCCAGAAGCTCCTGCCATTGTTAACCTGCATCAGCTTTTAGAGTCCGACACCCCCTTGGTCTTTACTGAGGATCTATGCTCCAGAACTTGCCGCTTCCCTCGCCAAGTTGTTCCAGTACAGCTACAACACTGATATCACCCCAACATTGTTGAAAATTGCCCAGGTTTATCCTGTACGTAAAAGGCAGGGCAAATCCAACCCAGCCATCAGTCTCCTCTTGATCCGCAGTAACGTGATGAACAGTGTCATTAACAGTGCTATCAAGCAGCACCTGCTCATTGAGGCCCAGTTTGGGTTCCACTCAGCTCCTGACCTTATTGCAACTTTGGTTCAAAGCGTTTTAACTTATTCATCGGTGAGATGTGCTGTTGGGGTGGCTGGTCAGCATTTGTTGCCCATCACAAGTTGCCCTTGAGAAGGTGGTGATGAGCTGTCAATATGGACGAAACAGCAAAAGTTCAGAAGTGAGGTGAGAGTGACAGCTCTTGACATCAAGGCTGCATTTGACCGAGTGTGTCATCAAGGAGCCCTGGCAAAACTGGACTCAATGGAAATCAGGGTCAAACTGTCTGACTGGAATCATACCTGACACATAGCAAGATGGTCATAATTGTTGTAGGTCAGTCATCTCAGCTCCAGGACACCTCTGCAGGGGTTTCTCAGGGTAGTGTCCTAGGCCCAACCATCTTCAGTTGCTTCATCAATGACCTTCCCTCCAGCATAAGGTCAGAGGTGGGGATGTTCGCTGATGATTGTACAGTGTTCAGCACCATTCGCAACTCCTCAGATACTGAAACAGTCCGTGTTCAAATGCAACAAGATCTAGACAATCTCCAGGCTTGGGCTGACAAGTGACAAGTAACATTCATGCCACAGAAATGGTCATCTCCAATAAGGGGCAATCTAACCACCACCCCTTGACAATCAATGGTGTTACCATCACTGAATCCCCCACGATTAACATCCTGAGGGTTACTATTGACCAGAAATTCAACTAGACTCACCATATAAACACAGTGGCTACAACAGCAGGTCAGAGGCTGGGAATACTGCAGCGAGTAACTCACCTCTTGACTCCCCAGAGCCTGCCCACCATCTACAAGGCACAAGGCAGTAGGGTGATGGAATACTCCCCACTTGCCTGGATGGGGGCAGCTCCAACAACACTCAAGGAGCTTGACACCATCCAGGACAAAGCAGCCCCCACTTGATTGGCACCACATTCACAAACACCCACTCCCTCCCCCACCGACGCTCAGTAGCAGCAGTGTGTACTGTCTACAAGATGCACTGAAGAAACCCACCAAAGATCCTCACACAGCACCTTCTAAACCCACAGCCACTTCCATTTAGAAGGACAAGGGCAGCAGATCTATGGGAACACCACCATCAGCAAGTTCCCTTCCAAGCCCCTCACCATTCTGACTTGGAAATATATCACCGTTCATTCACTGGGTCAAAATCTGGAATTTGTCCCCTAATGGCATTCCGAGTCTATTTACAGCACATGAACTGCAGCAGCTCAAGGCGGCAGCTCACGCCCACTTTATAGAGTCAGAGAGTCATACAGGTAAAAACAATGACTGCAAATGCTGGAAACCAGATTCTGGATCAGTGGTGCTGGAAGAGCACAGCAGTTCAGGCAGCATCCTCTCATTGGATGCTGCCTGAACTGCTGTGCTCTTCCAGCACCACTGATCCAGAATCAGAGAGTCATACAGCACAGAAACCTTTTGTCTGACTCATCCATTCTCACCAGACATCCTAATCTCTTCTAATCATTTGCCAGCATTTAGCCAATATCCCTCTAAATCTTTCCTATTAATGTACACATCCAGATGCTTTTTAAATGTTGTAACTGTACACACCTTGACCATTTCCTCTGGCAGCTCGTTCCATACACACACCACCCTCTGTGTTTAAAAAGGTTACCCCTCATGTCCCTTTTAAATCCCGCCCCTCTCACCCTAGTTCTGGATTCCCCCCTATCCCAGGGAGAAGACTTTGTCTATTTATCCTATCCATGCCCCTCATGATTTTATAAACCTCTATAATGTCACCCCTCAGCCTCCAACGCTCCAGGGAAAACAGCCCCAGCCTGTTCAGCCTCTCCCTATAGCTCAAATCCTCCAATCCTGGCAATGTCCTTAAATCTTTTTTGCACTCTCTCAAGTTTAACAACTTTAATTGGTAATGAGTTGAAGGGTTATGGGCAGAAGACAGGAGAATGGGGGTGAGGGGTATATCAGCCATGATCGAATGGCACAGCAGACTCAATGGGTCAAATGGCCTAATTCTGCACCTATAACTTATGAGCTGTTTGTGCAGCAACACTCCCCAGGACCCCACTATTAAGTGTATAAGGAGAAAGTGAGGCCTGCAGACGCTGGAGATCAGAGTCGAGAGCGCGGTGCTGGAAAAGCACAGCAGGTCAGGCAGCATCCAAGGAGCAGGAGAATCGACATTTCGGGCAAAAGCCCTTCATCAGGAATGAGGGATGAAGACAAACTATTCCTGATGAAGGGCTCCTGCCCGAAACGTCGATTCTCCTGCTCCTCGGATGCTGCCTGACCTGCTGTGCTTTTCCAGCAACACACTCTCGACATTAAGTGTATAAGTCCTGCCCTGATTTGTCTTACCAAAAAAGCAGCACCTCACATTTATCTAAATTAAACTTCATCTGCCACTTTTCGGTCCATTGGCCCATTTGATCAAGGTCAGGTTGTAATCTGAGATAACCTTCTTCACTGTCCACTACACAACCTAAGAGCAAAGAAAATTTACAGCCCAGGAACAGGCCCTTCGGCCCTCCAAGCCTGAGCCGATCCAAATCCACCGTCTAAACCTGTCGCCCAATTCCTAAGCATCTGTATCCCTCTGCTCCCCACCTACTCATACATCTGTCCAGATGCATCTTAAATGAATCTACCGTGCCTGCCTCTACCACCTCTGCTGGCAACGCATTCCTGATGCCCACCACCCTCTGTGTGAAGTACTTGCCGCGTGTATCCCCCTTAAACTTTCCACCTCTCAGCTTGAACGTGTGACCTCTCGTTATTGAATCCTTTACCCTGGGAAAAAGCTTATCTCTATCCACCCTGTCTATACCCTTCATGATTTTGTAAACCTCAATCAGGTCCACCCACAATCTCTATTTTTCTAATGAAAACAAACCTAACCTACTCAACCTCTCTTCATAGCTCACACCTTCCATACCAGGCAACATCCTCGTAAACCTTCTCTGCACCCTCTCCAAAGCGTCCACATCCTTTTGGTAATGTGACGACCAGAACTGTACACAGTATTCAAAATGCGGCCGAACCAATGTCTTGTACAATTTTAACATGACCTGCCAGCTCTTATACTCAATACCCCGTCCAATTAAAGCAAGTATACCATATGCCTTCTTGACCACATTATCCACCTGTGCAGCAACCTTCAGGGTACAATGGACCTGCACTCCCAGATCTCTCTGCTCATCAACTTTTCCCAAGGCTCTTCCATTCATTGTATAATTCACTCGAGAATTAGACTTTCCTAAATACATCACCTCACATTTGTCTGGATTGAGCTCCAGTCTATCTATATCCTCCCGTATTCTCTGACAGTCCCTTATGCTTTCTCCTACTCCACCAATCTTTATGTCATCTGCAAACTTGCTGATCATACCAACAGTGTCCTCTTCCAGATCATTTATGTATATTATGATATTTATGATATTTATGATTTATGATATCCTAGTCTCATGTTCCTAACCATGTCCTGAGTTCATCTGCCTTCCCTTTTGCATTGAAATAAATGCAGTTTAATTTACCAGTCCTACTCCACTCTCTGCCAAGCTCTTGTCTCTTTTGACTAATAGACTTGCTCCCCGTAACTACTGTCCCAGCCTCAGCCTTTCTCACTATCTCTTTGGTTCCCACCTCTCCTTACTAGTTTGAAGCCTCCCGAGTAGCACCAGCTAATCTGCCCGCTAGTATTCTACATACAGAATCTGCAGGCAGGGAGGAAAGCTAATGGCATGCTGGCCTTCATAGCGAGAGGATTGAAGTAGGGATGTCTTGCTGCAGTTACACAGGGCCTTGGTGAGGCCACACCTTGAGTATTGTGTACAGTTTTGGTCTCCTAGTCTGAGGAAGGACGTTCTTGCTATTGAGGGAGTTCAGTGAAGGTTCACCAGACTGATTCCCGGGATGGCAGGATCAATGTATGAGGAAAGACTAGATCGACTGGGCTCCTACTCACGGGAATCTCACAGAAACATATAAAATCCTGATGGGACTGGACAAGCTAGATGTGGGAAGAATGTTCCCGATGTTGGGGAGGCCCAGAACTAGGGGGTCACAGTCTAACAGTAAGGGGTAAGTCATTTAGGACTGAGATGAGGAAGGATTTCTTCACTCGGAGTTGGGAACCTGTGGAATTCTCTCCCACAGGAAGCTGTTGGGACCTGTTCATTAGATAGAAAGGAGTCAAGGGGTATGGGGAGAGGTTGGGAATGGGCTACTGAGACTGCATGATCAGCCATGATCATACTGAATGATGGTACAGGCTCAAAGGGCTGATTGGCCTCCTCCTGCACCTATTTTCTATATTTCTATGATAATGGTCCCCTTCCAATCCAGGTGGAACCCATCCTTCTTATACAGGTCAATTCTATCCCAAACATGTGAATCCTTGCCCACTATACCAGCTCCTCAACAACACATTCATCTGCTCTATCCTCCTATTCCCACTCTCACTCACACATGGCATCAGTATTAGTCCATATTACTTCCTCCAGGACCAACATTTCAACATCCTGCCTAATTTCCTTTATTCTCCCTGCAGAACATCATCCATTTCCTTACCTATAACTCTGGTATCAGTATGTACAATGACTTTCTACTGGTCAGTCTCCTCTTTGAAAATATTCTGCTCCCTCTCTGAGACATCCTTGACCCTAGCTCCAGGGAGGCAACACCGCATCCTAATGCCTCCTCGTTGGCCACTGAAACATCTTCTGTGCCACAGACTAGACAGTCCCCTATTACAATCAATCACTTGGAACCTGACTTACTCATTACTGTACAGCCAGTTACAGTACCAGAAACCTGGTTGTCAGTGCTAGACTCCCCTGAGAGGTCACACCTCCCGACAGTATCCAAAAGGGTCTAGTGGTATTATCATTGGACTGTTAAGCCAGAGATCCAGATAATGTTCCAACGACCCAGGTTCAAATCCGGCCAGCATTGATGGTGAAATTTGAATTCAGTAAAACTCTGGAATTAAGAGTCTAATGATGACCGTGAATCCATTATCATTGGAAAAACCCATCTGGTTCATTAATATGCATTAGGGAAGGAAAGTGCCATTCTTTGCCAGATCTGGCCTACATGTGACTCAAGACCCACAGCAATGCGGTTGACTCTTAAACTACCCTCTGGGTAATTAGGGATGGGTAATAAATGCTAGCCTAGCCAGCGACACCCTCATCCCATGAACAAATACCAAATAAAATCCAAACGGCAGACCTGTTTGAGATGGGGATAGCCACAGGAGACTCCTGACCTACCTGCCTCCCTCTCCTACCATTCATGGCAGTCAACCATCGACCTCTCTATATCTGCAGTGTCTCCATCTTCCATCATACCCCCAGCTCTTGTAAACTCTTGCCTCAAACCCACTGCTGCAGCTGATCCATGTAATCTAAAAAGGTTGCAACCAAACACACTTCCTCTCGGCATAGTCATCAGGAATATGAAATTCTCCCTAATCTCCTACATCCAATAGAAATTGAATTGAGTTGAATTTATTGTCACGTGTACCGAGGTGCAGTGAAAAGCTTTGTCTTGTGAGCAATACAGGCAGATCGCAGAGTTAAATAGCATAGATAGTAAATAATAGGGAAACAGCAGCAAAAACAGGTACAGGCGAATGTTAAGAGTTTGTGAGTCCATTCAGTGTCTAACAGCAGTAGGGTAGAAACTGTTTTGAAACCGGCTGGTGCGTGTGTTCAGGCTTCTGTACCTTCTCCCCGATGGTAGAGGTTGTAGAAAAACATTGCCAGGGTGGGATGGATCTTTGAGAATGCTGACAGCCTTTCCCTGACAGTGGGCCTGCATTCCATAGATGGGAGGTTGGCCTTTGTGAGTGTCCGGGCCGAGTTCCCCACTCTCTGTAACTGTCTCCGATCTTGAATGGTACAGTTGCCATACCAGGTAGTGATACATCCAGACAGAATGCTCTCGATGGCGCACCTATAAAAGTTGGCAAGGGTATTCGCCGTCATGCCCCAAATTACCTCAACTGCCTGAGGAAGAAGAGATGTTGTTGGGCCTTTGTAACCAGTGTGTCCACATGAAGAGCCCAAGAAAGCTTGTTGTGGATGACCACTCCCAGGAGCTTGACACTCTCCACTTGTTCCATCTCTGTGCTGTTAATGTTCAGGGGGGGCATATGTAACATCCCGCCGAAAGTCAATAATGAGTTCCTTGGTTTTGCTGGCATTGAGAGTTAGGTTGTTCTCAGTGCACCATTTTTCCAGGTCTTCCACCTCCCATCTGTAGTCTGTTTCGTTGCCATCTGAGATTCGACCGACTATGGTGGTGTCATCAGCGAACTTTTGTAAATGGCATTAGTCTGGTATTTGGCGACGCAGTCATGGGCATACAGTGAGTACAGTAGGGGGCTGAGTACGCACCCCTGGGGGGCTCCAGTGTTGAGTGTTAGAAATATTGTCCCCAATTTTCACTGATTGTGGCTCGTGGGTCAGGAAACACTGAGGTTCCAGTTGCAGAGAGTGGGGCTTAGTCCGAGGTCACGAAGTTTAGTAATCAGTCTCGAGGGGATAATAATGTTGAAGGCTAAAGTGTAGTCAATGAGTAGGATTCTTACATAGCTGTTCTTGGTGTCAAAATATTCTAGGGAGGAGTGAAGGGCATCTGACATGGATCTGTTGGTCCATTAGACAAATTGGAGTGGGTCAAGAGTAGTGGGGAGGCTGGAGTTGATTAATGCCATGACCAGCCTTTCAAAGCACTTCATGCCCACCGAAGTTAGGGCCACTGGGTAGTAGTCATTGAGACATGCTGCATGAGCCACCTTAGGCACAGGGATGCTGTTGGCCCTCTTGAAACAGGCCGGGACAGTGGCCTGCTGCAGGGAGAGGTTGAAGATGTCCCAGAAGACCCCGGCCAGTTGATCTGCACATGCTCTGAGTGCACGGCCTGGTACTCTGTCTGGTCCCATCACTTTCCTTAGATTCACAGGAAGGAAAACTGATCTGACCTCTGATGCAGTGACTGTTGGCATAGGTTCGACAGGCCTTATTGGAATAGGAGTTACCTCTCCACTGAAATACTGCTCAAAGTGAGTAGAGAAGGTGTTGCGGAGGGATGCGTCATCGTCTGCTATCTTATGCTGTCTCTTTTTAGAACCTGTGATGTCATTCAAGTCCTTGCCATAGTCTCCGGGTGTCTGTCTGGGTCTCTAGTTTGGATCGGTATTGGTCCTTGGCTGTCTTAATGGCTCTGCGAAGGTCATACTTGGATTCCTTATATTTGAGTGGGTCTCCTAATCTGAAGGCCTCACGCCTGGTTTTTAGCAGGTTCTGTATGTCCTGATTCATCCAGGGTTTCCTGTTGGGGAACTCCCAGATTGACTGGAAGATAACCACCAATGCATCTATTATTTCTAGAGCCACTTCCTTAAGCACTCTGGGATGTAGGTTATCAGGCCCTGGGGATTTATCCACCTTCAATCCGCTCAATTTTCCCAGCACCATTTCTCTACTAATAGTGACCTCCCTCAGTTCTTCCCTCTCACTAAATCTTGAATTCTCCAGGATTTCTGGGATCTGATTTGTGCCCTCTTTTGTAAAGACAGAACCAAAGTATGTATCCAGTTGCTCAGCCATCTCTTTGCCCCCTATTATACATTCCTCCGTTTCTGTCTGTAGGGGATCTATATTTGTCTTCATCAGTCTCTCTCTGTTCACGTACCAATGAAAACTCTTACTGTCAGTCTTCATGTTCCCTACCAACTTACTTTTGTTCTGTGTTTTCCCCTTCTTCATCAATCCCTTGGACCTTCTTTGCTGAATTCTAAACTGCTCACAATCCTCAGACATATTATTTTTCTTGGACAATCTGTATGCTTCTTCCACCTGTATGGATCGGATACTATCTCTAATTTTCTTACCCATTTTACTTTTGTGCCAGACAGGATTAAACATTTGTTGCAGTTTCCCCCGTGCATTCCTTGAATGTATGCCATTGCCTATCCACTGTCATTCCTTTAAGTGACTCTCCCCAATCTATCAAGACCAACTCACACCTTTTATCTTCATAGTTTCCTTTATTAAGATTCAGCACCCTAGTCTCCGAATCAACTACCTCACTCTCCATCTTGTTAAAAATGACTATCTTGTTACAGTTGCTATTTGAGGAAAGACGTTCTGGCTATTGAGGGAGTGCAGCGTAGGTTCATGAGGTCAATTCCTGGAATGGCGGGACTACCTTACGCTGATAGATTGGAGCGACTGGGCTTGTATACCTTTGAGTTTAGAAGACTGAGAGGGGATCTGATTGAGACATATAAGATTATTAAAGGATTGGACACTCTGGAGGCAGGAAACATGTTTCCGCTGATGGGTGAGTGCCGAACCAGAGGACACAGCTTAAAAATACGGGGTAGACCATTTAGGACAGAGATGAGGAGAAACTTCTTCACCCAGAGAGTGGTGGCTGTGTGGAATGCTCTGCCCCAGAGGGCAGTGGAGGCCCAGTCTCTGGATTCATTTAAGAAAGAGTTGGATAGAGCTCTTAAGGATAGTGGAATCAAGGGTTATGGGGATAAGGCAGGAACAGGATACTGATTAAGGATGATCAGCCATGATCATAATGAATGGTGGTGCAGGCTCGAAGGCAGAATGGCCTACTCCTGCATCTACTGTCTATTGCTCATCCCCAAGGGGTCTCACACAGCTAGATTGGCAATGATTCCCTTCTCATCACACAGTACCCAGTCTAAGATGGTCTGCCCTCTTGTTGGTTCCTCCACATATTGGTCAAGAAAGCCATTCCATATACATTCCTGGAATTCCTCCTCTACAGCATTGTGGCTTATTTGATTTGCCCAATCTACGTGCAGGTTAAAATCACCCGTGATCACTGATATTCCCTTATCACATGCATCTCTCATTTCCTGTTCACTGCCATTCCCAACATCACCACTGCAGTTTGGGGAATTCTCTGTATGACGTTGATTCTCCCGCTCCTCGGATGCTGCCTGACCTTCTGTGCTTTTTCAGCACCACTCTCTCGACAGTCAGTAACACCCACATCCCTGAATTAATTTTTAAGAATCTCCATCACCCCCTGGGCTATGACCAGATCAGAAACCCCCCGATCCAGTGAAGGGTTTGGAGATCCATCACTCTCTCCCTCAGTGGATTGTCTGCTGTGAGTATGAATCATGAAGTGTTTGTGTCTCTGTGACGGATGGAGATATGTTGAACCGGTTAATCATGAGCAGGAGCTGGTGTCTCTGCCTTCAATGTGCACAATGAGGAAGTTTGTTGTTGTTGAACCTCGGGACTGCCATGCCTCTTGTTATACAGGTTCTGTGGAATGATGTGAGAGCGCATGAGAGCACAGTGCAGTCTGTTCACCAAGCTGGTCTCGCACTGCTAACTCCAAACTCCAGAAAAACGGGGAGGAACCTTTCCCATAATCTTCAAGAACTGAATCTGCGATGGGAGCGTGTGAAATATCAGACTGAACAGCAAGTGCTGGAGCTGGAGACCACTGTGAGTCAGGTATGGAGTAAAGACAGAGTGAGTGAGGGAGGGACTGAGTCAGTGTTGGAAGGAACTGAGTGAGTGATGGAGGGACTGAGTGAGGGACAGAGTGAGTGATGGAGAGAGGGGCTGAGTGAGGGACAGAGTGAATGAGAGACAGTGAGTGAGGGGATGGAATGAGTGAGTGAGGGACAGAGTGAAGTGGGGGACAGAGTAAGGGTGGGACAGAATGCAAGTAATAGGCTAGTTAATGAATTAGTTAACGATTTAGTTTAAATATCACAGTCTAAGGTAATATTAATTGATAAGTCACAAAAATGGATGAATAAATGGAATCCATGAGGTAGGGTCTTTGTTGTCAAAATATTGCAACATGGGCATCCTTATCAAAAAAGACTGTTTCAGTTTGATTTTTATCTCCACACAGAAACAGAGGGATGGGGAGCAGGAGTAGGCCACTCAGCCCTGCTCCACCATTCCATATGATCACGTGACTCAGTCTCCTCTTCCTTCTTTCTCCCCAGACCCTTGGATCCCTTTCGTCCTAAGATCTAAATCTAATTTCTTCAATGTTTGGGCCTCAACTATTTTCTGTGACAGAGAATTCCACAGGCTTACCACTCTCTCAGTGAAGACATGTCTCCTCATTTCAATCCTAAATGGTCACCCCGTATCCTTAGACAGTGACTCCTCATTCTGGACTCCCTGGCCATTGGGAACATTCTTCCCGAATCTACCTTGTCTAATTCTGTTAGAATTTTATAGGTTTCTATGAAATTCCCCTGTCATTCTTCTGAACAAAGAGAACAAAGAACAGGACAGCACAGGAATGGCCCTTCAACCCACCAAGCCTATGCTGACACATGACACCTTTCCAACCTAAAAAACTTGCCTCTATGCGGACCATATCCCTCTATTCCCTGCCTATCCATGCATCTGTCAAGATACCTCTTAAACATTGCTACTGTACCCGCCTCCACCACTGGCTCTGGCAGCACATTCCAGGCACTGACCACTGTCTGTGTAAAAAAACACTTGCCTCTCATCTCTCCTTTAAACTTAAACTCATGTCCCTCTTTCCAACCTGAGAAGCAGACTCTGATGATCCACCCTATATAATATTAAATACTTCCATCAGGTCGCTCCTCAGGATCTGATACTCTATTGAAAACAATCAAAGTTTATCCAACCTCTCCTTCTAGCTAATACACTCCAATCCAATTAACATCCTGGTAAACCTCTTCTGCACCGTGTCCAAAGCCTCCACATCCTTCCTCTCGTGTGGGGAGCAGAACTGCACACAGTACTCCAGATGTGGCTTCACTGAAGTTCTATACTCGGTGTACCAACTGATGAAGGTGAGCATGCAGTAAGCCTTCTTTACCCCCTTAACCACTTGTGTTGCTACTTTCAAGGAGCTATGGACTTGCACCCCAAGATCCCTCTGTATATCAATGCTCCTCAGGGTCCTGCCATTTACTGTATGCTTGCCTTTTGCCTTTGACCTCCCAAAATGCATCACTTCACACTTGTCCGCATTAAACTCCACCTGCTATTTCTCCATCCAACTTTCCAAATGATTTCTATCCTGTTGGATCCTTTGACAGCTCTCCTCTTTATCCACAACTCTACCCATTTTTGAGTTGTCTGTAAACTTACTAATCAGGCCATCTCGACTTCCATCTAAATCATTTATCAATATGACAAACAACAGAAGTCCCAACATCCAGATTCTTGCAGAACACCATTGATCACAGTCCTCCAGTCAGAGAAACACTCCTCCACAACCACCCACTGTCTGCTGGGAGAAAGTGAGCACTGCAGCTGCTGGAGATCAGAGTTGAGAGTATGATGCTGGAAAAGAGCAGCCGTCAGGCAGCATCCAAGGAGCAGGAGAAGCTCTTCATCAGGAATATGGGGTGGGACCCAAGGCGGTTGAGAGTTAAATGGGAGGTGGATGGAAGGTATCTGAGAATGCAATAGACTGATGAAAGTGGGGGTGGAGGGTGGAAGATGACACATTCTTCCTCCAGGTGGCTAGAGGTGTGGGCACAGGTTTTACACCTCAGCGGTGGCAGGGGAAGGTGCCAGGAGTGGGGGGTGGGTTGGTGTGGGACGTGGATCTAACAAGGGAGTCATGGAGGGAATCATCTCTGCAGGTTGCAGATAGGGGTGGGGAGGGAACTATATCTCTGGTGGTGGGGTCTGTTTGTAGGTGGAGGAAATGGCAGCAGATGATATGTTGTATTATCCTCCGCCAAGGGCATGCAAGTCCTGGGCCTCCTCCCCTGCCAAACGCTAGTCACCCAATGCTTAGAGGAAGTCTACCTCATCTTCTGCCTTGGGACCCTCCAACCCCAGGGCATCAATGTAAATTTCACCTGTTTCCTCATTTCCCCATCTCCCACCTTATCCCAGATCCAACCCTCCAACCCAGCACTGTCCCTTTGACCTGTCACACCTATCCGCTCCACTCTCCTCTCTGACCTATCATCACCCGCCATCTCCATATCACTTTCCCATCTACCTTCCCCCCCAGCCCCACTCCCCTCCCATTTATCTCTCAGCCATTCCTGATGAAGGGCTTATGTTTGAAATGTCAACTCTCCTGCTCCTCGGATGCTGCCTGACCTGCTGTGTTTTTCCAGCACCACACTGTTTGACTCTGTCTGCTGTGGCCAAGCCAATTTTGTATCCAACTCACCATGTATCCCATGTGACTTAATCTTCTGCATCAGCCTACCTTGAGGGATCTTGTCAAACACTTTTCATGTGGATAACATCCCTGGCCTACTCTCACCAATCACCTTTGTCACTTCCTCATGCTCCTTTATTGCATGTATCTCAAATTTCCTCTTTCCTGACATCACACCTACTGTTTGGTGACCTAATCAAACTATGCTTTTCCAAGTAATGCCACCCACATTGTTCTCTTGGTGTTTCTCACCTCTCCTCATAAAGATTCCACGTTGTCAGAGTTAATCTCCTTCCGCCCTATTGAATTAATTTCCTCGAAGCAGCCATGCAACTCCACCTGCTTTCTTTCTCGTCTGTCCTTCCTAAATTCTGAATACCTCTGGATAATCCGTTCCCATCCCTGGTGTCTGTACTGCCACATCTCAATAATCCCAGCTGTATCAAAGAGTCATACAGATGTACAGCATGGAAACAGACCCTTCGGTCCAACCCGTCCATGCCGTCCAGATATCCCAACCCAATCTAGTCCCACCTGCCAGCACCCGGCCCATATCCCTCCAAACCCTTCCTATTCATATACCCATCCAAATGCCTCTTAAATGTTGCAATTGTACCAGCCTCCACCACATCCTCTGGCAGCTCATTCCATACACGTACCACCCTCTGCGTGAAAAAGTTGCCCCTTAGGTCTCTTTTATATCTTTCCCCTCTCACCCTAAACCTATGCCCTCTAGTTCTGGACTCCCCGACCCCAGGGAAAAGACTTTGCCTATTTACCCTATCCATGCCCCTCATAATTTTGTAAACCTCTATAATGTCACCCCTCAGCCTCCGATGCTCCAGGGAAAACAGCCCCAACCTGTTCAGTCTCTCCCTGTAGCTCAAATCCTCCAACCCTGGCAACATCCTTGTAAATCTTTTCTGAACCCTTTCAGGTTTCACAACATCTTTCCGATAGGAAGGTGACCAGAACTGCACACAATATTCCAACAGTGGCCTAAGCAATGTCCTGTACAGTGTAGGCCCTAAAAATGAACAATAACTGAGGGAACCTTTTAAATGCAGATTCTTGATTTTCTCTTTACAACTTGAGAGACACTGAATTTAAAAGGACATTGACCAATGGAAAGCAAGAGGAACAAAAGCACTAAAATCACTGAAAGAGACAAAACAGCTCAATAACACATCTGATTCCATTTGTTTTTACTCGTTCCAAACGTTTACGCTGGAATCTCTGTCTCTTTCCTTTTCCCTGAAATGTCTGCTCTGTCTCCTTTTCCTCTTTTAAGTTCCAGCCTTCTTGTTTCTAGTTGTCTATCCTGTTCAAAATTAAGCATTTAATTTTCATTTCCTGCTTCTCAGCTATCTCGTCTGCAATCCTCTCCAATTTAATTGACTCGTTATCTTGTTTGCTTTACTGTTCTTCCAATTTCAAATACATCTGCCACCGTAGCTCCTACTTTTAACACTAACTGCTCTACCAACTCAATTAGTCCATCCTTGAGTTACTTTTGCTAAGTCACTTCAAGATAACTCTTCCTTTTCCAGAAAAGTCTGGGTAACTGCTGAACTTGTTTGGTTTAAAAATGCATAAAGATCCTGGTATATCTCCTTATATCTTTTTCCAACATTTCCATGTTCACTATCCCCCCCCCCGAATGGCCTAATTTATTTGTTTGGATGTTTAGGCGCAGAAGCTAAACCAGGAAATACAAGGCCTTTTGCTGTGGATCGATGAAGTTGAAGGACAATTGTCTGCAAATGGACTTTGCGAAGCAGCTCAGACAGCTCAGGAGAGATTCCAGCTTCACCTGGTGAGTAATGAGGCTTGTGGGCTCAGAGCTCAAAGCTGCTGCTAATGTGTCAGCCCAGGGCTGGGTCAGGCCTGTCAGGATCCCTAACTTCACACTAAAACCTCCCCGAAAATCAACTCCCACTTTTTCGACTTTACAAGGGGACTTCACGTTTAAAAAGTATAAAAGCAAATTAACGTGGATGCTGGAAATCTGAACAAAAAACAGAAATTACTGCAGGAAGCCAGCGAGTCTGGCAGCCTCTGTGGAGAGAAAGCAGAGTTAACATTTCTAATTCAACATTCTGAGAAAGACTCGTACTAGAAATAACTGTGTTTCTGTCTCTCTACAGATGCTGCCAGACCCATTTCTGTTTTCATTTTTAAAACTTACCTACTGTGACTCCGAAGGGAAGGGGGGGAAACAGGAGAGCGATAGTGACAGATCTAATGATTCGAGGAACAGACAGGAGATTCTGTAGTCACAAGCGAGACTCCTGGATGGTATGTTGCCTCCCAGGCACCAGGGTCAGGGATGTCTCAGATTGATTTTTAAGGGGTAAAGAGAACAGCCAGAGGTTGCCACCCGGGTTGATCGAGTTATTAAGAAGGCAGATGGTGTGTTGGCGTTTATTGGTGGAGGGATTGAGTTTCAGAGCCACGAGGTCATGCTGCAGCTGTACAAAACTCTGGTGCAGTTGCACTTGGAGTATTGCGTACAGTTCTGGTCACTGCATTATCGGAAGGATGTGGCAGCTTTGGAAAGGTTTCTGAGGAGATTTACTCGGATGTTCTTATGAGGAAAGGTTGAGGGACTTGAGGCTGTTTTCGTTAGAGAGAAGAATGTTGAGGGGTGTTAATTGAGACAGATAAGATGATCAGAGGGTTAGATAGGGTGGATAGTGACAGCCTTTTTCCTCAAATGGTGATGGCTAGCACGAGGGGACATAGCTTCAAATTGAGGAGTGATAGATTTAGGGCAGATGTCAGAGGTAGTTTCTTTACTCAGAGAGTAGTAGGGTAGTGGAATGCACTGCCTGAAACAGTAGTAGACTCGCCAACTTTAAGGACATTTAAATGGTCATTGGATAGACATTTGGATGAGAATAGAATAGCATAGGTGAGGTGGGCTTCAGATTGGTCTCATAGGGCAGTGCAACATCGAGGACCGAAGGGCCTGTACTGCGCTGGAATGTTCTATGTTCTAAGTTGTGGTACATATCGGTACCAATGACAAAGCTAGGGAAAGGGATGAGGACCTGAAAAGTGAATATAGGGAATTAGGTTGGAAGCTAAAAGGCAAGATGAGCAGAGTAGTGATCTCAGGATTGCTACCGGTGCCATAGGCTAGTGAGGCTGGGAAGAGAAAGCGAGTGCAGCTGAACATGTGGCTGCAGGGATGGTATAGGAGGGAGGGCTTCAGATATGTGGATCATTGGGATACCTTCTGGGGAAGATGAGACCTGTACAAATTGAATGGGTTGCACCTGACCTGGATGGGCACCAATATCCTGGAAGGGAGGTTTGCTAGAGCTCTTCAGGAGGGTTTAAACTATATTGGCAGGAGGATGGGAACCGGAGCTATGGATCAGAGGATGAGGTAGCTGGTGAACAGGCAGATACAGCATGCAGACAGTCTGTGAGGATGGATAGAAAGTTGATCGGGCAATGTTGCAGTCAGCGTGGTGGGTTGAAGAGTGTCTATTTTAACTCAAGAAATGTCAGGAATAAGGGTGATGAACTTGGAGCTGTGATGTTGTGGCCATTACTGAGACTTGGATTTCACAGGGGTAGGAATGGTTGTTGGATGTTCCAGGATTTAGATGCTTCAGGGAGGGAGATAAAAGAGGTGGGGGAGTGGTATTGCTAATTAGGGATAGCATCACAGCTGCAGAAAGGGAGGTTGGCAAGGAGGGCTTGTCTACAGAGTCAGTATGGGTTAAAGGCAGGAACAGGAAAGGAGCAGTCACTTTGTTGGGAGCTTTCTATAGATCCCAACAGAGACATGGAAGAACAGATTGGGAGACAGATTTTGGAAAGGTGCAGAAGTAACAGGGCTGTTGTTACGGGTGACTTCAACTTCCCTAATACTGATTGGAACCTCCTTAGTGCAGATAGTTTGGATGATGCAGATTTTGTTAGGTGTGTCCAGAAAGGATTCTTAACTCAATAGGCCAACTAGATGGGAGGTCATATTGGATTTGGTGCTTGGCAACAAACCAGATCCGGTGTCAGATCTCTTGGTGGTACAGTATTTCGGTGATAGTGATCACAACTTCCTGACCTTTATTGTACTCATGGAGAGGAATAGGAGCAGATGGTTTGGGAAAGTATTTAATTGTGTGAGGGGGAATTACAATGCTATTAAGTAGAACTATGGAGAATAAGTTGGGAGCATTGGAGGTGGAGTGGACAGCAAAGAAGGTTACCTCAGATTATAAGGGATCAGATGGGCCAATGGGCTGAGGAGTGACAGATGGATAAAAGCAAATTACTGCGGACGCTGGAATCTGAAACCAAAAGAGAAAATGCTGGAAAATCTCAGCATGTCTGGCAGCATCTGTAAGGAGAGAAAAGAGCTGACGTTTGAGTCTAACTGACCCTTTGTCAAAGTTTTGACAGAGGGTCAGTTAGACTCAAAACGTCAGCTCTTTTCTCTCCTTACAGATGCTGCCAGACCTGCTGAGATTTTCCAGCATTTTCTCGAGTGGCAGATGGAGTTTAATTTAGATAAATTTTAGGTGCTGCATTTTGGAGAGGTTGAACAGGCTTAGGCTATTTTCCCTGGAATGTCGGAGGCTGAGGGGTGACCTTATAGAGGTTTATAAAATCATGAGGGGCATGGATTGGGTAAATAGGCAAGGTCTTTTCCCTGGGGTTGGGGAATCCAGAACTAGAGGGCAAAGGTTTAGGGTGAGAGGGGAAAGATATAAAAGAGACCTAAGGGGCAACTTTTTCACGCAGAGGGTGGTACGTGTATGGAATGAGCTGCCAGAGGAAGTGGTGGAGGCTGGTACAATTGCAACATTTAAGAGGCATTTGGATGGGTATATGAATAAGAAGGGTTTGGAGGGATATGGGCCGGGTGCTGGCAGGTGGGACTAGATTGGGCTGGGATATCTGGTCAGCATGGACGACAGAAATGTGGAGGTTGTTTAGGAATCACTTGCGGATAGTGCTGCACAGGTCTGTCCCACTGAGGCAAGGAAGGGATAAGTAGGGTGAAGGAACCTTGGATGACAAGGGATGTGGAACATCTAGTCAAGAGGAAGAAGGAAGCTAACTTAGGGTTGAGGAAGTAAGGATCAGACTTGGCTCTAGAGGGTTACAAGGTAGGCAGGAAGGAACTGAAGAATGGACTTCGGAGAGATAGAAGGGGCAGGAAAAAGCTTTAGTGGGTAGGATTAAGGAAAACCCTAAGGCATTCTACACTTGCGTGAGGAACAAGAGGATGGCCAGAGTGAGGATAGGGCCGATCAAGGATAGTGGAGGGAGCCTGTGCCTGGAGTTGGAGGAGGTCGGGGAGATCCTTAATTCACTACTGAGAAGGGCCTTTCCATTTGTGAGGGCAGCATGAAACAAGCTGATATGCCCAAACAGGTTGAAGTTAATGAGGATGTGCAGAAAATTTTGAAAAACATGAGGATAAACAAGTCCCCTGGGCCAGATGAGATATGCTCCTGGTGATGATCTTTGTGTCCTCACTGCCCACTGGAGTCGTGCCAGATGATTGCAGGGTGGCAAATGTTATTCCCCTGTTCAAGAAAGGGAATAGGGATAATCCTCGGAATTACATAGAACATCACAGTACAGTCCAGGCCCTTCAGCCCTCAATGTTGCGCCAAACTGTGAAACCAATCTAAAGCTCATCTAACCAATACTATTCCGTTATCATTTATATGTTGATCCAATGGCCATTTAAATGCCCTTAAAGTTGGCGAGTCTACTACTGTTGCAGGCAGGTCATTCCATGTCCCTACTACTCTGAAACTACCTCTGACATCTGTCCTATATGTATCACCCCTCAATTTAAATCTATGTCCCCTCAGGCCAGCCATCACCATCCAATGAAAAAGGCTCTTACTGTCCACCCTATCTCACCCTCTGATTATCTTATATGTCTCAATTAAGTCATTTCTCAGCCTTCTTCTCTCTAACAAAAACAGCCTCATGTCCCTCAGCCTTTCCTCATAAGACCTTCCCTCCATACCAGGCAACATCCTGGTAAATCTTCCAATGCTTCCACGTCTTTCCTATAATGTGGTGACCAGAACTGTACACAATACTCCAAGTTTCATACAGCTGCAACCTGACCTCATGGTTCCGCAACTCAATTCCTCTACCAATAAAAGCTGACACCGTATGCCTTCTTAACAACCCTATCAACCTGGTGGCAACTTTGAGCGATCTATGTTCATGGACACCGAGATCTCTCTGCTCATCCACACTGCCAAGAATCTTACCATTAGGCCGGTACTCTTCATTCCTGTTACTCCTTCCAAAGTGAATCACCTCACGCTTTTCCACATTAAACTCCATTTGCCACCTCTCAGCCCAGCTCTACGTCTCTCTGTAACCTACAACATCCTTCCGTACTGTCCACAACTCCACCGGCCTAGTATCAGCCGCAAATTTACTAACCCATCCTGCAATGCCCTCATCCAGGTCATTTATAAAAATGACAAACAGCAGTGGCCCCAAAACAGATCCTTGCGGTACCCCACTAGTAACTGAACTCCAGGATGAACATTTCCTATCAACCACCACCCTCTGTCTTTCAGCTAGCCAATTTCTGATCCAAATCGCTAAATCACCCTCAATCCCAATCCTCTGCATTTCTGCATTAGCCTACCATGGAGAACCTTATCAAATGCCTTACTGAAATCCAGATACACCACATCAACCGCTTTATCCTCATCCACCTGTTTGGTCACCTTCACAAAGAACTCAATAAGGTTTGGTGAGGCCTGGCCCACCTTTCACAAGGATGCCGACCTTAAAGATGTTCTCCTCCTCCTTCTACAAGGATCTCAGTCAATCTCTCTCTCAATGTACCCCCCGAGGTCATCTACCTTCCCCCCCCAGCACCACCCACCTCCCATTTATACCTCAGCCCCCTTGGCCCACAAGCCTTATTCCTAATGAACTGCTTATACTTGAAACGTCGATTCTCCTGCTCCTCAGATACTGGCTGACCAGCTGTGTTTTTCCAGTACCATACTTTTTGACCCTTCACAAAACTATGCTGACTATCGATAATCAACTTATTCCTTTCTAGATGATTATAAATCCTATCTCTAATAATCCTTTACAAATCTTTGCCAAAAACCGAAGGAAGGCTCAATGGTCTATAAATTTCAGGGTTGTCTCTACTCCCCTTCTTGAACAAAGGGACAACACTTGCTATCCTCCAGTCGTCTGGCACTATTCCTGTAGATAATTACAACATGAAGATCAAAGCCAAAGGCTCTGCAATCTCCTCTGACTTCCAGAAAATCCTAGGATAAAACCAGTCCGGCCCAGGGGACTTATCTATTTTCACACTTTCCAGAATTGCTAACACCTCCTCCTAGTGAACCTCAATCCCATCTAGTCTAGTAGCCTGTTTCTCAGTATTCTCTTCGACTACATTGTCTTTTTCCAGGTGAATACTGACAAAAAGTATTCATTTAGTGCTTCCCCTATCTCCTTGGACTCCACGCACAACTTCCCACTACTGTCCTCGATTGGCCCTAATCTTACTCTAGTCATTCTATTATTCCTGATATACCTATAGAAAGCTTTAGGGTTTACGACTTCTCATGTCCCCTCCTGGAACTTCTTAGCTCTCTCTTTAGGTCTTTCCTGGCTAACCTGTAACTCTCCAGTGCCCTACTGAGCCTTCACATCTCATTCTAACATAAGCCTCCTTCCTCTTGACAAGAGATTCATCTTCTTTAGTAAACCACGGCTCCCTCATTCGACCACTTCCTCCCTGCCTGACTGGTACATACTTATCAAGGACACACAGTAGCTGGTCCTTGAATAAGCTCCACATTTCAATTATGCCCAAGACCAGTCTGTGTTTGGCAAAGTATTGGAGAGGATTCTGAGAGACAGGATTTATGATGATTTGGAAAATTATAGTTTGATTAGAGATAATCAGGAATGCCTCACAAACCTTATTGAATTTTTTGAGAATGTGACAAAACGCATTGATGAAGATAGAGCAGTGGATATGGTGTACACCGACCCTCCGAAGAGCAACCCACCCAGACCCATTCCCCTACATTTACCCCTTACCTAACACTACGGGCAATTTAGCATGGCCAATTCACCTAACCTGCACATCTTTGGACTGTGGGAGGAAACCGTAGCACCCGGAGGAAACCCACGCAGACACGGGGAGAATGTGCAAACTCCACATAGACAGTCACCCGAGTCGGGAATTGAACCCAGGTCTCTGGCGCTGTGAGGCAGCAGTGCTAACCACTGTGCCACACTTTTTTTTTTGCCCCTTAGGGCTCTTTTAAATCTTTCCCTTCTCACTCTAAACCTATGTTGTTAAGAAGGTGTATGGTGTGTTGGCTTTCATTAGCAGGGGGATTGAGTTTAAGAGCTGTGAGGTTATGCTGCATCTCTATAGAGCCACATTTGGACCACATTTGGAATATTGTGTTCAGTTCTGGTTGCCTCATTATAGGAAGGATATGGAAGCTTTAGAGAGGGTGCAGAGGAGATTTACCAGGATGCTGTCTGGACTGGACTGGAGGGTGATGAAAGGTTGAGGGAGCTAGGGCTTGATAGAGGTGTACAAGACGGTGAGAGGCATAGATAGAGACTTTTCCCCAGGGCAGAAATGGCTATCATGAGGGGCCATAGTTTTAAGCTGATTGGAGGAAAGTTTAGGGGAGGTGTCAGAGGTAGGTTCTTTACGCAGTGTGTGGTGGGTGTGTGGAATGCACTGCCAGCGGTGGGAGTAGAGTCAGATACATTAGGGACATTTAAGCGATTCTTGGATAGGCCCATGGATGATAGTACAATGAAGGGTATGTCGGTTAGTCTGATCTTAGGGTAGGATAAAAGGTCGGCACAACATCGAGGGCTGAAGGGCCTGTACTATGTTGTACTGTTCTATGTTCTATTCACAAAGCATGCTGCAACACTGTAACAGTTCTCAAAGCAGTTATTAAAGTGTTAAATCTCCTTCTTCATTGTGAGAAGGAATCATATACTAAACGGGTTAATAAATGAGGTTTTAAGGAATAAAGAAAGGAGTAGTCACACAATTAGGAGTGTATTACAGACCTCCACATAGTGAGAAGGAGAGGAAGATAGATAACATATAAATGTGGACAAAGTTTGGCCTGTAGGAATAAGAGGGAAATAATAGGAGGCGACTTTAACTGTCCCAACACAAACTCTGTTTCAAACAGTACAAGGGGCACTGAGGGTGAAAATATTATGTACTGTGTCCAGGAAACTTTTTAAATGATACACGACAAGCCCTTTGAGAGGGGACACTATTCTGGATTTAGTTTTAGGATAAAAAGATGGACAAGTTGGTGAAGTGACAAAGACTGTTCCCTCCGTGACTACCTGGTCAGATCCACGCCCCCCCCCCCCCCAACAACCCACCCTCCCATCCTGGCACCCTCCCCTGCCACCGCAGGAATTGCAAAACCTGAGCCCACACCTCCTCCCTCACCTCTATCCAAGGCCCTAAAGGAGCCTTCCACATCCATCAAAGGTTTACCTGCACATCCACTAATATCATTTATTGTATCCGTTGCTCCCGATATGGTCTCCTCCACATTGGGGAGACTGGGCGCCTCCCAGCAGAGCGTTTCAGAGAACATTTCTGGGACAACCACACCAATCAACCCCACCGCCCTGTGGCCCAATATTTCAACTCCCCCTCCCACTCTGCGGAGGACATGGAGGTCCTGGGCCTCCTTCATCGCCGCTCCCTCACCACTAGACGCTTGGAGGAAGAACGCCTCATCTTCTTCCTTGGAACACTTCAACCCTAGGGCATCAAGGTGGACTTCACCAGTTTCCTCATTTCCCCTTCCCCCACCTTACCCCAGCTCCAAACTTCCAGCTCAGCACCATCCTTATGACTTGTCCTACCTGTCAATCTTCCTTTCCACCTATCCACTCCACCCTCCTCTCTGACCTATCACCTCCATCACCACCCCCATTCACCTATTGTACTCTATGCTACTTTCTCCCCACCCCCATCCCCCATTTATCTCTCCACCCTGGAGGCTGCCTGCCTCTACTCCTGATGAAGGGCTTTTGCCCGAAACGTTGACTTTCCTGCTCCTCGGATGCTGCCTGACCTGCTGTGCTTTTCTAGAGTCTGGGTTCCAGCATCTGCAGTCCTTGTTTTTACCGAGTGTTTTTCCAGCACCACTCTGATCTAAACGGTGACTGTATCAGGGCTAGTGACCACAATTCAGTTAGAGTTAGTATTATTATGGAAAATGACAGAGATAAATCAGGAGGAAGCGTTTTACACTGGATGAAAGCAAATTTTACAAAACTGAGAAGTGACTTGTCTGAGGTCAGAGCTGCTAAAGGATAAATCGGGAAACCTGTAGAGGCTCTAAACAGTGAGATCCATAGGACTCAAAACAGGGATGGACCCTCCAAAAATAAGAATGGTCCTCCACATCAGACCCTTGTGGTTGTCTAGAAAAACACAAGGGAACATATCTATTGGGGAGCGTTTTAAACTGGTAGGGAGTGGGGATGAGGGGGATCTTAATTGAACTGAATTTGCTTTTTTGTCACACATACTCAAATGAGTGAAACACCATCTTAGGTACAAGGTACCTAGGTACAGATTCTTCAGTATAAGTGCTCAGGGTAAACAACTAGAGATTAAAAAGTCCAACATTACAAATTGTAGGAATACATTAGAAAATAGAGAAATTAAAAAGTTCAGTACAACAATTTTTCCAATCCAATCAACCTGGCCCCTAGCCTCCAATCCACACTGGGCCTTGACTCCAGACTTCACCAGGCCTCACTTTGAGGATCGTAAGGCTGGGAGACTGCTCTGGAATCACCTTAAGAATGGAAATCCACACTGAGGCTACACCAAGCTGAGACACCATACTTTAGATCAGAGTGGCGCTGGAAAAACACAGCAGATCGGGCAGCATCTGAGGCGCAGGAAAATTGACATTTCATCAGGAATCCTGATGAAGGGCTCCTGCCCGAAACATCGATTTTCCTGCTCCTTGGATGCTGCCTGACCTGTTTTTCCAGCACCACTCTAATCTAAACTCTGGTTTTCAGCATCTGCAGTCCTCACTTTTGCCCTGAGACACCACTACATCAGGCCAAGAGTTCACCCACACTAAGCTGAGAGACTGCTATGCCAGGTCCATGCTGAAGCCGAGAGTCCAAGTCCGAGGCTGGCAATTGGCCAAGAGCCTAAATGTGTGGTGCTGGAAAACCACAGCAGATTAGGCAGCATCTGAGGAGCAGGAGAATCGACGTTTCATCAGGAATCCCTAATGAAGGGCTTATGCCCAAAACACCAACTCTCCTGCTCCTCGGATGCTGCCTGACCGGCTGTGCATTTCTAGCGCGATGCTTTTTGACTCTGATCGCCAGCATCTGCGGTGCTCACTTTCTCCAATTAGCCAAGAGTCCAAATCGGCACCGAGGCCGGGAATTCAGGACATCACTGAGAAGAAAGAGATAGAAAAAAAGAACATAAAAGAGAAAAAAGAATGACAAAAGAAAACAAAATGGACAGTGGATAAGCTCAGTTGGAAGTGTCAACTCTACCGCCATCTTGGCAAGAAGCTCAAGTATTAGTGAGAATAGAGAGACAGATGAGAATGGTTTGGATGCAAAAAAGGGCGAGTTAATTAGAAAAGGTGGCAACAGCAAATCAGAGAAAGAGGTAAGACTGATAAATTAAACTGCATTTATTTCAATGCAAGGGGTCTTACAGGTAAGGCTGGTGAAGTCAGGCCATCGATGGGAATGTGGCATTGGGAATGCACATTATTCCAGGGACCTAGGTGAGGGAAGGGCAGGACTGACAGCTCAACATTTTGGGTCTTAGATGCTTTTGGAATGTTTGAAAGGGAAGCAAGAGAGGGGGGGAGTGGCATTTTTGATTAAGGAAAATATTACAGCTGTACTTGGAGAGGATATTCCCAGGGGATCATCCAGTGAAGCTAAATGAGTGGATCTCAGAAATAAGAGAGGAATAGGATTGTACTATAGGCCACCTAATAGTCAGTGGGAAACTAAGGAGCAAATATGTAGGGAGACCTCAGATATGTAAAAGTAATAAGGTTGTAATAGTAGGGGATTTTAACTTTCCAAACACTGACTGGAACTGCCAGAACGTTAAGGGCTCGGATGATGAGGAATTTGTTAAACACGTTCAAGAAATTTTTCTTTATCAACCTGTAGATGTACCTACTACAGAAGAAGCAAAACCTGCCCTTCTCTTGGGAAATAGGAAAAGTGACTGAAGTGTTAGTAGGGGAGCACTTTGGGAAAAACAATCATAATTCTATAGTTATAAAATAGTTATGGAAAAAGATAAGCCTTATCTAAAAGTAAAAGTTTTTAGTTGGAGTAAGACATATTTTGATGACATTAGACAGGAATTTTCAAAAATCAGGTCATTCCTGATGAAAGGCTCCTGCCCAAAATGTCGATTTTCCTGCTCCTGGGATGCTGTCTGGCCTGCTGTGCTTTTCCAGCACCAGTCTAATCTTGAGGAATTTTTAAAAGTTGATTGGAGTAGACTGTTCACAGGTAAAGAGACAACTGGCAGGTGGGAGGTTTTCAAGTGTGCTAACAAGAGTTCAGAGGCATTATGTTCCTGTTAGAGAAGATGGGTAAGGCTGATACAAGTAGGGAACAATTGATGAACTAAGATATTGAGGCTCTGGTCAGGAATAAAAAGGAGGCGCATGTTAGATATATACAACTGGGATCAAGCGAATCTCTTGAAGAGTATAAGGGGTGAGGGGCATTCTTAACAGTGAAATTGTAGTGACTGTAATAAGGTCAGCTGTGTGAACATCATAGAATGTGACTTCCCTGACTGGGGTTGTTAATTTGGTCCAATCGGGGAGCCCTGGCTGGCAGATATACACAGCAGTGTCAGACATCCTGTTCACTCTGAGAGTGGGCTCTGAGGGAGCTGGATCAGTGTCCAGGATTCTGCCTGTGTAAATAAAGGGGGGCTTGGTCACAGGATACCAGTCTCTGTGGAGTTACTTCAGGAATCAGGAGGGCTAAAAGGGGATATGAGATGACCTTGGCAGATAAGGATAATCCAAAGAGATTCCACAAGTACATTAAGAGCAAAAGTATTCGGGAGAGAATAGGGCTCCTTAAAGATCAACCAGGTCATCTATGTGTGGAACCACAGGAGATGGGTGAGGTACTAAATGAATGTTTCACCTCAGGTTTTTATTGTGGAAAAAAGGCTAGAGAACTTGGGGAAATAAATAGTGATGTATTGAAAACAACCCACATTAAATAATAAATGATTCTGTTGAGGAGTTTCTTGCCCCAAGAGTTTTGGGATGAAGATTCTAAAACTGGTTGGGACAGAGTGTCACACTGGTTACATTTGATGGGACAGAAAATTCAACAATTCTATTCTGGGATCAGAATCACCCACTAACTGTACTAACTCACAGCACCAGGGTCCCAGGTTCGATTCCAGTCTAGGGTGACTGTCTGTGTGGAGTTTGCACATTCTCCCCGTGTCTGCGTGGGATTCCTCTGGGTGCTCCGGTTTCCTCCCACAGTCCAAAGTTGTGCCGGTCAGGGTGAATTGGCCAATAGTGTTAGGTGCATTAGTCAGAGGGAAATGGGTCTGGGTGGGTTACTCTTTGGAGGGTCAGAGTGGACTGTTTGGGCTGAAGGGCCTGTTTCCACACTGTAGAGAATCTAATCTAAACTATGCAGAAATACCAGCTTTCCTTTCCTAGGTTAAGTCGGGTGAACTGATTGTGGCAATTCAAGGTTTATGTCTCTTTTACTGACACAGCATTTTATTTCCCAGTGGTGTACACTGTTTACCAAAATGTGCTGTTCACTCTCAGTGACTTGTTCTTCACAGGAACTGTACAAAGAGGTAGAATCCAAACAGTGCGCATATGACAGTGTTTACACAATGATGGAACAATTCCTCAATGACTGCAGAGGTTCAAAGGGATCAAAGACAGAGCACAGGCTCCACACACTACAGCACAAGTGGAACGCAGTTCATCTGAAAATGCAGGAAAGGAAAGTAAGAGGATATTGCTTTCTGAGTGAGATCGAGAGAATGTGTATGTCATGATAATCAGAGAGAGAGAGATGAGGAGAATATGCAGAATAGAAACACATGGTGAAGGGGTAACATTGGGCAGAGATTGCAGATTGGCTGCTGCAGAAAACAGAGAGTATATATAAATGGCTCTTTATTTGATGGGCAGGGTTGGTGAGTGGAATCTGTGGGTCTGTGCTGGAACCTCAAGGAAGGCATTTTGTGAAAAAGATGTCAGGAGGTTTCAGACAGATATAGAGAGGTTAAGTAAGTGGGCAAGAATCTGGCAGTTGGAGTGTAACATGGGAAAACCATGTACAGTAAAGAAATTTCAAACAACAGATGCTGTGTACAGTTACATGGGAAAGATAGGACCAACAACTCCACAGATCCTGGGATGACAAAGGAGATGGAAATTCAGATAAAGAAAAAAATACTGGGATTATGGCAGGTGTCAGGTAGAATACAAAATTGCTGACCAAGAGGAATACAGATGGTTCAGAGCAGAGGTGGGAAACTGGCTAAGAGAAACAGGTGAAACTCCAAGCCCCTTCACCAAATCCCAGCATACACATTCACAGAGACACATACAAGTGGAGTGGAACCGTGGCACCGTGGTTAGCACTGCTGCCTCACAGCACCAGAGACCCGGGTTCAATTCCCGCCTCAGGCAACTGTCCGTGTGGAGTTTGCACATTCTCCCCGTGTCTGGGTGGGTTTCCTCCCACAGTCCAAAAATGCGCAGGTTAAGTGAATTGACGAGACTAAATTGCCCCTAGTGTTAGGTGAAGGGGTAAATGTAGGGGAATGGGTCTGGGTGGGTTACACTTCGGCAGGTCGGTGTGGACTTGTTGGGCCGAAGGGCCTGTTTCCACACTGTAAATAATCTAATCTAAAGTGTGGAGAATACTGGGCAAACACAGGCCCATGGGACCACTCCACAGGCCCTGAGTGATGGGTTTCTTCCACATTCTCTGATCTCCTTGGTTCCAGATTAGTTGAACTCTTTACTGAAGGCACTGGACAATTGATATATTAGCTATTCAGTCACTGGTTAACAGCAATATGGAGTTGGTTAGCTCAGTTGGTTAACAGTAATATGGAGTTGGTTAGCTCAGTTGGTTAACAGTAATATGGAGTTGGTTAGTTCAGTTGGTTAACAGCAATATGGGGTTGGTTAGCTCAGTTGGTTAACAGTAATATGGGGTTGGTTAGCTCAGTTGGTTAACAGCAATATGGAGTTGGTTAGCTCAGTTGGTTAACAGCAATATGGGGTTGGTTAGCTCAGTTGGTTAACAGTAATATGGAGTTGGTTAGTTCAGTTGATTGGCTGAATGGCTTGCAATGCAGAATAACGCCAACAGCATGGGTTCAATTCCTGCACTGGCTGAGGGTACCATGAAGGACTCCTTCTCAATCTCTCCCCCAGCCTAAAACACGGTGACCCTCAGGATAAGCTATGCCAGTTGTCTTGCTTTAATGAGACAGCACCATCATCTGAACAAAGAAAACATGCAGCCCAGGAACAGGCCCTTCGGCCCTCCAAGCCTGAGCCGATCCAAATGTATTGTCTAAACCTGTCGCCCAATTCCTAAGCATCTGTATCCCTCTGCTCTCAAATAGGTCCCCCCCTCCCCCCCCCCTTCCCCCCCTCCCCCCGCACCGTCTCCCTTTTTCCTGCTCTCTCCACCCCTGCCCTTTCCCTCTCTCTCATTCTTCCCCTCCCCTTTTATCTCCACCCCACACCTCCCTCCTCTATCTCTCTCATTACACCCCATCTCCCACTTTCTTCACCCAGAGAGTGGGAAGCCTGTGGAAGTCTCTGCCACAGAAAGTGATTGAATTTAAAATACTTGTCACAAAGCTGGTCCTTTTCTCAAGGATACTGTGTCCTTGGATTCTTTCAGAAGGGTCAGAAAACTCCCCCAGTTCCAAGGTGACTAGTTTGGTACAGAGATGAAAAGGATGTTGAGAGCCCTTTTGTTTCTATGTAAACAGATGAGACTTCAGGCCAAAGTGGTCATGTTTTAGCAGTGACCTGTATAATGAAAGGGGAGTGGTCAGCTCTGTAGCTGAGCAGTTCAGTCCAGAGTTAGTTTGAACTTTAGCTGTGGACTGTATGAACAGGCTGCAAAACCTCTCTCTCCTTCTACCCTTCTAACTTCAACCTGTAAGCATGTGTTCCATTTATACTGGGTTTTAAAGGGAGTTTGCTTATTGGGACTGTTGTGTATATTCGGAACAGCATAATTAAGTCTAGTTTGGATAGACTGAGTTCTGTAGGGGTTCTTTATTCTGTTCTTTGTGTTGCATTGTGTAATTTTGTGAATAAACTTTTGTCTGCTTTAAAGCCTAGTAGTAACCTAGCTAACTTACTCCAGGACCTAAACAAATTACAAAGTAATGGTCTGGGTTGCCTGCTTAAGAATGTTTTGAGTGGTCTGGCCTAATCCATAACAGATTGAATATTTTCATGAAGCAGTTAGATATAGTTCATGGTACTAAAGTGATCAAAGGGTATGGGAGGAATCAGGGACAGGGACATAGCTGTATTTGATAATCAGCTATGATCATATTGAATGGCAGAGTCGGCTTGAGGGGTCAAATGGCCTCGTCCTTCTTCTATTTTCTATGTTTCAATGAACATTGGAGCAGGAGGCCATTCAGCCCCTCGAGCCTGCTCCATGATTTAATATGATCATGGCTGGTCTCATCTCAATCCCAACCACACCTTCCTGCCCACTCTCCTTAACCTTTCAACCTTTACTCATTAAAAATCTATCTGTCTATCTCCTCCTGGCACTCAAAGGGCTGCAGAGGAGGTTCACTAGGTTTATTCTGGAGTTGAGGGGGTTGGTTTATGAGGAGAGACTGAGTAGACTGGGATTATATTCATTGGAATTCAGGAGAATGAGGGGGAATCTGATAGAAACATAAAATAATGAAGGGAATCGATAAGATGGAAGTAGAGAAGATGTTTCCACTGGCAGGTGAAACTAGGACAAGAGGGCACAGCCTCAAGATTAGAGGGAGCAGATTTCTTCACCCAGAGGGTTGTGAAGCTGTGGAATTCCCTAGCTGGATAGATTTTTGAACAGTAAAGGAATCAAGGGTTCTGGTGAGTGGGTGGGTAAGTGGAGCTGAGGCTATCAAAAGATCACCCATGATCTTATTGAATGGTGGAGCAGGCTCAAAGGGTCAGATGGCCTACTTCTGCTCCTCGTTCTTCTGGACTTACTCAATGTTCCAGCAAGCACCACATTCTAGGGTGTAAATTCAATGCAAGCTGGCAAACTGGATCCAAAACTGATTTACAAACAGGAGGCAAAGGGTGATGGCGGAGGGCTGTTTTTAATTGGAAGCCTGTGACCAGTGGTCTACAACAGGGATCAGTGCTGGGACTCTTGCTCTTTGCTATGTACATTAACCACTTGGATGTAAATGTAGATGGTATAATTAGTAAGTATGCAGATGACTGGAAAATTGATGGGTGTCGTTGATAGTGAGGAGGATGGTCTCAGGCTACAGTTGAAGAGTGTGAATTAAAATCCCTAGTGTGGAAACAGGCCCTTCAGTCCAACATGTCCACACTGACCGTCCAAAGAGTAACCCACCCAAACCCATTCCCCTATTTGCCCCTGACACTATGGGCAATTTATCATGGTCAATTGATCCAACCTACATGTCTTTGGATTGTGGGAGGAAACCAGAGCACCCAGAGGAAACCCACGCAGACACGGGGAGAATGTGCAAACTCCACACAGTCAGTCACCTGAGGCTGGAATCGAACCTGTGTCCCTGGCACTGTGAGGCAGCAGTGCTAACCACTGAGCCACAGTGCCGCCCTTCAGCAGAATGCCATTTCGGATGCTGTCCGACCTGCCGTGCTTTTCCAGCGCCACACTCTCGACTCTGATCTCCAGCATCTGCACCCCTCACTTTCTCCTAGGTCTCAGGCAACAGTCTGATATTAATCAGCTGGTAAATTGGGCAGAGCATTGGCAGATGGAATTTTATCCTGAGAAGTGTGAGGCAACAAATTTTGGAAGATATAATAAGGGAAGGATGAATAGTAGCTCCCTGGGGAGCACTGAGGAACAAAGGGACTTTGGTTACAAGTCTGTATTTTTGATTTTTCTGAAAGTGTCAGCACAGGGGGACAGTATGGCGAAGGCATGTGGGTTGCTTGCTTTCATTAACTGGGGCGTAGAGTGTTGGAGCAGGGAAGTCTGCTTACAATTTTAAAACGCATTTGCTTAGGGCACAGATCAAAAACTCCTTCTGATGGCCACATATCAGAAGGACTGGAGAGGGTGTAGAATTTTCATCAGCATGTTGCCTGGGATGGAAAGCCTCAGTTATGAGGGGAGACTGGATAGACTGGGACTGTTCTCCTTGGAGCAGAGGAGGCTGAGGGGCAGCATTGAGGCATTATAATTGTGAAAACCTTTTCCCCATTGCAGATGTGTCAAAGAGCAGAGGGCAACAGTTTAAGGTGAGGAGGAAGTGGTTATGAGGAGATCTGAAAAAGAATGTTCTCACCCAGAGGGTGGTGGATATATGGACCGTGCTGACTGAGAGGGTAGTGGATATATGGACCGTGCTGACTGAGAGGGTAGTGGATATATGGACCGTACTGACTGAGAGGGTGGTGGATATATGGACCGTGCTGACTGAGAGGGTGGTGGATATATGGTCCGTGCTGACTGAGAGGGTGGTGGATATATGGACCGTGCTGACTGAGAGGGTGGTGGATATATGGACCGTGCTGACTGAGAGGGTAGTGGATATATGGTCCGTGCTGACTGAGAGGGTAGTGGATATATGGACCGTGCTGACTGAGAGGGTGGTGGATATATGGACCGTGCTGACTGAGAGGGTGGTGGATATATGGTCCGTGCTGACTGAGAGGGTAGTGGATATATGGACCGTGCTGACTGAGAGGGCGGTGGATATATGGACCGTGCTGACTGAGAGGGTGGTGGATATATGGACCGTGCTGACTGAGAGGGTGGTGGATATATGGTCCGTGCTGACTGAGAGGGTGGTGGATATATGGACCGTGCTGACTGAGAGGGTGGTGGATATATGGTCCGTGCTGACTGAGAGGGTGGTGGATATATGGACCGTGCTGACTGAGAGGGTGGTGGATATATGGACCGTGCTGACTGAGAGGGTGGTGGATATATGGACCGTGCTGACTGAGAGGGTGGTGGATATATGGTCCGTGCTGACTGAGAGGGTGGTGGATATATGGTCCGTGCTGACTGAGAGGGTGGTGGATATATGGACCGTGCTGACTGAGAGGGCGGTGGATATATGGTCCGTGCTGACTGAGAGGGTGGTGGATATATGGACCGTGCTCCATGCTGACTGAGAGGGTGGTGGATATATGGACCGTGCTGTCTGAGAGGGTGGTGGATATATGGACCATGCTGACTGAGAGGGTAGTGGATATATGGACCGTGCTGACTGAGAGGGTGGTGGATATATGGACCATGCTGACTGAGAGGGTGGTGGATATATGGACCGTGCTGACTGAGAGGGTAGTGGATATATGGACCGTGCTGACTGAGAGGGTAGTGGATATATGGTCCATGCTGACTGAGAGGGTGGTGGATATATGGTCCGTGCTGACTGAGAGGGTGGTGGGTATATGAACCGTGCTGACTGAGAGGGTGGTGGATATATGGACCGTGCTGACTGAGAGGGTAGTGGATATATGGTCCGTGCTGACTGAGAGGGTGGTGGCTATATGGACCATGCTGACTGAGAGGGTGGTGGATATATGGACCATGCTGACTGAGAGGGTGGTGGATATATGAACTGTGCTGACTGAGAGGGTGGTGGATATATGGACCGTGCTGACTGAGAGGGTGGTGGATATATGGTCCGTGCTGACTGAGAGGGTGGTGGGTATATGGACCATGCTGACTGAGAGGGTGGTGGATATATGAACTGTGCTGACTGAGAGGGTGGTGGATATATGGACCGTGCTGACTGAGAGGGTGGTGGATATATGGTCCGTGCTGACTGAGAGGGTGGTGGATATATGGACCGTGCTGACTGAGAGGGTGGTGGATATATGGACCGTACTGACTGAGAGGGCGGTGGATATATGGTCCGTGCTGACTGAGAGGGCGGTGGATATATGGACCGTGCTGTCTGAGAGGGTGGTGGATATATGGACCATGCTGACTGAGAGAGTGGTGGATATATGAACCGTGCTGACTGAGAGGGCGGTGGATATATGGACCGTGCTGACTGAGAGGGCGGTGGATATATGGTCCGTGCTGACTGAGAGGGCGGTGGATATATGGTCCGTGCTGACTGAGAGGGTGGTGGATATATGGACCGTGCTGACTGAGAGGGTGGTGGATATATGGTCCGTGCTGACTGAGAGGGTGGTGGATATATGGACCGTGCTGACTGAGAGGGTGGTGGATATATGGTCCGTGCTGACTGAGAGGGTGGTGGATATATGGACCGTGCTGACTGAGAGGGTGGTGGATATATGGTCCGTGCTGACTGAGAGGGTGGTGGATATATGGTCCGTGCTGACTGAGAGGGTGGTGGATATATGGACCGTGCTGACTGAGAGGGTGGTGGGTATATGGACCGTGCTGACTGAGAGGGTAGTGGATATATGGACCATGCTGACTGAGAGGGTGGTGGATATATGGTCCGTGCTGACTGAGAGGGTGGTGGAGGCAGGTACTCTCACAACATTGAAGAACTATCTGGATGAGAGTTTAACATGCCAGGGTGTAGTAGGCTCTGGACCAAGTGCAGGTAATGGGATTAGTGTTGGTTGGTTAACATGGCACAGTGGGCTGAAGGGCTTGTTTCTATACTGTATAACTCTGCCAATCCTCCACAACCCCCACCCTGTCTTCCTATTCCTGTCTCTCCCTGATTACCCTTTCTGTTAGGTTGACCATGAAAGAATTGATCATATATAAACTGTGTTTTGATTGGTTTAAATTGCCAGGTGAGACTATCTGAACGAGTAACCTTGGAGACTCAATTCCATAGCAACGCCCAGGAGCTGATTGGCTGGATAGAAGATGCCATGAACGTGTTGAATAAGGCTCCAGCTCCGAGTCTGATCCAGGAGTCCATCACAATACAGATCCAGGATCACCAGGTGACCTGTCCTGGGAGAAACACAGTCCATTCCACCTCCCCATCACACTGTGGCCAAGTGTTATCTGATGGCACAGAATCACCCTGGGGTGGGTTCAGTATTAAAGGACAACACTCCATTCACTTTCTCTATTAGCCACTGAACTAGAATGCTGGCTTTGTGTAATATATGCACAAGGACTCTCAACTCCCTTGATGAAGCAACTTCCTCCAGTCTTTAAATAATATTCAACTCCTCTATTCTTCCTGCCAAAGTGCATAAGCTCACATTTCACCACATTATGCCCCATCTGCTACACGGTTCCCATTCGTTTAACCTGTCTATATCTGTCCACAAACCATGTGTTATCCTCATCGCTTACCTTCCCACCTAATCTTGTGTCACTCACAGACTTTGTGAGTGCACATTTACCTCTGTCTTCATACAGATTAGAAATAATTGTGGGCTGAGCACTGACCCTGTGGGACTCCACTATTTACAGGTTGCTATCCTGGAGATTCCATCTTATCCCCACTCTCCGTTTTCTTGTAGTTAGCCAATCCTCTCTCCATGCTAATATATTATCCCCCAACACCGTGTGCTCTTTCTTTGTACCACATGGGTTAACAGGACACTGGCGCCTGAACAGTCACTATCTTAGAGGCAGTGATCAGGTACAGTGAGTGCAGGGATCGGGTGCAGGGATCAGGTGGAGTGGCACTGTGGCTCAGTGGTTAGCACTGCTGCCTCACAGCCCCAGGGACCCGGTTCTATTTCAGCCTCAGGTGACTGTCTATGTGGAGTGTGCACGTTCTCCCTGTGTCTGTGTGGGTTTCCTCCGGGTGCTCCAATTTTCTCCCAGGCCAGGTGAATTGACCAGGCTAAATTGCCCACAGTGTTAGCTGCATTAGCCAGAGGGAAATGGGTCTGGGTGGGTTACTGTTCAGAGGGTCGGTGTGGACTTGTTGGGCTGAAGGGCCTGTTTCCACGCTGTAGGGAATCTAATCTAATCTAGATAGTGAGTGTGGGGATTAGGTACAGAAATCGGGTACATGGATTGGGTAGCGATGCAGTTGTGTGTGTAATGGCTGCCATCTCTCTCTCTCTCTCTCTCTCTCTGTAGCGGTTCAGCAGTGATGTAGCCTTGCACTCTGCACAGCTGAACACCCTGGAACAATGCTCAGAGCCTCTGAGGGATTGCAGCAGCAAGCAGCATCGCTGTCTCATTCAGAACGTGATGGGCACCGTAAGGGAGAAATGGGCAAAACTTACACAGTGTACCAGCCAACGAGAGCAGTCTCTCCAGGAGGCCAGAAAACATGCCCAACAGGTAATACACTGTAGTGTTTCCCTCCTCCTCGAACCAAAAAAAAAGCAGAGGGGTAGAGAGATGTGCTATTCCAAAACTGTTGGTAGTAGAATAAGAAGTAAGGCCCTGGCTTGAGAGGGTTCAGCCAGCAGCAGATCAGCAATAAGTGCAGGTAAGCTCAGGGAAAGTCCTTTCACTTTCCTTTTTAGACTTTAAGATGGCACTTAGGGCAGTCACACGTTCCTCCTGCAGGATGTGGGAGCTCAGGTTAACTTCCATCATCCCTGATGACTACACGTGTGTGGGAAGTGCACCCAGCTGCAGCTCCTGGGAGACCGTGAGGGGGAGCTGGAGCTGGGTGCACTCAGGATCATCGAACATAGAAAAGTACAGCACAGAACATTTCCTTTGGCCCACGATGTTGTGCCGAGGATTAATCCTAATGTAAAATATAGTAACTTAACCTACGCACCCGTCAACTCACTGCTATCCATGTGCATGTCCAGCACTCGCTTAAATGTCCCCAATGACTCTGCTTCCACCACCACCGCTGGCAACACATTCCATGCATTCACAACTCTCTGCGTAAAGAACCTACCTCTGACATCACCTCTATAACTTTCTCCTAATATCTTCAAGCTATGACTTCTCGCACCAGTCAATCCTGCCCTGGGGGAAAGTCTCTGGCTATTGACTCTATCTATTCCTCTTATTATTTTGTACACCTCGATCAGGTCTGCTCTCTTCCTCCAGAGAGAAAAGTCAGAGCTTTGTCAACCTTTCTTCATAAGACAAGCCCTCCAGTCCAGGCAGCATCCTGCTAAACCTTCTTTCCACCCTCTCCAAAGCCTGTATCTTTCTTATAGTAGGGCGACCAGAACTGGACACAATATTCCAAGTGTGGTCTCACCAGGGACTCGTAGAGCTGCAGCAAAACCTCACGGCTCTTAAACCCTGTTAATGAAAGCCAAAACACCATATGCTTTCTCAACAACCCTATCCACTTGGGTGGCAACTTTGAGGGATCTATGTACTTGCACACCCAGATCCCTCTGTTCCTCCACACTGCCAAGAATCCTGTCTTTAATCCTATATTCAGCATTCGAGTTCAACCTTCCAAAATGCATCACTTCACATTTATCCAGGTTGAACTCCATCTGCCATTTCTCAGCCCAGCTCTGCATCCCGTCTATGTCTCGCTGTAGCCTGCAGTAGCCCTCGATACTATCGATGATACCTCCAACCTTTGTGTCATCTGCAAAATTACTAACCCACCCCTCAACCTCCTCATCCAAGTCATTTATAAAAACTACAAAGAGCAGAGAACCCTGCGAGACCCCATTCAACACTGACCTCCAGGCAGAATACTTTTCATCTACAACCACTCTCTGCCTTCTGTCAGCCAACCGATTTCTGAAATTCCAAACCCATGTCTCCATTATGCCCCCAACATCATAGCCCCATGTACTGATCCATGCTCTAAGTTTATCATTCTTTCTTCTGATACTCCTTGAGTTAAAGCAGACACACTTTAACGATCCCTTTGTTTCATTGCGTGAGAAACCTTCCCGATAGATTCACTACATCCTACCACTGTCCTGTCTGCAACTGACCCCCTCTCAGACATGTGGCTCCGATTCCCACCCCCCTGCCAAACTAGTTTAAACCCTTCCGAATCGCACGAGCAAATCTCCCACCCAGGACATTTGTGCCCCTCCAGTTCAGGTGCAACCCGTCCTTCATGTACAGGTCCCACCTTCCCCAGAAGGTATCCCAATGGTCTAGGTATCTGAAGCCCTCCCTCCTGCACCAGCCTCACAGCCACGTGTTAAGCTACATTTGCTGACTGTTCCTCATCTCACTATCTCGTGGCACCGGTAGCAATCCTGAGATCACCACTCTACTCGTCCTGCTCTTCAGCTTCCAACCTAACGCTCTGTAGTCACTTTTCAGATCCTCAATCCCTTTCCTGGCTGTATCATTGGTGCCAATATGTACCACGATTTCTGGCTGGTCCCCCTCCCCCTTTAGAATCTTGTAGACCCGATCGGCGACATCCCGGACCTTGGCACCACGGAGGCAACGTACCTTCCGGGAGTCCCGTTCCTGACCACAAAATCTCCTGTCAATCCGTCTAACTATTGAGTCCCCTATTACTAGCGCTTTTCTATTTCCCACCCTTCCCTTCTGAGCCACAGTGCCAGGCTCAGTGCCAGAGACCTGACAACTATGGCTTTCCCCTGGCAGGCTGACTCCACCAGCAGTATCCAAAACGGTATACTTATTGCTGAGGGGAACGGCCACAGGGGATCTCTGCTCTGACCATCGGTTCCCTTTCGTCCCCGTGACAGTAATCCAGCTGTCCTTATCTTGTATCTGGGGAGTGATCACTTCCCTGTCCATCCTCTCAATTTCCCCCTCAGACTCCCGGATGATCCATAGTTCATCCAGCTCCAGCTCCAGTTCCCCAACTCAGTTTTCGAGGAGCTGGAGTTGGGCGCACTTCCCGCAAATGTCCCTCACCTGCCACATTCTGCAGGAGGAACACGCAACTACCCTGACATCCATATCCCGATATTCTGAAAGCCCGCGCAGAACTAAACAAAGGAAGAGAAGGAAAAAAAAAGAGAAACCTGAAAACTTACCTAGTTTACAGACTCTTAGTAAGGTTAGAGGAGGTGGGTAGGAGGGAGGCCCTATGGTGTAGGGTTGAAAATGTGTTGCTGGAAAAGCGCAGCAGGTCAGGCAGCATCCAAGGAGCAGGAGAATCGACGTTCTTCAGGAAGAAGGGCTCATGCCCGAAACGTCGATTCTCTTGTTCCTTGGATGCTGCCTGACCTGCTGCGCTTTTCCAGCAACACATTTTTCAGCTCTGATATCCAGCATCTGCAGTCCTCACTTTCTCCTATGGTGTAGGGTCTCAGGTTTAGATCTCACCCACTTAAAAACTCCCCAGAAGTCCTTTGTTCCTCCCTCGCACCTCTCCACAAATGTAGATAAGTGTGAGGTCTTGCATTTTGGAAAGTCAAATCAAGGTAGGAATTTCACGGTGAATGGTAGGGCCTTAAGGAGTGTCATGGAACAGAGGGACCTTGGAGTTCAGGTTCACAGTTCTCTGAAAGTGGTGTCCCAGATAGACAGGGCAATGATGAAGGCTTTTGGTAGACTGGCCCTCATCAGTCAGGTCATTGAGTATAGAAGTTGGGAAGTTATGTTGCTGTTATCCAGGATGTTGGTGAGACCACGCTTGGAGTATTGCGTTCAGCTTTGGTCACCTTGTTGTAGGAAGGACGTTACTAATCTAGAAAGAATGCAGAAGAAATTTGCAAGGATATTGTCTGGACTCCATGGTCTGAGTTTTAGGGAGAGGTTGGACAAGCTAGGACATTTTCCTTTCGAGCGTAGGAGACTGAGGGGGGAACATTATAGAGATGTATAAGATCATGAAAGGCCTGGATAGGGTGAATGCACTCAGTCTTTTTCCCAGGGTTGGGGAATCGAGGACTAGAGGGCATCAGTTTAAGGTGAGAGGGGAAAGAATAAAAGGCAACCCAAGGGACAACTGTTTTTACACAGAGGGTGCCAGAGGAAGTGGTTGAGGCGGGTACATTAATAACATTTAAAAGGCATTTGGACATAGACATGGATAGGAAAGGTTTACAAGGATATGGAGAAAGTGAGGACTGTAGATGCTGGAGTCAGAGTCGAAGTGTGTGGTGCTGGAAAAGCACAGCCGGTCAGGCAGCATCCAAGGAGCAGGAGAATCAGGCAGAAGCCCTTCATCAGGGCCAAGTGCAGGGAAATGGGGCTAGCGTGGATGGATGTTTTGGTCGGCATGGATCCATTTGGACCAAAAGGCCTGTCTCCATGCTGTAGGATTCTGACTGTATGATCCCTCTGAGTTTCCTAGTGTCCTGCCATTCACTGAGTACTCCCTTCGCTTGTTCCTTCTTCCAAGTGCATCACTTCACTTTTATAGTCATAGTGATGTACAGCACGGAAACAGACCCTTCGGTCCAACCTGTCCATGCCGACCAGACATCCCAACCCAATCTAGTTCCCACCTGCCAGCACTCGGCCCATATCCCTCCAAACCCTTCCTATTCATATACCCATCCAAATGCCTCTTAAATGTTGCAATTGTACCAGCCTCCACCACTTCCTCTGGCAGCTCATTCCATACACATACCACCCTCTGCGTGAAAACGTTGCCCCTTAGGTCTCTTTTATATCTTTCCCTTCTCACCCTAAACCTATGCCCTCTAGTTCTGGACTCCCCGACCCCAGGGAAAATACTTTGTCTATTTATCCTATCCATGCCCCTCACGATTTTATAAACCTCTATAAAGTCACCCCTCAGCCTCTGACGCTCCAGGGAAAACAGCCCCAGCCTGTTCAGCCTCTCCCTGTAGCTCAGATCCTCCAACCCTGGCAACATCCTTGTAAATCTTTTCTGAACCCTTTCAAGTTTCACAACATCTTTCCGATAGGAAGGAGACCAGAATTACACGCAATATTCCAACAGTGGCCTAACCAATGTCCTGTACAGCCGCAACATGACCTCCCAACTCCTGTACTCAATACTCTGACCAATAAAGGAAAGCATACCAAACGCCTTCTTCACTATCCTATCTACCTGCGACTTCACTTTCAAGGAGCTATGAACCTGCACTCCAAGGTCTCTTTGTTGAGCAACACTCCCTAGGACCTTACCATTAAGTGTATAAATCCTGCTAAGATTTGCTTTCCCAAAATGCAGCACCTCACATTTATCTGAATTAAACTCCATCTGCCACTTCTCAGCCCATTGGCCCATCTGGTCCAGATCCTGTTGTAATCTGAGGTAACCCTCTTCGCTGTCCACTACACCTCCAATTTTGGTGTCATCTGCAAACTTACTAACTGTACCTCTTATGCTCGCATCCAAATCATTTATGTAAATGACAAAAAGTAGAGGGCCCAGCACCGATCCTTGTAGCACTCCACTGGTCACAGGCCACCAGTCTGAAAAACAACTCTCCACCACCACCCTCTGTCTTCTACCTTTGAGCCAGTTCTGTATCCAAATGGCTAGTTCTCCTTGTATTCTATGAGATCGAACCTTGCTAACCAGTGTCCCATGGGGAACCTTGTCGAATGCCTTACTGAGGTCCATATAGATCACATCTACTGCTCTGCCCTCATCAATCTTCTTTGTTAGTTCTTCAAAAAACTCAATCAAGTTTGTGAGACATGATTTTCCACAGACAAAGCCATGTTGACTATCCCTAATTAGTTGCTGGAAAAGCGCAGCAGGTCAGGCAGCATCAAAGGAGAAGGAGAATCGACGTTTCAGGCATAAGCCCTTCTTCAGGCTTATGCCCGAAACGTCGATTCTCCTTCTCCTTGGATGCTGCCTGACCTGCTGCGCTTTTCCAGCAACACATTTTTAAGCTCTGATCCCTAGCATCTGCGTCCTCACTTTCTCCTATCCCTAATCAATCCTTGCCTTTCCAAATACATGTACATCCTGTCCCTCAGGATTCCCTCCAACAACTTGCCCACCACCAACATCAGGCTCACCGGTCTATAGTTCCCTGGATTGTCCTTACCACCCTTCTTAAACAGTGGCACCACGTTAGCCAACCTCCAGTCTTCCGGCACCTCACCTGTGACTATCGATGATACAAATATCTCAGCAAAAGGCCCAGCAATCACTTCTCTGGCTTCCCACACAGTTCTCGGGTACACCTGATCAGGTCCTGGGGATTTATCCACCTTTAACCGTTTCAAGACATCCAGCACTTCCTCCTTTGTAATCTGGACATTTTGCAAGATGTCACCATCTATTTCCCTACAGTCTATATCTTCCATATCCTTTTCCACAGTAAATACTGATGCAAAATATTCATTTAGTATCTCCCCCATTTTCTGTGGATCCACACAAAGGCTGCCTTGCTGATCTTTGAGGGGCCCTATTCTCTTCCTAGTTACCCTTTTGTCCTTAATGTATTTGTAAAAACCCTTTGGATTCTCCTTAATTCTATTTGTCAAAGCTATCTCATGTCCCCGTTTTGCCCTCCTGATTTCCCTCATAAGTATACTCCTACTGCCTTTATACTCTCCTAAGGATTCACTCGATCTATCCTGTTTATACCTGACATATGCTTCCTTCTTTTTCTTAACCAAACCCTCAATTTCTTTAGTCATCCAGCATTCCCTATAGTTACCAGCTTTCCCTTTCACCCTGACAGGAATATACTTTCTCTGGATTCTTGTTATCTCATTTCTGAAGGCTTCCCATTTTCCAGCCTCCAATCAGCTTTCGAAAGTTCTTGCCTAATACCCTCAAAATTGGCCTTTAACAGAATAAATTCCATCTGTCACTGATCTGTCCACCTGACCAATCTGTTTATCAATTTAAAAGTCACAGCAACTGCTGCAGGAAAAGTAACCAGTTAATTTGACTGGAGTTTTTTTCTACTGCAGAGAAGAGGCAGCTTCTGCTGGGGAGAACAGCATACCCTCCTGTTTGTGTGTGTATGTCTCTCTCTCTCTCTCTGTGTCAGTGAGCCTGTAACTTGTTTCTAGGGCCAACCCGCTCCGTTAGCTGGGATCCATAGGTCTCACTTGTGAACAACTCTCTAGCTCCTGATTGGCTGTACACTGCAGGATCCCATCACCTCAAAACACACAGTTGACAAGATGAGGAAGCAAATTCCTCACTGTGAAATGATGCAGCAGCTCTGGGTAAATTTCTGTGACTAACAACAGATTTTTTTGATCCTTGTGGCTCTGTTTTTAAAGGCAGGGAAAAAAAAACCAGACACAGAGCTTACAGTGCACTTCATAAATATCATCATATTCCCTTTAACATCAGGCTGGAGAATGCTCTCATCCTCTGTGAAACTCAGATCATTTCTCACAAACCCCAGACTGAGTGGGAATGGAAGCTGCACTAAGTACTATGGCAGTGATAACATGATAGAACATAGAACATAGAAGAATACAGCGCAGTACAGGCCCTTTGGCCCTCGATGTTGCGCCGATCCAAGCCCACCTAACCTATACTAACCCACTATCCTCCATATACCTATCCAATGCCCGCTTAAATGCCCATAAAGAGGGAGAGTCCACCACTGCTACTGGCAGGGCATTCCATGAACTTACGACTCGCTGAGTGAAGAACCTACCCCTAACTTCAGTCCTATATCTACCCCCCCTTAATTTAAAGCTATGCCCCCTTGTAATACCCGACTCCATACGCGGGAAAAGGTTCACACTGTCAACCCTATCTAACCCCCTAATCATCTTGTACACCTCAATCAAGTCACCCCTAAACCTTCTTTTCTCTAATGAAAACAGCCCCAAGTGTCTCAGTCTTTCCTCATACGATCTTCCTTCCATACCAGGCAACATCCTGGTAAACCTCCTCTGCACCCGTTCCAGTGCCTCCACATCCTTCCTATAGTATGGCGACCAAAACTGCACTCAATATTCCAGATGCGGCCGCACCAGAGTCTTATGCAACTGCATCATGACCTCAGGACTCCAGAACTCAATTCCTCTACCAATAAAAGCCAGTACGCCATATGCCTTCCTCACTGCACTATTTACCTGGGTGGCAACTTTCAGAGATCTGTGTACATGGACACCAAGATCCCTCTGCTCATCCACACTACCAAGTATCCGACCATTAGCCCAGTACCCCATCTTTTTGTTATTCTTCCCAAAGTGAATCACCTCACACTTAGCTACATTGAATTCCATTTGCCACCTTTCTGCCCAGCTCTGCAGCTTCTCTATATCCTGCTGTAACCTGCCACATCCTTCCTCACTGTCAACAACTCCTCCGACTTTCGTATCATCCGCAAACTTGCTCACCCAACCTTCTAACCCCTCTTCCAGGTCATTTATAAAAATGACAAACAGCAATGGTCCCAAAACAGATCCTTGCGGAACACCGCTAGTGACGGCACTCCATGAAGAAACTTTGCCATCAACTACTACCCTCTGTCTTCTTCCATCCAGCCAATTCCTAATCCAAACCTCCAACTCACCCTCAATGCCATATCTCCGTATTTTCTGCAGTAGCCTACCATGGGGAACCTTATCAAACGCCTTACTAAAATCCATATATACCACATCTACCGCTTTCCCCTCATCAACCTCCTTCGTCACCTTTTCAAAGAATTCAATAAGGTTTGTGAGGCACGACCTGCCTCACAATGATGAGATTGTAACTGGCTAATGCGGTTTGCAGTGCAGATTGGATGGACCAAATGGCCCCCTCCTGCATCATATCAATTCTGTGATTCTGTGTTAACCCTGCCCCCATTCTTGTTGAGAATTGGACTGTTTGACCCTGTGATGCTTGTCTTTGCAGTTCAGTGAGTCAAGGAAGATGCTACAAAGTTGGATGGATGAAGTGGATCAGCATCTAGAGGCTCAGAAGGACATTGCTGTCGACAACAATGACATTAAACAGCAGCTCACCCAGCAACAGGTCAGCATCACAGAAAGTTGCCATAATCACATCGGGCTGTCGCTCACTACGGACGGAGATGACAGGTGATGGTTTAATCTGAGGGTCACCACACCTCACACAAAGGCAGAGGTTCAAGGAGAGTCTTTCATGGAAATGAATCCTTTATGGCTGGCACGGTGGCTCAGTGGTTAGCACTGCTGCCTCAGAGCGCCAGGGACTCAGGTTCAATTCCAGCCTTGAGTAACTGTCTGTGTGGAGTGTGCACATTCTCCCTGTGTCTGCGTGGGTTTCCCCTGGATTCTTCGGTTTCCTCCCACAGTCACAAAGATGTGCAGGTGAGGTGAATTGGCCATGCTAAATTGCCCATAGTGTGAGGTGCAGGAGTCAGGGGTAAATTTGGATAAGGGATGGGTCTGGGTGGGTTACTCTTCAGAGGGTCAGTGTGGACTTGTTGGGCCAAATGGCCTGTTTCCATAGTGTAGAGAATCTAATCTAATCTCAGTTGGTGGAAGAACAAAGAAAGTTTACAGCCCAAGAACAGGCCCTTCAGCCCTCCAAGCCTGAGCCGATCCAAATCCACTGACTAAACCTGTTGCCCAATTCCTAAGCATTTGTATCCCTCTGCTCCCCACCTACTCATGCATCTGACCAGACACATCTTAAATGAATCTAACGTGTCTGCCTCTACCACCTCTGCTGGCAACGCGTTCCAGACACCCACCACCCTCTGTGTGAGGTACTTGCTGCGTGCATCCCCCTTAAACTTTCCACCTCTCACCTTGAAAGCATGACCCCTCGTTATTGAATCCTTTACCCTGGGCAAAAGATTGTCTCTATCCACCCTGTCTATACCCTTCGTGATTTTGTAAACCTCAGTCAGGTCTCCCCTCAATCTCCTTTTTTCTAGTGAAAATAAACCTAACCTACTCAGCCTCTCTTCATAGCTAGCACCTTCCATACCAGGCAACATCTTCGTAAACCTTCTCTGCACCCTCTCCAAAGCATCCACATCCTATTGGTAATGTGGCGACCAGAACTGTACACAGTATTCAAAATGCGGCCAAACCAATGTCTTGTACAATGTTAACATGACCTGCCAGCTCTTATACTCAATACCCCGTCCAATTAAGGCAAGCATACCATATGCCTTCTTGACCACTCTTTCCACCTGTGCAGCAACCTTCAGGAAAAATGGACCTGATTAAATTGATTGGAATATGGGCAATAACACTGAACAACTTGCAATGATAGAGCAATTGATTTTTTTTCTGGTGAAACTATCACTCACCAACTGACAAGAAATCATAGAATCAAATAATGATCCAGCCAAGGGGAAGGACAATCAGATCATCAACCCTGTGTTTATGTAAGAGATGGCCAATTGGCTCCCCAAAGCCTATCTCTCAACCACAAGGTATCACGTTCACTCCCCTTCTGAACTTTTCACTCCCCAAGCACCCCGTTCACTTTCCGTGTGCCCCGTTCACTTTCCGTGTGCCCCATTCACTCCATGTGCCCCGTTCACTTTCCGTGTGCCCCGTTCACTTTCCGTGTGCCCCGTTCACTTTCCATGTGCCCCGTTCACTTTCCGTGTGTCCCGTTCACTTTCCGTGTGCCCAGTTCACTTTCCACGTGTCCCGTTCACTTTCCACGTGTCCCGTTCACTTTGCGTGTGCCCAGTTCACTTTCCACGTGTCCCGTTCACTTTCCATGTGTCCCGTTCACTTTGCGTGTGCCCAGTTCACTTTCCACGTGTCCCGTTCACTTTCCATGTGTCCCGTTCACTTTGCGTGTGCCCAGTTCACTTTCCACGTGTCCCGTTCACTTTCCATGTGCCCGTTCACTTTCCGTGTGCCCACTTTCCGTGTGCCCAGTTCACTTTCCATGTGTCCCGTTCACTTTCCGTGTGCCCCGTTCACTTTGTGTGTGCGCTGTTCACTTTCCGTGTGCCCCATTCACTTGGCATGTGCCCAATTCACTCCGTGTGCCCCATTCACTTTCCGTGTGCCCCGTTCACTCCATGTGCCATGTTCACTTTCCATGTGCCCCATTCACACCATGTGCCCCGTTCACTTTCCGTGTGCCCCGTTCACTTAGCGTGTGCACCGTTCACTTTCCATGTACCCAGTACACTTTGCGTGTGCCCTGTTCACTCCGTGTGCCCCGTTCACTCCGTGTGCCCCATTCACTTTGCGTGTGCCCCGTTCTCTTTCCATGTGCCACGTTCACTCTATGTGCGCGGTTCACTTTGCATGTGCCCCGTTCACTTTGCGTGTGACCCGTTCACTCCGTGTGTCCTATTCACTTTGCGTGTGCCCCATTCACTTTGCGTGTACCCTGTTCGTTTTGGGTGTACCCTGTTCACTCCATGTGCCCCGTTCACTCCGTGTGCCCCGTTCACTCTGTGTGCCCCATTCACTTTCCATGTGCCCCATTCACTTTCCGTGTGCCCCATTCACTTTGCGTGTGCCCCGTTCACTTTCCATGTGCCCTGTTCACTCCATGTGCCCTGTTCACTCCATGTGTCCCTTTCACGTTCCATGTGCTCTGTTCACTCCCTGTGCCCCGTTCACTCCGTGTGCCCCGTTCACTTTCCGTGTGCCCCATTCACTTTCCGTGTGCCCCATTCACTTTCCGTGTGCCCCATTCACTTTCCGTGTGCCCCGTTCACTCTGTGTGCCCCATTCACTCTGTGTGCCTGGTTCACTTTGCGTGTGCCCCCGCTTACTTTCCGTGCGCCCCGTTCTCTTCCCATTTGCCCTGTTCACTTTCCATGTGCCCCGTTCACTCCGTGTGCCCCGTTCACTCTGTGTGCCTGGTTCACTTTGCGTGTGCCCCGTTTACTTTCCGTGTGCCCCGTTCGCTTTGTGTGTGCCCCGTTCACTTTCTGTGTGTCCCGTTCACTCCGTGTGCCCCGTTCACTTTCTGTGTGTCCCGTTCACTCCGTGTGCCCCGTTCACTTTGCGTGTGCCCTGTTCACTCCATGTGCCCTGTTCATTTTCCGTGTGCCCCATTCACTTTGCGTGTGCCCCGTTCACTCCGTGTGCCCTGTTCACTCCATGTACCCCGTTTACTTTGCGTCTGCCCCGTTCACTTTGCGTGTGCCCTGTTCACTCCGTGTGCCCCATTCACTTTCCGTGTTTCCTGTTCACTTTCCGTGTGCCCCATTCACTTTCCGTGTGCCCTGTTTACTTTCGGTGTGCCCCGTTTACTTTCCATGTGCCCCGTTAACTTTGCGTGTTCCCCGTTCACTTTCCGTGTTTCCTGTTCACTTTGCGTGTGCCCTATTCACTTTCCGTGTGCCCATGTTCACTCCATGTGCCCTGTTTACACCGTCTGCCCTGTTTACTTTCCGTGTGCCCCATTCACTTTCCGTGTGCCCCATTCACTTTCTGTGTTTCCTGTTCACTTTCCGTGTGCCCCATTCACTTTGTGTGTGCCCCGTTCACTTTCCGTGTGCCCCGTTCACTTTGTGTGTGTCCTGTTCACTCCGTGTGCCCTGTTCATTTTCCGTGTGCCCCGTTCACTTTCTGTGTGTCCCGTTCACTCCGTGTGCCCCATTCACTTTACGTGTGCCCCGTTCACTCTGTGTGCCCTGTTCACTTTCCGTGTGCCCCATTCGCTTTGTGTGTGCCCCGTTCACTTTCCGTATGCCCCGTTCACTCTGTGTGCTCCGTTCACTTTGCGTGTGCCCTGTTCACTCCGTGTGCCCTGTTCATTTTCCGTGTGCCCCATTCACTTTACGTGTGCCCCGTTCACTCCGTGTGCCCCATTCACTTTGCGTGTGCCCTGTTCACTCCGTGTGCCCTGTTCATTTTCCGTGTGCCCCATTCACTTTGCGTGTGCCCCGTTCACTCCGTGTGCCCTGTTCACTCCATGTGCCCTGTTTACTTCCCGTGTGCCCCGTTCACTTTGCGTGTGCCCCGTTCACTTTGCGTGTGCCCCGTTCATTCCGTGTGCCCCATTCACTTTCCGTGTTTCCTGTTCACTTTCCGTGTGCCCCATTCACTTTCCGTGTGCCCCGTTCACTTTGCGTGTGCCCCGTTCACTTTGCGTGTGCCCCGTTCACATTCCGTGTGCCCATGTTCACTCTGTGTGGCCTGTTCACACCGTGTGCCCTGTTTACTTTCCGTGTGCCCCATTCACTTTCCGTGTGCCCCATTCACTTTCCATGTGCCCCATTCACTTTCCGTGTGCCCCGTTTACTTTCCGTGTGCCCTGTTCACTTTACGTGTGCCCCATTCACTTTACGTGTGCCCCGTTCACTTTCCGTGTGCCCCGTTCACTTTCCGTGTGCCCCATTTACTCTCCGTGTGCCCCGTTCACTTTGCGTGTGCCCCGTTCACTTTGCGTGTGCCCCGTTCAGTCCGTGTATCCTATTCACTTTCTGTGTGGCCCATTCACTTTCCATGTGCCCCATTCACTTTCCGTGTGCCCCATTCACTTTGCATGTACCCGTTCACTTTGCGTGTGCCCCGTTCAGTCTGTGTGTCCTATTCACTTTCCGTGTGCCCCATTTACTCTCCGTGTGCCCCGTTCACTTTCCGTGTTTCCTGTTCACATTCCGTGTGCTCTGTTCACTCCGTGTGCCCCGTTCACTCTGTGTACCCCGTTTACTTTCCATGTGCCCCATTCACTTTCCATGTGCCCCATTCACTTTCCGTGTGCCCCATTCACTTTGCGTGTGCTCTGTTCACTCCGTGTGCCCCGTTCACTCCGTGTGCCCCATTCACTTTCCGTGTGCCCCATTCACGTTGCGTGTGCCCCCCCTTACTTTCCGTGTGCCCTGTTCACTCCATGTGCCCCGTTCACTCCGTGTGCCCCGTTCACCCTGTGTGCCTGGTTCACTTTGCGTGTGCCCCGTTTACTTTCTGTGTGTCCCGTTCACTCCGTGTGCCCCGTTCACTTTCTGTGTGTCCCGTTCATTCCGTGTGCCCCGTTCACTTTGCGTGTGCCCTGTTCACTTTCCGTGTGCCCCGTTCACTTTGCGTGTGCCCCGTTCACTCCGTGTGCCCCATTCACTTTCCGTGTTTCCTGTTCACTTTCCGTGTGCCCCATTCACTTTCCGTGTGCCCTGTTTACTTTCGGTGTGCCCTGTTTACTTTCGGTGTGCCCCGTTTACTTTCCATGTGCCCCGTTTACTTTCCATGTGCCCCGTTCACTTTGCGTGTGCCCCGTTCACTTTCCGTGTTTCCTGTTCACTTTGCGTGTGCCCCATTCATATTCCGTGTGCCCATGTTCACTCCGTGTGCCCTGTTTACACCGTCTGCCCTGTTTACTTTCCGTGTGCCCCATTCACTTTCCGTGTGCCCCATTCACTTTCCGTGTGCCCCATTCACTTTCTGTGTTTCCTGTTCACTTTCCGTGTGCCCCATTCACTTTCCGTGTGCCCCATTCACTTTCCGTGTGCCCCGTTCACTTTCCGTGTGCCCAGTTCACTTTCCACGTGTCCCGTTCACTTTCCATGTGTCCCGTTCACTTTGCGTGTGCCCAGTTCACTTTCCACGTGTCCCGTTCACTTTCCGTGTGCCCGTTCACTTTCCGTGTGCCCACTTTCCGTGTGACCAGTTCACTTTCCATGTGTCCCGTTCACTTTCCGTGTGCCCCGTTCACTTTGTGTGTGCCCAATTCACTCCGTGTGCCCCATTCACTTTCCGTGTGCCCCGTTCACTCCATGTGCCCTGTTCACATTCCATGTGCCCCATTCACACCATGTGCCCCGTTCACTTTCCGTGTACCCAGTTCACTTTGCGTGTGCCCTGTTAACTCCGTGTGCCCCGTTCACTCCGTGTGCTCCATTCACTTTCCGTGTGCCCTGTTTACTTTCGGTGTGCCCCGTTTACTTTCCATGTGCCCCGTTAACTTTGCGTGTTCCCCGTTCACTTTCCATGTTTCCTGTTCACTTTGCGTGTGCCCTATTCACTTTCCGTGTGCCCATGTTCACTCCATGTGCCTGTTTACACCGTCTGCCCTGTTTACATTCCGTGTGCCCCATTCACTTTCCATGTGCCCCATTCACTTTCCGTGTGCCCCATTCACTTTCTGTGTTTCCTGTTCACTTTCCGTGTGCCCCATTCACTTTCCGTGTGCCCATGTTCACTCTGTGTGCCCTGTTTACACCGTCTGCCCTGTTTACTTTCCGTGTGCCCCATTCACTTTCCGTGTGCCCCATTCACTTTCCGTGTGCCCCATTCACTTTCTGTGTTTCCTGTTCACTTTCCGTGTGCCCCATTCACTTTCCGTGTGCCCCGTTCACTTTGTGTGTGCCCCGTTCACTTTCTGTGTGTCCCGATCACTCCGTGCGCCCCGTTCACTTTCCGTGTGCCCTGTTCACTCCGTGTGCCCTGTTCATTTTCCGTGTGCCCTGTTCATTTTCCGTGTGCCCCGTTCACTTTGTGTGTGCCCCGTTCACTTTCTGTGTGTCCCGTTCACTCCGTGTGCCCCATTCACTTTACGTGTGCCCCGTTCACTCTGTGTGCCCTGTTCACTTTCCGTGTGCCCCATTCGCTTTGTGTGTGCCCCGTTCACTTTCCGTATGACCCGTTCACTCTGTGTGCCCCGTTCACTTTGCGTGTGCCCTGTTCATTCCGTGTGCCCTGTTCATTTTCCGTGTGCCCCATTCACTTTACGTGTGCCCCGTTCACTCCGTGTGCCCCATTCACTTTGCGTGTGCCCTGTTCACTCCGTGTGCCCTGTTCATTTTCCGTGTGCCCCATTCACTTTACGTGTGCCCCGTTCACTCCGTGTGCCCCGTTCACTTTGCGTGTGCCCTGTTCACTTTGCGTGTGCCCCGTTCATTCCGTGTGCCCCATTCACTTTCCGTGTTTCCTGTTCGCTTTCCGTGTGCCCCATTCACTTTGCGTGTGCCCCGTTCACTTTGCGTGTGCCCCGTTCACTTTGCGTGTGCCCATGTTCACTCTGTGTGGCCTGTTCACACCGTGTGCCCTGTTTACTTTCCGTGTGCCCCATTCACTTTCCGTGTGCCCCATTCACTTTCCATGTGCCCCATTCACTTTCCGTGTGCCCCATTCACTTTCTGTGTGCCCTGTTCATTTTCCGTGTGCCCCATTCACTTTACGTGTGCCCCGTTCACTCCGTGTGCCCCGTTCACTTTCCGTGTGCCCCATTTACTCTCCGTGTGCCCCGTTCACTTTGCGTGTGCCCCGTTCACATTCCGTGTGCCCATGTTCACTCTGTGTGGCCTGTTCACACCGTGTGCCCTGTTTACTTTCCGTGTGCCCCATTCACTTTCCGTGTGCCCCATTCACTTTCCATGTGCCCCATTCACTTTCCGTGTGCCCTGTTCATTTTCCGTGTGCCCTGTTCATTTTCCGTGTGCCCCATTCACTTTACGTGTGCCCCGTTCACTCCGTGTGCCCCGTTCACTTTCCGTGTGCCCCATTTACTCTCCGTGTGCCCCGTTCACTTTGCGTGTGCCCCGTTCACTTTGCGTGTGCCCCGTTCACTCCGTGTGCCCCGTTCACTTTCCATGTTTCCTGTTCACTTTCCGTGTGCCCCATTCACTTTCCGTGTGCCCCGTTTACTTTCCGAGTGCCCCGTTTGCTTTCCATGTGCCCCGTTCACTTTGCTTGTGCCCTGTTCACTTTCCGTGTTTCCTGTTCACTTTCCATGTGCCCCATTCACTTTCCGTGTGCCCATGTTCACTTCGTGTGCCCCATTCACTCCGTGTGCCCCATTCACTTTCCGTGTGCCCCATTCACTTTGCATGTACCCGTTCACTTTACGTGTGCCCCGTTCAGTCCGTGTATCCTATTCACTTTCTGTGTGGCCCATTCACTTTCCATGTGCCCCATTCACTTTCCGTGTGCCCCATTCACTTTGCATGTACCCGTTCACTTTGCGTGTGCCCCGTTCAGTCTGTGTGTCCTATTCACTTTCCGTGTGCCCCATTTACTCTCCGTGTGCCCCGTTCACTTTCCGTGTTTCCTGTTCACATTCCGTGTGCTCTGTTCACTCCGTGTGCCCCGTTCACTCTGTGTACCCCGTTTACTTTCCATGTGCCCCATTCACTTTCCATGTGCCCCATTCACTTTCCGTGTGCCCCATTCACTTTGCGTGTGCTCTGTTCACTCCGTGTGCCCCGTTCACTCCGTGTGCCCCATTCACTTTCCGTGTGCCCCATTCACTTTGCGTGTGCCCCCCCCTTACTTTCCGTGTGCCCTGTTCACTCCATGTGCCCCGTTCACTCCGTGTGCCCCGTTCACTCTGTGTGCTTGGTTCACTTTGCGTGTGCCCCGTTTACTTTCTGTGTGTCCCGTTCACTCCGTGTGCCCCGTTCACTTTCTGTGTGTCCCGTTCACTCCGTGTGCCCCGTTCACTTTGCGTGTGCCCTGTTCATTTTCCGTGTGCCCCATTCACTTTGCGTGTGCCCCGTTCACTCCGTGTGCCCTGTTCACTTTCCGTGTGCCCCATTCACTTTCCGTGTGCCCCATTCACTTTCCATGTGCCCCATTCACTTTCCGTGTGCCCTGTTCATTTTCCGTGTGCCCTGTTCATTTTCCGTGTGCCCCATTCACTTTACGTGTGCCCCGTTCACTCCGTGTGCCCCGTTCACTTTCCGTGTGCCCCATTTACTCTCCGTGTGCCCCGTTCACTTTGCGTGTGCCCCGTTCACTTTGCGTGTGCCCCGTTCACTCCGTGTGCCCCGTTCACTTTCCATGATTCCTGTTCACTTTCCGTGTGCCCCGTTTACTTTCCGAGTGCCCCGTTTGCTTTCCATGTGCCCCGTTCACTTTGCTTGTGCCCCGTTCACTTTTCGTGTTTCCTGTTCACTTTCCGTGTGCCCCGTTCACTTTCCGTGTTTCCTGTTCACTTTCCATGTGCCCCATTCACTTTCCGTGTGCCCATGTTCACTTCGTGTGCCCCATTCACTCCGTGTGCCCCATTCACTTTCCGTGTGCCCCATTCACTTTGCATGTACCCGTTCACTTTACGTGTGCCCCGTTCAGTCCGTGTATCCTATTCACTTTCTGTGTGGCCCATTCACTTTCCATGTGCCCCATTCACTTTCCGTGTGCCCCATTCACTTTGCATGTACCCGTTCACTTTGCGTGTGCCCCGTTCAGTCTGTGTGTCCTATTCACTTTCCGTGTGCCCCATTTACTCTCCGTGTGCCCCGTTCACTTTCCGTGTTTCCTGTTCACATTCCGTGTGCTCTGTTCACTCCGTGTGCCCCGTTCACTCTGTGTACCCCGTTTACTTTCCATGTGCCCCATTCACTTTCCATGTGCCCCATTCACTTTCCGTGTGCCCCATTCACTTTGCGTGTGCTCTGTTCACTCCGTGTGCCCCGTTCACTCCATGTGCCCCATTCACTTTCCGTGTGCCCCATTCACTTTGCGTGTGCCCCCCCTTACTTTCCGTGTGCCCTGTTCACTCCATGTGCCCCGTTCACTCCGTGTGCCCCGTTCACTCTGTGTGCTTGGTTCACTTTGCGTGTGCCCCGTTTACTTTCTGTGTGTCCCGTTCACTCCGTGTGCCCCGTTCACTTTCTGTGTGTCCCGTTCACTCCGTGTGCCCCGTTCACTTTGCGTGTGCCCTGTTCATTTTCCGTGTGCCCCATTCACTTTGCGTGTGCCCCGTTCACTCCGTGTGCCCTGTTCACTTTCCGTGTGCCCCATTCACTTTCCGTGTGCCCCGTTCACTTTGCGTGTGCCCCGTTCACTCCGTGTGCCCCATTCACTTTCCGTATTTCCTGTTCACTTTCCGTGTGCCCCATTCACTTTCCGTGTGCCCTGTTTACTTTCGGTGTGCCCCGTTTACTTTCGGTGTGCCCCGTTTACTTTCCATGTGCCCCGTTCACTTTGCGTGTGCCCCGTTCACTTTCCGTGTTTCCTGTTCACTTTGCGTGTGCCCCATTCATATTCCGTGTGCCCATGTTCACTCCGTGTGCCCTGTTTACACCGTCTGCCCTGTTTGCTTTCCGTGTGCCCCATTCACTTTCCGTGTGCCCCATTCACTTTCCGTGTGCCCCATTCACTTTCTGTGTTTCCTGTTCACTTTCCGTGTGCCCCATTCACTTTCCGTGTGCCCCGTTCACTTTCCGTGTGCCCAGTTCACTTTCCACGTGTCCCGTTCACTTTCCATGTGTCCCGTTCACTTTGCGTGTGCCCAGTTCACTTTCCACGTGTCCCGTTCACTTTCCGTGTGCCCGTTCACTTTCCGTGTGCCCACTTTCCGTGTGACCAGTTCACTTTTCATGTGTCCCGTTCACTTTCCGTGTGCCCCGTTCACTTTGTGTGTGCCCAATTCACTCCGTGTGCCCCATTCACTTTCCGTGTGCCCCGTTCACTCCATGTGCCCTGTTCACATTCCATGTGCCCCATTCACACCATGTGCCCCGTTCACTTTCCGTGTACCCAGTTCACTTTGCGTGTGCCCTGTTAACTCCGTGTGCCCCGTTCACTCCGTGTGCTCCATTCACTTTCCGTGTGCCTAGTTTACTTTCGGTGTGCCCCGTTTACTTTCCATGTGCCCCGTTAACTTTGCGTGTTCCCCGTTCACTTTCCATGTTTCCTGTTCACTTTGCGTGTGCCCTATTCACTTTCCGTGTGCCCATGTTCACTCCATGTGCCCTGTTTACACCGTCTGCCCTGTTTACTTTCCATGTGCCCCATTCACTTTCTGTGTTTCCTGTTCACTTTCCGTGTGCCCCATTCACTTTCCGTGTGCCCCGTTCACTTTGTGTGTGCCCCGTTCACTTTCTGTGTGTCCCGATCACTCCGTGCGCCCCGTTCACTTTCCGTGTGCCCCGTTCACTTTGTGTGTGCCCCGTTCACTTTCCGTGTGCCCTGTTCACTCCGTGTGCCCTGTTCATTTTCCGTGTGCCCCGTTCACTTTGTGTGTGCCCCGTTCACTTTCTGTGTGTCCCGTTCACTCCGTGTGCCCCATTCACTTTACGTGTGCCCCGTTCACTCTGTGTGCCCTGTTCACTTTCCGTGTGCCCCATTCGCTTTGTGTGTGCCCCGTTCACTTTCCGTATGCCCCGTTCACTCTGTGTGCCCCGTTCACTTCGCGTGTGCCCTGTTCACTCCGTGTGCCCTGTTCATTTTCCGTGTGCCCCATTCACTTTACGTGTGCCCCGTTCACTCCGTGTGCCCCATTCACTTTGCGTGTGCCCTGTTCACTCCGTGTGCCCTGTTCATTTTCCGTGTGCCCCATTCACTTTGCGTGTGCCCCGTTCACTCCGTGTGCCCTGTTCACTCCATGTGCCCTGTTTACTTCCCGTGTGCCCCGTTCACTTTGCGTGTGCCCCGTTCACTTTGCGTGTGCCCCGTTCATTCCGTGTGCCCCATTCACTTTCCGTGTTTCCTGTTCACTTTCCGTGTGCCCCATTCACTTTCCGTGTGCCCCGTTTACTTTGCGTGTGCCCCCTTCACTTTGCGTGTGCCCCGTTCACTTTGCGTGTGCCCCGTTCACATTCCGTGTGCCCATGTTCACTCTGTGTGGCCTGTTCACACCGTGTGCCCTGTTTACTTTCCGTGTGCCCCATTCACTTTCCGTGTGCCCCATTCACTTTCCGTGTGCCCCGTTTACTTTCTGTGTGCCCTGTTCATTTTCCGTGTGCCCCATTCACTTTACGTGTGCCCCGTTCACTCCGTGTGCCCCGTTCACTTTCCGTGTGCCCCATTTACTCTCCGTGTGCCCCATTTACTCTCCGTGTGCCCCATTCACTTTGCGTGTGCCCCGTTCACTTTGCGTGTGCCCCGTTCACTCCGTGTGCCCCGTTCACTTTCCATGTTTCCTGTTCACTTTCCGTGTGCCCCATTCACTTTCCGTGTGCCCCGTTTACTTTCCGAGTGCCCCGTTTGCTTTCCGAGTGCCCCGTTTGCTTTCCATGTGCCCCGTTCACTTTGCATGTGCCCCGTTCACTTTGCGTGTGACCCGTTCACTCCGTGTGTCCTATTCACTTTGCGTGTGTCTCATTCACTTTGCGTGTGCCCCATTCACTTTGCGTGTGCCTTGTTCGTTTTGCGTGTACCCTGTTCACTCCATGTGCCTCGTTCACTCCGTATGCCCTGTTCACTTTCCATGTGCCCCGTTCACTTTCCATGTGCCCTGTTCATTCCGTGTGCCCCGTTCACTCCGTGTGCCCCATTCACTTTGCGTGTGCCCCGTTCTCTTTCCATGTGCCACGTTCACTCTGTGTGCGCGGTTCACTTTGCGTGTGACCCGTTCACTCCGTGTGTCCTATTCACTTTGCGTGTGCCCCATTCACTTTGCGTGTGCCCTGTTCGTTTTGCGTGTACCCTGTTCACTCCATGTGCCCCGTTCACTCCGTATGCCCTGTTCACTTTCCATGTGCCCCGTTCACTCCGTGTGCCCCGTTCACTCCGTGTGGCCCGTTCACTCTGTGTGCCCCGTTCACTTTCTGTGTGTCCCGTTCACTCCGTGTGCCCCGTTCACTTTCTGTGTGTCCCGTTCACTCCGTGTGCCCCGTTCACTTTGCGTGTGCCCCGTTCACTCCGTGTGCCCTGTTCACTCCATGTGCCCCGTTTACTTCCCGTGTGCCCCGTTCACTTTGCGTGTGCCCCGTTCACTTTCCGTGTTTCCTGTTCACTTTGCGTGTGCCCCGTTCACTTTCCGTGTGCCCTGTTTACTTTCTGTGTGCCCCGTTTACTTTCCATGTGCCCCGTTCACTTTGCGTGTGCCCCGTTCACTTTCTGTGTTTCCTGTTCACTTTGCGTGTGCCCCGTTCACTTTCCGTGTGCCCATGTTCACTCCGTGTGCCCTGTTTACACCGTCTGCCCTGTTTACTTTCCGTGTGCCCCATTCACTTTCCGTGTGCCCCATTCACTTTCCGTGTTTCCTGTTCACTTTCCGTGTGCCCCATTCACTTTCCATGTGCCCCGTTCACTTTGTGTGTGCCCCGTTCACTTTCTGTGTGTCCCGTTCACTCCGTGTGCCCCGTTCACTTTGCGTGTGCCCTGTTCACTCCGTGTGCCCTGTTCATTTTCCGTGTGCCCCGTTCACTTTGTGTGTGCCCCGTTCACTTTCCGTATGCCCCGTTCACTCTGTGTGCCCTTTTCACTTTGCGTGTGCCCTGTTCACTCCGTGGGCCCTGTTCATTTTCCGTGTGCCCCATTCACTTTACGTGTGCCCCGTTCACTCCGTGTGCCCCATTCACTTTACGTGTGCCCCGTTCACTCCGTGTGCCCCGTTCACTTTACGTGTGCCCTGTTCACTCCGTGTGCCCTGTTCATTTTCCGTGTGCCCCATTCACTTTGCGTGTGCCCCGTTCACTCCGTGTGCCCTGTTCACTCCATGTGCCCTGTTTACTTCCCGTGTGCCCCGTTCACTTTGCGTGTGCCCCGTTCACTCCGTGTGCCCCATTCACTTTCCGTGTTTCCTGTTCACTTTCCGTGTGCCCCATTCACTTTCCGTGTGCCCCGTTTACTTTCCGTGTGCCCCGTTCACTTTGCGTGTGCCCCGTTCACTTTGCGTGTGCCCTGTTCACATTCCATGTGCCCATGTTCACTCCCTGTGCCCTGTTCACACCGTGTGCCCTGTTTACTTTCTGTGTGCCCCATTCACTTTTCGTGTGCCCCATTCACTTTCCATGTGCCCCATTCACTTTCCGTGTGCCCCATTCACTTTCCGTGTGCCCCGTTTACTTTCCGTGTGCCCTGTTCATTTTCCGTGTGCCCCATTCACTTTACGTGTGCCCTGTTCACTCCGTGTGCCCCGTTCACTCCATGTGCCCCGTTTACTTCCCATGTGCCCCGTTCACTTTGCGTGTGCTCCGTTCACTTTGTGTGTGCCCCGTTCACTCCGTGTGCCCCGTTCACTCCGTGTGCCCTGTTTACACCGTCTGCCCTGTTTACTTTCTGTGTGCCCCATTCACTTTCCGTGTGCCCCATTCACTTTCTGTGTTTCCTGTTCACTTTCCGTGTGCCCCATTCACTTTCCATGTGCCCCGTTCACTTTGTGTGTGCCCCGTTCACTTTCTGTGTGTCCCGTTCACTCCGTGTGCCCCGTTCACTTTGCGTGTGCCCTGTTCACTCCGTGTGCCCTGTTCATTTTCCGTGTGCCCCGTTCACTTTGTGTGTGCCCCGTTCACTTTCCGTATGCCCCGTTCACTCTGTGTGCCCTTTTCACTTTGCGTGTGCCCTGTTCACTCCGTGTGCCCTGTTCATTTTCCGTGTGCCCCATTCACTTTACGTGTGCCCCGTTCACTCCGTGTGCCCCATTCACTTTACGTGTGTCCCGTTCACTCCGTGTGCCCCGTTCACTTTACGTGTGCCCTGTTCACTCCGTGTGCCCTGTTCATTTTCCGTGTGCCCCATTCACTTTGCGTGTGCCCCGTTCACTCCGTGTGCCCTGTTCACTCCATGTGCCCTGTTTACTTCCCGTGTGCCCCGTTCACTTTGCGTGTGCCCCGTTCACTCCGTGTGCCCCATTCACTTTCCATGTGCCCCATTCACTTTCCGTGTGCCCCATTCACTTTCCGTGTGCCCCGTTTACTTTCCGTGTGCCCTGTTCATTTTCCGTGTGCCCCATTCACTTTACGTGTGCCCTGTTCACTCCGTGTGCCCCGTTCACTCCATGTGCCCCGTTTACTTCCCATGTGCCCCGTTCACTTTGCGTGTGCTCCGTTCACTTTGTGTGTGCCCCGTTCACTCCGTGTGCCCCGTTCACTCCGTGTGCCCCGTTCACTTTCCATGTTTCCTGTTCACTTTCCGTGTGCCCCGTTCACTTTCCGTGTGCCCCGTTTACTTTCCGAGTGCCCCGTTTGCTTTCCATGTGCCCCGTTCACTTTCCGTGTGCCCCGTTCACTTTCCGTGTGCCCCGTTCACTTTCCGTGTTTCCTGTTCACTTTCCGTGTGCCCATGTTCACTCCGTGTGCCCCATTCACTCCGTGTGCCCCATTCACTTCCCGTGTGCCCCATTCACTTTGCATGTACCCGTTCACTTTGCGTGTGCCCCGTTCAGTCCGTGTGTCCTATTCACTTTCTGTGTGGCCCATTCACTTTCCATGTGCCCCATTCACTTTCCGTGTGCCCCATTCACTTTGCATGTACCCGTTCACTTTGCGTGTGCCCCGTTCAGTCTGTGTGTCCTATTCACTTGCCGTGTGCCCCGTTCACTTGCCGTGTGCCCCGTTCACTTTCCGTGTGCCCTGTTCACTCTGTGTGCCCTGTTCACTCTGTGTGCCTGGTTCACTTTGCGTGTGCCCCGTTCAGTCCGTGTGCCCCGTTCACTCTGTGTGCCCCGTTCACTCTGTGTGCCCCGTTCACTTTCCGTGTGCCCCGTTTACTTTCCGTGTGCCCTGTTTACTTTCCGTGTGCCCCATTCACTTTATGTGTGCCCCGTTCACTTTCCGTGTGCCCTGTTCACTCTGTGTGCCCTGTTCATTTTCCGTGTGCCCCATTCACTTTGCGTGTGCCCCGTTCACTCCGTGTGCCCTGTTCACTTTGCGTGTGACTGTTCACTTTGCGTGTGCCCTGTTCACTTTGCGTGTGCCCTGTTCACTTTGCGTGTGCCCCGTTCACTCCGTGTGCCCCGTTCACGTTCCGTGTGCCCCGTTCACTTTCCGTGTGCCCCGTTCACTTTCCGTGTGCCCCGTTCACTCTGTGTGCCTTGTTCACTTTCCATGTGCCCCATTCACTTTCCGTGTGCCTCGTTCACTTTCCGTGTGCCCCGTTCACTCTGTGTGCCCTGTTCACTTTCCGTGTGCCCCGTTCACTTTCCGTGTGCCCTGTTCACGTTCCGTGTGCCCCGTTTAATTTCCGTGTGCCCCGTTCACTTTCTGTGTGTCCCGTTCACTCCGTGTGCCCCGTTCACGTTCCGTGTGCCCCATTCACTTTCCGTGTGCCCCGTTCACTTTCCGTGTGCCCCGTTCACTCTGTGTGCCCTGTTCACTTTCCGTGTGCCCCGTTCACTTTCCGTGTGCCCTGTTCACGTTCCGTGTGCCCCGTTTAATTTCCGTGTGCCCCGTTCACTTTCTGTGTGTCCCGTTCACTCCGTGTGCCCCGTTCACTTTGCGTGTGCCCCGTTCACTCCGTGTGCCCCGTTCACTCTGTGTGCCCTGTTCACTTTCCGTGTGCCTCGTTCACTTTCCGTGTGCCCCGTTCACTTTCCGTGTGCCCTGTTCACGTTCCGTGTGCCCCGTTTAATTTCCGTGTGCCCCGTTCACTTTCTGTGTGTCCCGTTCACTCCGTGTGCCCCGTTCACTTTGCGTGTGCCCTGTTCACTCCGTGTGACCTGTTCACTTTCCGTGTGCCCCGTTCACTTTGTGTGTGCCCCGTTCACTTTCCGTATGCCCCATTCACTCCGTGTGCCCCGTTCACTTTGCGTGTGCCCTGTTCACTCCGTGTGCCCTGTTCATTTTCCGTGTGCCCCATTCACTTTACGTGTGCCCCGTTCACTCAGTGTGCCCGTTCACTTTGCGTGTGCCCTGTTCACTCCGTGTGCGCTGTTCATTTTCCGTGTGCCCCATTCACTTTACGTGTGCCCTGTTCACTTTGCGTGTGCCCCGTTTTCTTTCCGTGTGCGCCGTTCGCTTTGTGTGTGCCCTGTTCACTTTCTGTGTGTCCCGTTCACTCCGTGTGCCCCGTTCACTTTGCGTGTGCCCTGTTCACTCCGTGTGCCCTGTTCATTTTCCGTGTGCCCCATTCACTTTGCGTGTGCCCCGTTCACTCCGTGTGCCCTGTTCACTCCGTGTGCCCTGTTCACTCCATGTGCCCTGTTTACTTCCCGTGTGCCCCGTTCACTTTGCGTGTGCCCCGTTCACTTTGCGTGTACCCCGTTCACTCCTTGTGCCCCATTCACTTTCCGTGTTTCCTGTTCACTTTCCGTGTGTCCCATTCACTTTCCATGTGCCCCATTCACTTTCCGTGTGCCCCATTCACTTTCCGTGTGCCCCATTCACTTTGCATGTGCCCTGTTCACTTTCCATGTGCTCTGTTCACTCCGTGTGCCCCGTTCACTCCGTGTGCCCCGTTCACTTTCCGTGTGCCCCGTTCACTCCGTGTGGCCCGTTCACTCCGTGTGCCCGGTTCACTCCGTGTGCCCCGTTCACTCTGTATGCCTGGTTCACTTTGCGTGTGCCCCGTTCAGTCCGTGTGCCCCGTTCACTCTGAGTGCCCCGTTCACTCTGTGTGCCCCGTTCACTTTCCGTGTGCCCAGTTTACTTTCCGTGTGCCCTGTTTACTTTCCGTGTGCCCCATTCACTTTATGTGTGCCCCGTTCACTTTCCGTGTGCCCTGTTCACTCTGTGTGCCCTGTTCATTTTCCGTGTGCCCCATTCACTTTGCGTGTGCCCCATTCACTTTGCGTGTGCCCCGTTCACTTTGCGTGTGCCCTGTTCACTTTGCGTGTGCCCCGTTCACTTTGCGTGTGCCCTGTTCACTCCGTGTGCCCCGTTCACGTTCCGTGTGCCCCGTTCACTTTCCGTGTGCCCCGTTCACTTTCCGTGTGCCCCGTTCACTCTGTGTGCCTTGTTCACTTTCCATGTGCCCCACTCACTTTGCGTGTGCCCCGTTCACTCCGTGTGCCCCGTTCACTCTGTGTGCCCTGTTCACTTTCCGTGTGCCTCGTTCACTTTCCGTGTGCCCCGTTCACTCTGTGTGCCCTGTTCACTTTCCGTGTGCCCCGTTCACTTTCCGTGTGACCTGTTCACTTTCCGTGTGCCCCGTTCACTTTGTGTGTGCCCCGTTCACTTTCCGTATGCCCCATTCACTCCGTGTGCCCCGTTCACTTTGCGTGTGCCCTGTTCACTCCGTGTGCCCTGTTCATTTTCCGTGTGCCCCATTCACTTTACGTGTGCCCCGTTCACTCAGTGTGCCCGTTCACTTTGCGTGTGCCCTGTTCACTCCGTGTGCGCTGTTCATTTTCCGTGTGCCCCATTCACTTTACGTGTGCCCTGTTCACTTTGCGTGTGCCCCGTTTTCTTTCCGTGTGCGCCGTTCGCTTTGTGTGTGCCCTGTTCACTTTCTGTGTGTCCCGTTCACTCCGTGTGCACCGTTCACTTTGCGTGTGCCCTGTTCACTCCGTGTGCCCTGTTCATTTTCCGTGTGCCCCATTCACTTTGCGTGTGCCCCGTTCACTCCGTGTGCCCTGTTCACTCCGTGTGCCCTGTTCACTCCATGTGCCCTGTTTACTTCCCGTGTGCCCCGTTCACTTTGCGTGTGCCCCGTTCACTTTGCGTGTACCCCGTTCACTCCTTGTGCCCCATTCACTTTCCATGTTTCCTGTTCACTTTCCGTGTGTCCCATTCACTTTCCATGTGCCCCATTCACTTTCCGTGTGCCCCATTCACTTTCCGTGTGCCCCATTCACTTTGCATGTGCCCTGTTCACTTTCCATGTGCTCTGTTCACTCCGTGTGCCCCGTTCACTCCGTGTGCCCCGTTCACTTTCCGTGTGCCCCGTTCACTCCGTGTGCCCGGTTCACTCCGTGTATCCCGTTCACTCCGTGTGCCCCGTTCACTTTCCGTGTGCCCCGTTCACTCCATGTGCCCGGTTCACTCCGTGTGCCCCGTTCACTCTGTGTGCCTGGTTCACTTTGCGTGTGCCCCATTCACTTTCCGTGTGCCCCGTTCGCTTTGTGTGTGCCCCGTTCACTTTCTGTGTGTCCCGTTCACTCCGTGTGCCCCATTCACTTTCTGTGTGTCCCGTTCACTCCGTGTGCCCCGTTCACTTTGCGTGTGCCCTGTTCACTCCGTGTGCCCTGTTCATTTTCCATGTGCCCCATTCACTTTGCGTGTGCCCCGTTCACTCTGTGTGCCCTGTTCACTCCATGTGCCCCGTTTACTTCCCGTGTGCCCCGTTCACTTTGCGTGTGCCCCGTTCACTTTGCGTGTGCCCCGTTCACTCCGTGTGCCCCGTTCACTTTCCGTGTGCCCCATTCACTTTCCGTGTGCCCTGTTTACTTTCGGTGTGCCCCGTTTACTTTCCATGTGCCCCGTTCACTTTGCGTGTGCCCCGTTCACTTTCCGTGTTTCCTGTTCACTTTGCGTGTGCCTCGTTCACATTCCGTATGCCCATGTTCACTCCGTGTGCCCTGTTTACACCGTCTGCCCTGTTTACTTTCCGTGTGCCCCATTCACTTTCCGTGTGCCCCATTCACTTTCCATGTGCCCCATTCACTTTCCGTGTGCCCCATTCACTTTCTGTGTTTCCTGTTCACTTCCCATGTGCCCCATTCACTTTCCGTGTGCCCCGCTCACTTTGTGTGTGCCCCGTTCACTTTCCGTGTGTCCCGTTCACTCCGTGTGCCCCGTTCACTTTGCGTGCTCCCTGTTCACTCCGTGTGCCCTGTTCATTTTCCGTGAGCCCCATTCACTTTACGTGTGCCCCGTTCACTCTGTGTGCCCTGTTCACTTTCCGTGTGCCCTGTTCACTTTGCGTGTGCCCCGTTCACTTTCCGTATGCCCCGTTCACTCTGTGTGCCCTGTTCACTTTGCGTGTGCCCTGTTTTCTTTCCGTGTGCCCCGTTCGCTTTGTGTGTGCCCTGTTCACTTTCTGTGTGTCCCGTTCACTCAGTGTGCCCCGTTCACTTTGCGTGTGCCCTATTCACTCCGTGTGCCCTGTTCATTTTCCGTGTGCCCTGTTCACTTTCTGTGTGTCCCGTTCACTCCGTGTGCCCCGTTCACTTTGCGTGCTCCCTGTTCACTCCGTGTGCCCTGTTCATTTTCCGTGTGCCCCATTCACTTTCCGTGTGCCCCGTTCACTCCGTGTGCCCTGTTCACTCCATGTGCCCTGTTTACGTCCCGTGTGCCCTGTTCACTTTGCGTGTGCCCCTTTCACTTTGCGTGTGCCCCGTTCACTCCGTGTGCCCCATTCACTTTCTGTGTTTCCTGTTCACTTTCCGTGTGCCCCATTCACTTTCCGTGTGCCCCATTTACTTTCGGTGTGCCCCGTTTACTTTCCATGTGCCCCGTTCACTTTGCGTGTGCCCCGTTCACTTTGCGTGTGCCCCGTTCACTTTCCGTGTGCCCATGTTCACTCCGTGTACCCCGTTCACTCCGTGTGCCCCATTCACTTTCCGTGTTTCCTGTTCACTTTCCGTGTGTCCCATTCACTTTCCATGTGCCCCATTCACTTTCCGTGTGCCCCATTCACTTTCCGTGTGCCCCATTCACTTTGCGTGTGCCCTGTTCACTTTCCATGTGCCCTGTTCACTCCATGTGTCCCTTTCACGTTCCATGTGCTCTGTTCACTCCGTGTGCCCCGTTCACTTTCCGTGTACCCCGTTCACTTTCCGTGTGCCCCGTTCACTCCGTGTGCCCCGTTCACTCCGTGTACCCAGTTCACTCCGTGTGCCCCGTTCACTTTGCGTGTGCCCTGTTCACTCCGTGTGCCCTGTTCATTTTCCATGTGCCCCATTCACTTTCCGTGTGCCCGGTTCACTCTGTGTGCCCTGTTCACTTTCTGTGTGTCCTGTTCACTCCGTGTGCCCCGTTCACTTTGCGTGCTCCCTGTTCACTCCGTGTGCCCTGTTCATTTTCCGTGTGCCCCATTCACTTTACGTGTGCCCCGTTCACTCTGTGTGCCCTGTTCACTTTCCGTGTGCCCTGTTCACTTTGCGTGTGCCCCGTTCACTTTCCGTATGCCCCGTTCACTCTGTGTGCCCTGTTCACTTTGCGTGTGCCCTGTTTTCTTTCCGTGTGCCCCGTTCGCTTTGTGTGTGCCCTGTTCACTTTCTGTGTGTCCCGTTCACTCCGTGTGCCCCGTTCACTTTGCGTGCTCCCTGTTCACTCTGTGTGCCCTGTTCATTTTCCGTGTGCCCCATTCACTTTGCGTGTGCCCTGTTCACTCCATGTGCCCTGTTTACGTCCCGTGTGCCCCGTTCACTTTGCGTGTGCCCCGTTCACTCCGTGTGCCCCATTCACTTTCCGTGTTTCCTGTTCACTTTCCGTGTGCCCCATTCACTTTCCGTGTGCCCCGTTTACTTTCCGTGTGCCCCGTTTACTTTCCATGTGCCCCGTTCACTTTGCGTGTGCCCCGTTCACTTTCCGTGTTTCCTGTTCACTTTGCGTGGGACCCGTTCACATTCCGTGTGCCCATGTTCACTCCATGTGCCCTGTTCACTCCGTGTGCCCCATTTACTTTCTGTGTGCCCCGTTCACTTTCTGTGTGCCCCATTCACTTTCCATGTGCCCCATTCACTTTCCGTGTGCCCCATTCACTTTGCGTGTGCCCCGTTCACTTTCCATGTGCCCCATTCACTTTCCGTGTGCCCCATTCACTTTGCGTGTGCCCCGTTCACTTTCCATGTGCCCTGTTCACTCCGTGTGCCCCGTTCACTCCGTGTAATCCGTTCACTTTCCGTGTGCCCCATTCACTTTCCGTGTGCCCCGTTCACTCCGTGTGCCCCGTTCACTCTATGTGCCTGGTTCGCTTTGCGTGTGCCCCGTTTACTTTCCGTGTGCCATGTTCACTTTCCATGTGCCCCGTTCATTTTCATTGTGCCCTGTTCACTCCGTGTGCCCCGTTCACTCCGTGTGCCCCGTTCACTCTATGTGCCTGGTTCACTTTGCGTGTGCCCCGTTTACTTTCCGTATGCCATGTTCACTTTCCATGTGGCCCGTACATTTTCATTGTGCCCTGTTCACTCCGTGTGCCCTGTTCACTCCGTGTGCCCCGTTCACTCTGTGTGCCTGGTTCACTTTCCGTGTGCCTCGTTCACTTTCCGTGTGCCTCGTTCACTTTCCGTGTGCCCCGTTCACTTTGACTGTGCCCTGTTCACTTTCCGTGTGCCCCGTTCACTTTGAGTGTGCCCCGTTCACTTTGAGTGTGCCCCGTTCACTTTCCGTGTGCCCCGTTCACTTTGAGTGTGCCCCGTTCACTTTCCGTGTGCCCTGTTCACTTTGCGTGTGCCCCGTTTACTTTCCGTGTGCCCCTTTCACTCCGTGTGCCTCGTTCACTTTCCATGTTTCCTGTTCACTTTCTGTGTGCCCCGTTTACTTTCCATTTGCCCTGTTCACTTTGCTTGTGCCCCGTTCACTTTCCGTGTTTCCTGTTCACTTTGCGTGTGCCCCGTTCACATTCCGTGTGCCCATGTTCACTCCGTGTGCCCTGTTCACACCATGTGCCCCGTTTACTTTCTGTGTGCCGCATTCACTTTCCATGTGCCCTGTTCACTCCATGTGTCCCGTTCACGTTCCATGTGCCCTGTCCACTCCGTGTGCCCCGTTCACACTGTGTGCCCCGTTCACTTTCCGTGTGCCCGTTCACTTTGAGTGTGCCCCGTTCACTTTCCGTGTGCCCCGTTCACTCTGTGTGCCCTGTTCACTTTCCGTGTGCCCCGTTTACTTTCCGTGTGCCCTGTTTACTTTCCATGTGCCCCATTCACTTTGCTTGTGCCCCGTTCACTTTCCGTGTTTCCTGTTCACTTTGTGTGTGCCCCGTTCACATTCCGTGTGCCCATGTTCACTCCGTGTGCCCTGTTCACACCGTGTGCCCCGTTTACTTTCCGTGTGCCGCGTTCACTTTCCGTGTGTCCCATTCACTTTCCATGTGCCCCATTCACTTTCCATGTGCCCTGTTCACTCCATGTGTCCCGTTCATTTTCATTGTGCCCTGTTCACTCCGTGTGCCCCGTTCACTCCGTGTGCCCCGTTCACTCTGTGTGCCTGGTTCACTTTGCGTGTGCCCCGTTTACTTTCCGTGTGCCATGTTCACTTTCCATGTGCCCGGTTCGTTTTCATTGTGCCCTGTTCACTTTCCGTGTGCCTCGTTCACTTCCCGTGTGCCCCATTCACTCCATGTGCCCCGTTCACTTCCCGTGTGCCCCGTTCACTTTGAGTGTGCCTCGTTCACTTCCCGTGTGCCCCGTTCACTCTGTGTGCCCTGTTCACTTTGCGTGTGCCCTGTTCACTTTGAGTGTGCCCCGTTCACTTACCGTGTGCCCCGTTCACTCTGTGTGCCCTGTTCACTTTGAGTGTGCCCCGTTCACTTTGAGTGTGCCCCGTTCACTTTCCGTGTGCCCCGTTCACTCCGTGTGCCCTGTTCATTTTCCGTGTGCCCCATTCACTTTGCGTGTGCCCCGTTCACTCTGTGTGCCCTGTTCACTTTGCGTGTGCCCTGTTCACTTTGCGTGTGCCCCGTTCACTTTGAGTGTGCCCCGTTCACTTTGAGTGTGCCCCATTCACTCCGTGTGCCCCATTCACTTTGCGTGTTTCCTGTTCACTTTCCGTGTGCCCCATTCACTTTCCGTGTGCCCTGTTTACTTTCAGTGTGCCCCGTTTACTTTCCATGTGCCCCGTTCACTTTCCGTGTTTCCTGTTCACTTTCCGTGTGCCCCGTTCACTTTCCGTGTTTCCTGTTCACTTTCCGTGTGCCCCATTCACTTTCCGTGTGCCCCATTCACTTCCCGTGTGCCCCATTCACTTTGCATGTACCCGTTCACTTTGCGTGTGCCCCATTCAGTCCGTGTGTCCTATTCACTTTCTGTGTGGCCCATTCACTTTCCATGTGCCCCATTCACTTTGCGTGTGCCCCGTTCAGTCTGTGTGACCTATTCACATTCCGTGTGCCCCGTTCACTTTGCACCTGCCCCGTTCACTTTCCGTGTTCCCCGTTCACTTTCGGTGTTCCCCGTTCACTTTCCGTGTGCCCTGTTCACTTTCCGTGTTCCCCGTTCACTTTCCGTGTTCCCCGTTCACTTTCCGTGTGCCCTGTTCACTCCATGTGCCCATGTTCACTCCGTGTGCCCCATTCACTCTGTGTGCCTGGTTCACTTTGCATGTGCCCCGTTCAGTCCGTGTGTCCTATTCACTTTGCGTGCGCCCCATTCACTTTGCGTGTGCCTGGTTCACTTTCCGTGTGCCCTGTTCACTCCGTGTTCCTCATTCACTTTCCGTGTGCCCCGTTCACTTTCCGTGTTCCCCGTTCACTTTCCGTGTGCCCTGTTCACTCCGTGTGCCCCGTTCACTCCGTGTGCACCGTTAACTCTGTGTGCCTGGTTCACTTTGCGTGTGCCCCGTTCAGTCCGTGTGTCCTATTCACTTTGCGTGCGCCCCATTCATTTTGCGTGTGCCTGGTTCACTTTCCGTGTGCCCTGTTCACTCCGTGTTCCTCATTCACTTTCCGTGTGCCCCGTTCACTTTCCGTGTTCCCCGTTCACTTTCCGTGTGCCCTGTTCACTCTGTGTGCCCCGTTCACTCTGTGTGCCCCGTTCACTTTCCGTGTGCCCCGTTCACTCCGTGTGCCCCGTTCACTCTGTGTGCCCCGTTCACTTTCCGTGTGCCCCGTTTACTTTCCGTGTGCCCCATTCACTTTATGTGTGCCCCGTTTACTTTCCGTGTGCCCCATTCACTTTATGTGTGCCCCGTTCACTCTGTGTGCCCCGTTCACTCTGTGTGCCCTGTTCATTTTCTGTGTGCCCCATTCACTTTGCGTGTGCCCCATTCACTTTGCGTGTGCCCCATTCACTTTGCGTGTGCCCTGTTCACTTTGCGTGTGCCCTGTTCACTTTGCGTGTGCACCGTTCACTTTGCGTGTGCACCGTTCACTTTGCGTGTGCCCTGTTCATTTTCCGTGTGCCCCATTCACTTTACGTGTGCCCCGTTCATTCCTGAAGAAGGGCTTATGCCCGAAACGTCGATTCTCCTGTTCCCTGGATGCTGCCTGACCTGCTGCGCTTTTCCAGCAACACATTTCCAGCTCTAATCCCCAACATCTGCAGACCTCACTTTCTCCTCCATTCACTCCGTGTGCCCCGTTCACTTTGCGTGTGCCCCGTTCACTTTGCGTGTGCCCCGTTTACTTTCCGTGTGCCCTGTTCACTTTCCGTGTGCCCCGTTCACTCTGTGTGCCTTGTTCACTTTCCGTGTGCCCCATTCACTTTGCGTGTGCCCCATTCACTCCGTGTGCCCCGTTCACTCTGTGTGCCTGGTTCACTTTGCGTGTGCCATGTTCACTTTCCATGTGCCCCGTTCATTTTCATTGTGCCCTGTTCACTTTCCGTGTGCCTCGTTCACTTTCCGTGTGCCCCATTCACTCCATGTGCCCCGTTCACTTTCCGTGTGCCCCGTTCACTCTGTGTGCCCTGTTCACTTTCCGTGTGCCCCGTTCACTCTGTGTGCCCTGTTCACGTTCCGTGTGCCCCGTTTAATTTCCGTGTGCCCCGTTCACTTTCTGTGTGTCCCGTTCACTCCGTGTGCCCCGTTCACTTTGCGTGTGCCCTGTTCACTCCGTGTGACCTGTTCACTTTCCGTGTGCCCCGTTCACTTTGTGTGTGCCCCGTTCACTTTCCGTATGCCCCATTCACTCCGTGTGCCCCGTTCACTTTGCGTGTGCCCTGTTCACTCCGTGTGCCCTGTTCATTTTCCGTGTGCCCCATTCACTTTACGTGTGCCCCGTTCACTCAGTGTGCCCCGTTCACTTTGCGTGTGCCCTGTTCACTCCGTGTGCCCTGTTCATTTTCCGTGTGCCCCATTCACTTTACGTGTGCCCCGTTCACTTTGCGTGTGCCCCGTTTTCTTTCCGTGTGCGCCGTTCGCTTTGTGTGTGCCCTGTTCACTTTCTGTGTGTCCCGTTCACTCCGTGTGCCCCGTTCACTTTGCGTGTGCCCTGTTCACTTTGCGTGTGCCCTGTTCACTCCGTGTGCCCTGTTCATTTTCCGTGTGCCCCATTCACTTTGCGTGTGCCCCGTTCACTCCGTGTGCCCTGTTCACTCCATGTGCCCTGTTTACTTCCCGTGTGCCCCGTTCACTTTGCGTGTGCCCCGTTCACTTTGCGTGTGCCCCGTTCACTCCGTGTGCCCCATTCACTTTCCGTGTTTCCTGTTCACTTTCCTTGTGTCCCATTCACTTTCCATGTGCCCTGTTCACTTTCCATGTGCCCTGTTCACTCCATGTGTCCCTTTCACGTTCCATGTGCTCTGTTCACTCCGTGTGCCCCGTTCACTCCGTGTGCCCCGTTCACTTTCCGTGTGCCCCGTTCACTCCGTGTGCCCCGATCACTCCGTGTGCCTGGTTCACTTTGCGTGTGCCCCATTCACTTTCCGTGTGCCCCGTTCGCTTTGTGTGTGCCCCGTTCACTTTCTGTGTGTCCCGTTCACTTTGCGTGTGCCCCGTTCACTCCGTGTGCCCTGTTCACTTTGCGTGTGCCCTGATCACTTTCTGTGTGTCCCGTTCACTCCGTGTGCCCCGTTCACTTTGCGTGTGCCCTGTTCACTCCATGTGCCCTGTTCATTTTCCATGTGCCCCATTCACTTTGCGTGTGCCCCGTTCACTCCGTGTGCCCTGTTCACTCCATGTGCCCCGTTTACTTCCTGTGTGCCCCGTTCACTTTGCGTGTGCCCCGTTCACTTTCTGTGTGTCCCGTTCACTCCGTGTGCCCCGTTCACTTTGCGTGCTCCCTGTTCACTCCGTGTGCCCTGTTCATTTTCCGTGTGCCCCATTCACTTTACGTGTGCCCCGTTCACTCTGTGTGCCCTGTTCACTTTCCGTGTGCCCTGTTCACTTTCCGTGTGCCCTGTTCACTTTGCGTGTGCCCCGTTCACTTTCCGTATGCCCCGTTCACTCTGTGTGCCCTGTTCACTTTGCGTGTGCCCTGTTTTCTTTCCGTGTGCCCCGTTCGCTTTGTGTGTGCCCTGTTCACTTTGCGTGTGCCCTATTCACTCCGTGTGCCCTGTTCATTTTCCGTGTGCCCTGTTCACTTTCTGTGTGTCCCGTTCACTCCGTGTGCCCCGTTCACTTTGCATGCTCCCTGTTCACTCTGTGTGCCCTGTTCATTTTCCGTGTGCCCCATTCACTTTCCGTGTGCCCCGTTCACTCCGTGTGCCCTGTTCACTCCATGTGCCCTGTTTACGTCCCGTGTGCCCCTTTCACTTTGCGTGTGCCCCTTTCACTTTGCGTGTGCCCCTTTCACTTTGCGTGTGCCCCGTTCACTCCGTGTGCCCCATTCACTTTTCGTGTGCCCCGTTTACTTTCCGTGTGCCCCGTTTACTTTCCATGTGCCCCGTTTACTTTCCATGTGCCCCGTTCACTTTGCGTGTGCCCCGTTCACTTTCCGTGTTTCCTGTTCACTTTGCGTGTGCCCCATTCACATTCCGTGTGCCCATGTTCACTCCGTGTGCCCTGTTCACACCGTGTGCCCCATTTACTTTCCGTGTGCCCCATTTACTTTCCGTGTGCCCCGTTCACTTTCCGTGTGCCCCATTCACTTCCCGTGTGCCCCATTCACTTTGCATGTACCCGTTCACTTTGCGTGTGCCCCATTCAGTCCGTGTGTCCTATTCACTTTCTGTGTGGCCCATTCACTTTCCATGTGCCCCATTCACTTTGCGTGTGCCCCGTTCAGTCTGTGTGACCTATTCACATTCCGTGTGCCCCGTTCACTTTGCACCTGCCCCGTTCACTTTCCGTGTTCCCCGTTCACTTTCGGTGTTCCCCGTTCACTTTCCGTGTGCCCTGTTCACTTTCCGTGTTCCCCGTTCACTTTCCGTGTTCCCCGTTCACTTTCCGTGTGCCCTGTTCACTCCATGTGCCCTGTTCACTCCGTGTGCCCCATTTACTTTCCGTGTGCCCCGTTCACTTTCTGTGTGCCCCATTCACTTTCCATGTGCCCCATTCACTTTCCGTGTGCCCCATTCACTTTGCGTGTGCCCCGTTCACTTTCCATGTGCCCTGTTCACTCCGTGTGCCCCGTTCACTTTCCGTGTGCCCCATTCACTTTCCGTGTGCCCCGTTCACTCCGTGTGCCCCGTTCACTCTATGTGCCTGGTTCGCTTTGCGTGTGCCCCGTTTACTTTCCGTGTGCCATGTTCACTTTCCATGTGCCCCGTTCATTTTCATTGTGCCCTGTTCACTCCGTGTGCCCCGTTCACTCCGTGTGCCCCGTTCACTCTATGTGCCTGGTTCACTTTGCGTGTGCCCCGTTTACTTTCCGTATGCCATGTTCACTTTCCATGTGGCCCGTACATTTTCATTGTGCCCTGTTCACTCCGTGTGCCCTGTTCACTCCGTGTGCCCCGTTCACTCTGTGTGCCTGGTTCACTTTCCGTGTGCCTCGTTCACTTTCCGTGTGCCTCGTTCACTTTCCGTGTGCCCCGTTCACTTTGACTGTGCCCTGTTCACTTTCCGTGTGCCCCGTTCACTTTGAGTGTGCCCCGTTCACTTTGAGTGTGCCCCGTTCACTTTCCGTGTGCCCCGTTCACTTTGAGTGTGCCCCGTTCACTTTCCGTGTGCCCTGTTCACTTTGCGTGTGCCCCGTTTACTTTCCGTGTGCCCCTTTCACTCCGTGTGCCTCGTTCACTTTCCATGTTTCCTGTTCACTTTCTGTGTGCCCCGTTTACTTTCCATTTGCCCTGTTCACTTTGCTTGTGCCCCGTTCACTTTCCGTGTTTCCTGTTCACTTTGCGTGTGCCCCGTTCACATTCCGTGTGCCCATGTTCACTCCGTGTGCCCTGTTCACACCATGTGCCCCGTTTACTTTCTGTGTGCTGCATTCACTTTCCATGTGCCCTGTTCACTCCATGTGTCCCGTTCACGTTCCATGTGCCCTGTCCACTCCGTGTGCCCCGTTCACACCGTGTGCCCCGTTCACTTTCCGTGTGCCCGTTCACTTTGAGTGTGCCCCGTTCACTTTCCGTGTGCCCCGTTCACTCTGTGTGCCCTGTTCACTTTCCGTGTGCCCTGTTTACTTTCCATGTGCCCCATTCACTTTGCTTGTGCCCCGTTCACTTTCCGTGTTTCCTGTTCACTTTGTGTGTGCCCCGTTCACATTCCGTGTGCCCATGTTCACTCCGTGTGCCCTGTTCACACCGTGTGCCCCGTTTACTTTCCGTGTGCCGCGTTCACTTTCCGTGTGTCCCATTCACTTTCCATGTGCCCCATTCACTTTCCATGTGCCCTGTTCACTCCATGTGTCCCGTTCATTTTCATTGTGCCCTGTTCACTCCGTGTGCCCCGTTCACTCCGTGTGCCCCGTTCACTCTGTGTGCCTGGTTCACTTTGCGTGTGCCCCGTTTACTTTCCGTGTGCCATGTTCACTTTCCATGTGCCCGGTTCGTTTTCATTGTGCCCTGTTCACTTTCCGTGTGCCTCGTTCACTTCCCGTGTGCCCCATTCACTCCATGTGCCCCGTTCACTTCCCGTGTGCCCCGTTCACTTTGAGTGTGCCTCGTTCACTTCCCGTGTGCCCCGTTCACTCTGTGTGCCCTGTTCATTTTCCGTGTGCCCTGTTCACTTTGAGTGTGCCCCGTTCACTTACCGTGTGCCCCGTTCACTCTGTGTGCCCTGTTCACTTTGAGTGTGCCCCGTTCACTTTGAGTGTGCCCCGTTCACTTTCCGTGTGCCCCGTTCACTCCGTGTGCCCTGTTCATTTTCCGTGTGCCCCATTCACTTTGCGTGTGCCCCGTTCACTCTGTGTGCCCTGTTCACTTTGCGTGTGCCCTGTTCACTTTGCGTGTGCCCCGTTCACTTTGAGTGTGCCCCGTTCACTTTGAGTGTGCCCCATTCACTCCGTGTGCCCCATTCACTTTGCGTGTTTCCTGTTCACTTTCCGTGTGCCCCATTCACTTTCCGTGTGCCCTGTTTACTTTCAGTGTGCCCCGTTTACTTTCCATGTGCCCCGTTCACTTTCCGTGTTTCCTGTTCACTTTCCGTGTGCCCCGTTCACTTTTCGTGTTTCCTGTTCACTTTCCGTGTGCCCCATTCACTTTCCGTGTGCCCCATTCACTTCCCGTGTGCCCCATTCACTTTGCATGTACCCGTTCACTTTGCGTGTGCCCCATTCAGTCCGTGTGTCCTATTCACTTTCTGTGTGGCCCATTCACTTTCCATGTGCCCCATTCACTTTGCGTGTGCCCCGTTCAGTCTGTGTGACCTATTCACATTCCGTGTGCCCCGTTCACTTTGCACCTGCCCCGTTCACTTTCCGTGTTCCCCGTTCACTTTCGGTGTTCCCCGTTCACTTTCCGTGTGCCCTGTTCACTTTCCGTGTTCCCCGTTCACTTTCCGTGTTCCCCGTTCACTTTCCGTGTGCCCTGTTCACTCCATGTGCCCATGTTCACTCCGTGTGCCCCATTCACTCTGTGTGCCTGGTTCACTTTGCATGTGCCCCGTTCAGTCCGTGTGTCCTATTCACTTTGCGTGCGCCCCATTCACTTTGCGTGTGCCTGGTTCACTTTCCGTGTGCCCTGTTCACTCCGTGTTCCTCATTCACTTTCCGTGTGCCCCGTTCACTTTCCGTGTTCCCCGTTCACTTTCCGTGTGCCCTGTTCACTCCGTGTGCCCCGTTCACTCCGTGTGCACCGTTAACTCTGTGTGCCTGGTTCACTTTGCGTGTGCCCCGTTCAGTCCGTGTGTCCTATTCACTTTGCGTGCGCCCCATTCACTTTGCGTGTGCCTGGTTCACTTTCCGTGTGCCCTGTTCACTCCGTGTTCCTCATTCACTTTCCGTGTGCCCCGTTCACTTTCCGTGTTCCCCGTTCACTTTCCGTGTGCCCTGTTCACTCTGTGTGCCCCGTTCACTCTGTGTGCCCCGTTCACTTTCCGTGTGCCCCGTTCACTCCGTGTGCCCCGTTCACTCCGTGTGCCCCGTTCACTTTCCGTGTGCCCCGTTTACTTTCCGTGTGCCCCATTCACTTTATGTGTGCCCCGTTTACTTTCCGTGTGCCCCATTCACTTTATGTGTGCCCCGTTCACTCTGTGTGCCCCGTTCACTCTGTGTGCCCTGTTCATTTTCTGTGTGCCCCATTCACTTTGCGTGTGCCCCATTCACTTTGCGTGTGCCCCGTTCACTCCGTGTGCCCTGTTCACTTTGCGTGTGCCCTGTTCACTTTGCGTGTGCACCGTTCACTTTGCGTGTGCCCTGTTCATTTTCCGTGTGCCCCATTCACTTTACGTGTGCCCCGTTCATTCCTGAAGAAGGGCTTATGCCCGAAACGTCGATTCTCCTGTTCCCTGGATGCTGCCTGACCTGCTGCGCTTTTCCAGCAACACATTTCCAGCTCTAATCCCCAACATCTGCAGACCTCACTTTCTCCTCCATTCACTCCGTGTGCCCCGTTCACTTTGCGTGTGCCCCGTTTACTTTCCGTGTGCCCTGTTCACTTTCCGTGTGCCCCGTTCACTCTGTGTGCCTTGTTCACTTTCCGTGTGCCCCATTCACTTTGCGTGTGCCCCATTCACTCCGTGTGCCCCGTTCACTCTGTGTGCCTGGTTCACTTTGCGTGTGCCCCGTTTACTTTCCGTGTGCCATGTTCACTTTCCATGTGCCCCGTTCATTTTCATTGTGCCCTGTTCACTTTCCGTGTGCCTCGTTCACTTTCCGTGTGCCCCATTCACTCCATGTGCCCCGTTCACTTTCCGTGTGCCCCGTTCACTCTGTGTGCCCTGTTCACTTTCCGTGTGCCCCGTTCACTCTGTGTGCCCTGTTCACGTTCCGTGTGCCCCGTTTAATTTCCGTGTGCCCCGTTCACTTTCTGTGTGTCCCGTTCACTCCGTGTGCCCCGTTCACTTTGCGTGTGCCCTGTTCACTCCGTGTGACCTGTTCACTTTCCGTGTGCCCCGTTCACTTTGTGTGTGCCCCGTTCACTTTCCGTATGCCCCATTCACTCCGTGTGCCCCGTTCACTTTGCGTGTGCCCTGTTCACTCCGTGTGCCCTGTTCATTTTCCGTGTGCCCCATTCACTTTACGTGTGCCCCGTTCACTCAGTGTGCCCCGTTCACTTTGCGTGTGCCCTGTTCACTCCGTGTGCCCTGTTCATTTTCCGTGTGCCCCATTCACTTTACGTGTGCCCCGTTCACTTTGCGTGTGCCCCGTTTTCTTTCCGTGTGCGCCGTTCGCTTTGTGTGTGCCCTGTTCACTTTCTGTGTGTCCCGTTCACTCCGTGTGCCCCGTTCACTTTGCGTGTGCCCTGTTCACTTTGCGTGTGCCCTGTTCACTCCGTGTGCCCTGTTCATTTTCCGTGTGCCCCATTCACTTTGCGTGTGCCCCGTTCACTCCGTGTGCCCTGTTCACTCCATGTGCCCTGTTTACTTCCCGTGTGCCCCGTTCACTTTGCGTGTGCCCCGTTCACTTTGCGAGTGCCCCGTTCACTCCGTGTGCCCCATTCACTTTCCGTGTTTCCTGTTCACTTTCCTTGTGTCCCATTCACTTTCCATGTGCCCTGTTCACTTTCCATGTGCCCTGTTCACTCCATGTGTCCCTTTCACGTTCCATGTGCTCTGTTCACTCCGTGTGCCCCGTTCACTCCGTGTGCCCCGTTCAATTTCCGTGTGCCCCGTTCACTCCGTGTGCCCCGATCACTCCGTGTGCCTGGTTCACTTTCCGTGTGCCCCATTCACTTTCCGTGTGCCCCGTTCGCTTTGTGTGTGCCCCGTTCACTTTCTGTGTGTCCCGTTCACTTTGTGTGTGCCCCGTTCACTCCGTGTGCCCTGTTCACTTTGCGTGTGCCCTGATCACTTTCTGTGTGTCCCGTTCACTCCGTGTGCCCCGTTCACTTTGCGTGTGCCCTGTTCACTCCGTGTGCCCTGTTCATTTTCCATGTGCCCCATTCACTTTGCGTGTGCCCCGTTCACTCCGTGTGCCCTGTTCACTCCATGTGCCCCGTTTACTTCCTGTGTGCCCCGTTCACTTTGCGTGTGCCCCGTTCACTTTCTGTGTGTCCCGTTCACTCCGTGTGCCCCGTTCACTTTGCGTGCTCCCTGTTCACTCCGTGTGCCCTGTTCATTTTCCGTGTGCCCCATTCACTTTACGTGTGCCCCGTTCACTCTGTGTGCCCTGTTCACTTTCCGTGTGCCCTGTTCACTTTGCGTGTGCCCCGTTCACTTTCCGTATGCCCCGTTCACTCTGTGTGCCCTGTTCACTTTGCGTGTGCCCTGTTTTCTTTCCGTGTGCCCCGTTCGCTTTGTGTGTGCCCTGTTCACTTTGCGTGTGCCCTATTCACTCCGTGTGCCCTGTTCATTTTCCGTGTGCCCTGTTCACTTTCTGTGTGTCCCGTTCACTCCGTGTGCCCCGTTCACTTTGCATGCTCCCTGTTCACTCTGTGTGCCCTGTTCATTTTCCGTGTGCCCCATTCACTTTCCGTGTGCCCCGTTCACTCCGTGTGCCCTGTTCACTCCATGTGCCCTGTTTACGTCCCGTGTGCCCCTTTCACTTTGCGTGTGCCCCTTTCACTTTGCGTGTGCCCCGTTCACTCCGTGTGCCCCATTCACTTTTCGTGTGCCCCGTTTACTTTCCGTGTGCCCCGTTTACTTTCCGTGTGCCCCGTTTACTTTCCATGTGCCCCGTTTACTTTCCGTGTGCCCCGTTCACTTTGCGTGTGCCCCGTTCACTTTCCGTGTTTCCTGTTCACTTTGCGTGTGCCCCATTCACATTCCGTGTGCCCATGTTCACTCCGTGTGCCCTGTTCACACCGTGTGCCCCATTTACTTTCCGTGTGCCCCGTTCACTTTCCGTGTGCCCCATTCACTTCCCGTGTGCCCCATTCACTTTGCATGTACCCGTTCACTTTGCGTGTGCCCCATTCAGTCCGTGTGTCCTATTCACTTTCTGTGTGGCCCATTCACTTTCCATGTGCCCCATTCACTTTGCGTGTGCCCCGTTCAGTCTGTGTGACCTATTCACATTCCGTGTGCCCCGTTCACTTTGCACCTGCCCCGTTCACTTTCCGTGTTCCCCGTTCACTTTCGGTGTTCCCCGTTCACTTTCCGTGTGCCCTGTTCACTTTCCGTGTTCCCCGTTCACTTTCCGTGTTCCCCGTTCACTTTCCGTGTGCCCTGTTCACTCCATGTGCCCATGTTCACTCCGTGTGCCCCATTCACTCTGTGTGCCTGGTTCACTTTGCATGTGCCCCGTTCAGTCCGTGTGTCCTATTCACTTTGCGTGCGCCCCATTCACTTTGCGTGTGCCTGGTTCACTTTCCGTGTGCCCTGTTCACTCCGTGTTCCTCATTCACTTTCCGTGTGCCCCGTTCACTTTCCGTGTTCCCCGTTCACTTTCCGTGTGCCCTGTTCACTCCGTGTGCCCCGTTCACTCCGTGTGCACCGTTAACTCTGTGTGCCTGGTTCACTTTGCGTGTGCCCCGTTCAGTCCGTGTGTCCTATTCACTTTGCGTGCGCCCCATTCACTTTGCGTGTGCCTGGTTCACTTTCCGTGTGCCCTGTTCACTCCGTGTTCCTCATTCACTTTCCGTGTGCCCCATTCACTCCATGTGCCCCGTTCACTTTCCGTGTGCCCCGTTCACTTTCCGTGTGCCCGGTTCACTCTGTGTGCCCTGTTCACGTTGCGTGTGCCCCGTTCACTCCGTGTGCCCTGTTCACTCCGTGTGCCCCGTTTACTTTCTGTGTGCCCTGTTCACTTTCCGTGTGCCTCGTTCACTTCCCGTGTGCCCCATTCACTCCATGTGCCCCGTTCACTTTCCGTGTGCCCCGTTCACTTTCCGTGTGCCCGGTTCACTCTGTGTGCCCTGTTCACGTTGCGTGTGCCCCGTTCACTCCGTGTGCCCTGTTCACTCCATGTGCCCCGTTTACTTCCCGTGTGCTCCGTTCACTTTCCGTGTTTCCTGTTCACTTTCCGTGTGCCCCATTCACTTTCCGTGTGCCCCATTCACTTCCCGTGTGCCCCATTCACTTTGCATGTACCCGTTCACTTTGCGTGTGCCCCATTCAGTCCGTGTGTCCTATTCACTTTCTGTGTGGCCCATTCACTTTCCATGTGCCCCATTCACTTTGCGTGTGCCCCGTTCAGTCTGTGTGACCTATTCACATTCCGTGTGCCCCGTTCACTTTGCACCTGCCCCGTTCACTTTCCGTGTTCCCCGTTCACTTTCCGTGTTCCCCGTTCACTTTCCGTGTGCCCTGTTCACTTTCCGTGTTCCCCGTTCACTTTCCGTGTTCCCCGTTCACTTTCCGTGTGCCCTGTTCACTCCATGTGCCCATGTTCACTCCGTGTGCCCCATTCACTCCGTGTGCCCCGTTCACTCCGTGTGCCCCATTCACTCTGTGTGCCTGGTTCACTTTGCGTGTGCCCCGTTCAGTCCGTGTGTCCTATTCACTTTGCGTGCGCCCCATTCACTTTGCGTGTGCCTGGTTCACTTTCCGTGTGCCCCGTTCACTTTCCGTGTTCCCCGTTCACTTTCCGTGTGCCCTGTTCACTCCGTGTGCCCCGTTCACTCCGTGTGCCCCGTTCACTTTGCGTGTGCCTGGTTCACTTTCCATGTGCCCTGTTCACTCTGTGTGCCCCGTTCACTCTGTGTGCCCCGTTCACTCTGTGTGCCCCGTTCACTTTCCGTGTGCCCCGTTCACTCCGTGTGCCCCGTTCACTCTGTGTGCCCCGTTCACTTTCCGTGTGCCCCGTTTACTTTATGTGTGCCCCGTTCACTCTGTGTGCCCCGTTCACTCTGTGTGCCCTGTTCATTTTCTGTGTGCCCCATTCACTTTGCGTGTGCCCCGTTCACTCCGTGTGCCCTGTTCACTTTGCGTGTTTCCTGTTCACTTTGCGTGTGCCCCGTTCACATTCCGTGTGCCCATGTTCACTCCGTGTGCCCTGTTCACACCGTGTGCCCCGTTTACTTTCCGTGTGCCGCGTTCACTTTCCGTGTGCCCCATTCACTTTCCATGTGCCCCGTTCACTTTCCATGTGCCCCATTCACTTTATGTGTGCCCCGTTCACTCTGTGTGCCCCGTTCACTCTGTGTGCCCTGTTCATTTTCTGTGTGCCCCATTCACTTTGCGTGTGCCCCGTTCACTCCGTGTGCCCTGTTCATTTTGCGTGTTTCCTGTTCACTTTGCGTGTGCCCCGTTCACATTCCGTGTGCCCATGTTCACTCCGTGTGCCCTGTTCACACCGTGTGCCCCGTTTACTTTCCGTGTGCCCGGTTCACTCTGTGTGCCCTGTTCACGTTGCGTGTGCCCCGTTCACTCCGTGTGCCCTGTTCACTCCGTGTGCCCCGTTTACTTTCTGTGTGCCCTGTTCACTTTCCGTGTGCCTCGTTCACTTCCCGTGTGCCCCATTCACTCCATGTGCCCCGTTCACTTTCCGTGTGCCCCGTTCACTTTCCGTGTGTCCCGTTCACTTTCCGTGTGCCCGGTTCACTCTGTGTGCCCTGTTCACGTTGCGTGTGCCCCGTTCACTCCGTGTGCCCTGTTCACTCCATGTGCCCCGTTTACTTCCCGTGTGCTCCGTTCACTTTCCGTGTTTCCTGTTCACTTTCCGTGTGCCCCATTCACTTTCCGTGTGCCCCATTCACTTTCCGTGTGCCCCATTCACTTCCCGTGTGCCCCATTCACTTTGCATGTACCCGTTCACTTTGCGTGTGCCCCATTCAGTCCGTGTGTCCTATTCACTTTCTGTGTGGCCCATTCACTTTCCATGTGCCCCATTCACTTTGCGTGTGCCCCGTTCAGTCTGTGTGACCTATTCACATTCCGTGTGCCCCGTTCACTTTGCACCTGCCCCGTTCACTTTCCGTGTTCCCCGTTCACTTTCCGTGTTCCCCGTTCCCTTTCCGTGTGCCCTGTTCACTTTCCGTGTTCCCCGTTCACTTTCCGTGTTCCCCGTTCACTTTCCGTGTGCCCTGTTCACTCCATGTGCCCATGTTCACTCCGTGTGCCCCATTCACTCCGTGTGCCCCGTTCACTCCGTGTGCCCCATTCACTCTGTGTGCCTGGTTCACTTTGCGTGTGCCCCGTTCAGTCCGTGTGTCCTATTCACTTTGCGTGTGCCCCATTCACTTTGCGTGTGCCTGGTTCACTTTCCGTGTGCCCCGTTCACTTTCCGTGTTCCCCGTTCACTTTCCGTGTGCCCTGTTCACTCCGTGTGCCCCGTTCACTCCGTGTGCCCCGTTCACTTTGCGTGTGCCTGGTTCACTTTCCATGTGCCCTGTTCACTCTGTGTGCCCCGTTCACTCTGTGTGCCCCGTTCACTTTCCGTGTGCCCCGTTCACTCCGTGTGCCCCGTTCACTCTGTGTGCCCCGTTCACTCTGTGTGCCCCGTTCACTTTCCGTGTGCCCCGTTTACTTTCCGTGTGCCCCATTCACTTTATGTGTGCCCCGTTCACTCTGTGTGCCCCGTTCACTCTGTGTGCCCCGTTCACTTTCCGTGTGCCCCATTCACTTTATGTGTGCCCCGTTTACTTTCCGTGTGCCCCATTCACTTTATGTGTGCCCCGTTCACTCTGTGTGCCCCGTTCACTCTGTGTGCCCTGTTCATTTTCTGTGTGCCCCATTCACTTTGCGTGTGCCCCGTTCACTCCGTGTGCCCTGTTCACTTTGCGTGTGCCCTGTTCACTTTGCGTGTGCACCGTTCACTTTGCGTGTGCCCTGTTCACTCCGTGTGCCATGTTCATTTTTCGTGTGCCCCATTCACTTTACGTGTGCCCCGTTCATTCCTGAAGAGGGGCTTATGCCCGAAACGTCGATTCTCCTGTTCCCTGGATGCTGCCTGACCTGCTGCGCTTTTCCAGCAACACATTTCCAGCTCTGATCTCCAGCATCTGCAGACCTCACTTTCTCCTCCATTCACTCCGTGTGCCCCGTTCACTTTCCGTGTGCCCCGTTTACTTTCCGTGTGCCCTGTTCACTTTCCGTGTGCCCCGTTCACTTTCCGTGTGCCCCGTTCACTCTGTGTGCCTTGTTCACTTTCCGTGTGCCCCATTCACTTTGCGTGTGCCCCATTCACTCCGTGTGCCCCGTTCACTCTGTGTGCCTGGTTCACTTTGAGTGTGCCCCGTTCACTTTGAGTGTGCCCCGTTCACTTTCCGTGTGCCCCGTTCACTCTGTGTGCCCTGTTCACTTTCCGTGTGCCCCATTTACTTTCCGTGTGCCCTGTTTGCTTTCCATGTGCCCCATTCACTTTGCGTGTGCCCCTTTCACTCCGTGTGCCCCGTTCACTCCGTGTGCCCCGTTCACTTTCCGTGTTTCCTGTTCACTTTGCGTGTGCCCCGTTCACATTCCGTGTGCCCATGTTCACTCCGTGTGCCCTGTTCACACCGTGTGCCGCGTTCACTTTCCGTGTGCCCCATTCACTTTCCATGTGCCCTGTTCACTCCATGTGTCCCGTTCACGTTCCATGTGCCTGTTCACTCCGTGTGCCCCGTTCACACCGTGTGCCCCGTTCACTTTCCGTGTGCCCCATTTGCTCTCCGTGTGCCCCGTTCACTTTCCGTGTGCCCCATTTGCTCTCCGTGTGCCCTGTTCACTTTGCGTGTGCCCCGTTTACTTTGCGTGTGCCCCTTTCACTCCGTGTACCCCGTTCACTCCGTGTGCCCCGTTCACTTTGCGTGTGCCCTGTTCACTCCGTGTGCCCTGTTCATTTTCCGTGTGCCCCATTCACTTTGCGTGTGCCCCGTTCACTCCGTGTGCCCTGTTCACTCCATGTGCCCTGTTTACTTCCCGTGTGCCCCGTTCACTTTGTGTGTGCCCCGTTCACTTTGCGTGTGCCCCGTTCACTTTGCGTGTACCCCGTTCACTCCGTGTGCCCCATTCACTTTCCGTGTTTCCTGTTCACTTTCCGTGTGTCCCATTCACTTTCCATGTGCCCCATTCACTTTCCGTGTGCCCCATTCACTTTCCGTGTGCCCCATTCACTTTGCGTGTGCCCTGTTCACTTTCCATGTGCCCTGTTCACTCCATGTGTCCCTTTCACGTTCCATGTGCTCTGTTCACTCCGTGTGCCCCGTTCACTCCGTGTGCCCCGTTCACTTTTCGTGTGCCCCATTCACTTTCCGTGTGCCCCGTTCACTTTCCGTGTGCCCCGTTCACTCCGTGTGCCCCGTTCACTCCGTGTGCTTGGTTCACTTTGCGTGTGCCCCATTCACTTTCCGTGTGCCCCGTTCGCTTTGTGTGTGCCCCGTTCACTTTCTGTGTGTCCCGTTCACTCCGTGTGCCCCGTTCACTCCGTGTGCCCTGTTCACTTTGCGTGTGCCCTGTTCACTTTCTGTGTGTCCCGTTCACTCCGTGTGCCCCGTTCACTTTGCGTGTGCCCTGTTCACTCCGTGTGCCCTGTTCATTTTCCATGTGCCCCATTCACTTTGCGTGTGCCCCGTTCACTCCGTGTGCCCTGTTCACTCCAATGTGCCCTGTTCACACCGTGTGCCCCATTCACTTTCCATGTGCCCCATTCACTTTCCGTGTGCCCCATTCACTTTGCACGTGCCCCGTTCACTTTCCATGTGCCCTGTTCACTCCGTGTGCCCCATTCACTCCGTGTATCCCGTTCACTTTCCGTGTGCCCCATTCACTTTCCGTGTGCCCCGTTCACTCCGTGTGCCCCGTTCACTCTATGTGCCTGGTTCACTTTGCGTGTGCCCCGTTTACTTTCCGTGTGCCATGTTCACTTTCCATGTGCCCCGTTCATTTTCATTGTGCCCTGTTCACTCCGTGTGCCCCGTTCACTCCGTGTGCCCCGTTCACTCTATGTGCCTGGTTCACTTTGCGTGTGCCCCGTTTACTTTCCGTGTGCCATGTTCACTTTCCATGTGCCCCGTTCATTTTCATTGTGCCCTGTTCACTCCGTGTGCCCCGTTCACTCTGTGTGCCTGGTTCACTTTCCGTGTGCCTGGTTCACTTTCCGTGTGCCTCGTTCACTTCCCGTGTGCCCCGTTCACTTTCCGTGTGCCCCGTTCACTTTCCGTGTGCCCTGTTCACTCTGTGTGCCCTGTTCACTTTCCGTGTGCCCCGTTCACTTTCCGTGTGCCCCGTTCACTTTGAGTGTGCCCCATTCACTTTCCATGTGCCCTGTTCACTCCGTGTGCCCCGTTCACACCGTGTGCCCCGTTCACTTTCCGTGTGCCCCGTTCACTTTGAGTGTGCCCCGTTCACTTTCCGTGTGCCCTGTTCACTTTGCGTGTGCCCCGTTTACTTTCCGTGTGCCACTTTCACTCCGTGTGCCTCGTTCACTTTCCATGTTTCCTGTTCACTTTCTGTGTGCCCCGTTTACTTTCTGTGTGCCCCGTTTACTTTCCATTTGCCCCGTTCACTTTGCTTGTGCCCCGTTCACTTTCCGTGTTTCCTGTTCACTTTGTGTGTGCCCCATTCACATTCCGTGTGCCCATGTTCACTCCGTGTGCCCTGTTCACACCGTGTGCCCCGTTTACTTTCCGTGTGCTGCGTTCACTTTCCGTGTGCCGCGTTCACTTTCCGTGTGCCCCATTCACTTTCCATGTGCCCTGTTCACTCCATGTGTCCCGTTCACGTTCCATGTGCCCTGTTCACTCCGTGTGCCCCGTTCACACCGTGTGCCCCGTTCACTTTCCGTGTGCCCCATTTGCTCTCCGTGTGCCCCGTTCACTTTCCGTGTTTCTTGTTCACAATCCGTGTGCTCTGTTCACTCCGTGTGCCCCATTCACTTTCCCTGTGCCCCGTTCTCTTTGCGTGTGCCCCGTTCACTTTGCGTGTGCCCCGTTCACTTTCTGTGTGCCCCGTTCACTTTGCGTGTGCCCCGTTCACTTTGCGTGTGCCCCGTTCACTTTCCATGTGCCCCATTCACTTTGCGTGTGCCCCATTCACTTTGCGTGTGCCCCGTTCACTTTCCATGTGCCCTGTTCACTCCGTGTGCCCCATTCACTCCGTGTATCCCGTTCACTTTCCGTGTGCCCCATTCACTTTCCGTGTGCACCGTTCACTCCGTGTGCCCCGTTCACTCTATGTGCCTGGTTCACTTTGCGTGTGCCCCGTTTACTTTCCGTGTGCCATGTTCACTTTCCATGTGCCCCGTTCATTTTCATTGTGCCCTGTTCACTCCGTGTGCCCCGTTCACTCCGTGTGCCCCGTTCACTCTATGTGCCTGGTTCACTTTGCGTGTGCCCCGTTTACTTTCCGTGTGCCATGTTCACTTTCCATGTGCCCCGTTCATTTTCATTGTGCCCTGTTCACTCCGTGTGCCCCGTTCACTCCGTGTGCCTGGTTCACTTTCCGTGTGCCTCGTTCACTTTCCGTGTGCCTCGTTCACTTCCCGTGTGCCCCGTTCACTTTCCGTGTGCCCTGTTCACTCTGTGTGCCCTGTTCACTTTCCGTGTGCCCCGTTCACTTTCCGTGTGCCCCGTTCACTTTGAGTGTGCCCTGTTCACTCCGTGTGCCCCGTTCACTTTGAGTGTGCCCCGTTCACTTTGAGTGTGCCCCGTTCACTTTCCGTGTGCCCTGTTCACTTTGCGTGTGCCCCGTTTACTTTGCGTGTGCCCCTTTCACTCCGTGTGCCTCGTTCACTTTCCATGTTTCCTGTTCACTTTCCGTGTGCCCCGTTTACTTTCTGTGTGCCCCGTTTACTTTCCATTTGCCCCGTTCACTTTGCTTGTGCCCCGTTCACTTTCCGTGTTTCCTGTCCACTTTGCGTGTGCCCCGTTCACATTCCGTGTGCCCATGTTCGCTCCGTGTGCCCTGTTCACTCCGTGTGCCCTGTTCACACCGTGTGCCCCGTTTACTTTCCGTGTGCCCCGTTTACTTTCCGTGTGCCGCGTTCACTTTCCGTGTGCCCCATTCACTTTCCATGTGCCCCATTCACTTTCCGTGTGCCCTGTTCACTCCATGTGTCCCGTTCACGTTCCATGTGCCCTGTTCACTCCGTGTGCCCCGTTCACACCGTGTGCCCTGTTCACTTTCCGTGTGCCCGTTTCACTCTGTGTGCCCTGTTCACTTTCCGTGTGCCCTGTTCACTCCATGTGTCCCGTTCACGTTCCGTGTGCCCCGTTCACACCGTGTGCCCCGTTCACTTTCCATGTGCCCGTTCACTCCATGTGTCCCGTTCACGTTCCATGTGCCCTGTTCACTCCGTGTGCCCCGTTCACACCGTGTGCCCCGTTCACTTTCCGTGTGCCCGTTCACTTTGAGTGTGCCCCGTTCACTTTGAGTGTGCCCCGTTCACTCTGTGTGCCCTGTTCACTTTCCATGTGCCCCATTTACTTTCCGTGTGCCCTGTTTGCTTTCCATGTGCCCCATTCACTTTGCGTGTGCCCCTTTCACTCCGTGTGCCCCGTTCACTCCGTGTGCCCCATTCACTTTCTGTGTGCCCCGTTTACTTTCTGTGTGCCCCGTTTACTTTCTGTGTGCCCCGTTTACTTTCCGTGTGCCCCGTTCACTTTCCGTGTTTCCTGTTCACTTTGCGTGTGCCCCGTTCACATTCCTTGTGCCCATGTTCACTCCGTGTGCCCTGTTCACACCGTGTGCCCCGTTTACTTTCCGTGTGCCGCGTTCACTTTCCGTGTGCCCCATTCACTTTCCATGTGCCCTGTTCACTCCATGTGTCCCGTTCACGTTCCATGTGCCTGTTCACTCCGTGTGCCCCGTTCACACCGTGTGCCCCGTTCACTTTCCGTGTGCCCCATTTGCTCTCCGTGTGCCCCGTTCACTTTCCGTGTGCCCCATTTGCTCTCCGTGTGCCCTGTTCACTTTGCGTGTGCCCCGTTTACTTTGCGTGTGCCCCTTTCACTCCGTGTACCCCGTTCACTCCGTGTGCCTCGTTCACTTTCCATGTTTCCTGTTCACTTTCCGTGTGCCCCGTTTACTTTCTGTGTGCCCCGTTTACTTTCCATTTGCCCCATTCACTTTGCTTGTGCCCCGTTCACTTTCCGTGTTTCCTGTCCACTTTGCGTGTGCCCCGTTCACATTCCGTGTGCCCATGTTCACTCCGTGTGCCCTGTTCACACCGTGTGCCCCGTTTACTTTCCGTATGCCGCGTTCACTTTCCGTGTGCCCCATTCACTTTCCATGTGCCCCATTCACTTTCCATGTGCCCTGTTCACTCCATGTGTCCCGTTCACGTTCCATGTGCCCTGTTCACTCCGTGTGCCCCGTTCACACCGTGTGCCCCGTTCACTTTCCGTGTGCCCGTTTCACTCTGTGTGCCCTGTTCACTTTCCGTGTGCCCTGTTCACTCCATGTGTCCCGTTCACGTTCCATGTGCCCTGTTCACTCCGTGTGCCCCGTTCACACCGTGTGCCCCGTTCACTTTCCGTGTGCCCGTTCACTCCATGTGTCCCGTTCACGTTCCATGTGCCCTGTTCACTCCGTGTGCCCCGTTCACACCGTGTGCCCCGTTCACTTTCCGTGTGCCCCATTTGCTCTCCGTGTGCCCCGTTCACTTTCCGTGTGCCCCATTTACTCTCCGTGTGCCCCGTTCACTTTCCGTGTTTCTTGTTCACAATCCGTGTGCTCTGTTCACTCCGTGTGCCCCATTCACTTTCCGTGTGCCCCGTTCACTTTGCGTGTGCCCCGTTCACTTTGCGTGTGCCCCGTTCACTTTCTGTGTGCCCCGTTTACGTTCCGTATGCCCTGTTCACTTTCCGTGCGCCCTGTTCACTACGTGTGCCTCGTTTACGTTCCGTGTGCCCTGTTCACTTTCCGTGCGCCCTGTTCACTACGTGTGCCTCGTTCACTTTCCGTGTGCCCCGTTCACTATCCATGTGCCCTTTCTCTTTCCGTGTGCCCCGTACACTCCATGTGCCTCGTTCACTTTCCGTGTGCCCCGTTCACTTTCTGTGTGCCCTGTTCACTTTCTGTGTGCCCTGTTCACTTTCCGTGTGCCCCGTTCACTTTCCATGTGTCCTGTTCACTCCGTGTGCCCCGTTCACTCCGTGTGCCCTGTTCATTTTGCGTGTGCCCTGTTCACTCCGTGTGCCCCGTTCACACCGTGTGCCCCGTTCACTTTCCGTGTGCCCCATTTGCTCTCCGTGTGCCCCGTTCACTTTCCGTGTTTCTTGTTCACAATCCGTGTGCTCTGTTCACTCCGTGTGCCCCATTTACTTTCCGTGTGCCCCGTTCACTTTCCGTGTGCCCCGTTCACTTTGCGTGTGCCCCGTTCACTTTCTGTGTGCCCTGTTCACTTTGCGTGTGCCCCGTTCACTTTGCGTGTGCCCCGTTCACTTTCCATGTGCCCCATTCACTTTCCGTATGCCCCATTCACTTTGCGTGTGCCCCGTTCACTTTCCATGTGCCCTGTTCACTCCGTGTGCCCCATTCACTCCGTGTATCCCGTTCACTTTCCGTGTGCCCCATTCACTTTCCGTGTGCCCCGTTCACTCCGTGTGCCCTGTTCACTTTGCGTGTGCCCTGTTCACTTTCTGTGTGTCCCGTTCACTCCGTGTGCCCCGTTCACTTTGCGTGTGCCCTGTTCACTCCGTGTGCCCTGTTCATTTTCCATGTGCCCCATTCACTTTGCGTGTGCCCCGTTCACTCCGTGTGCCCTGTTCACTCCGTGTGCCCTGTTCACACCGTGTGCCCCATTCACTTTCCATGTGCCCCATTCACTTTCCGTGTGCCCCATTCACTTTGCATGTGCCCCGTTCACTTTCCATGTGCCCTGTTCACTCCGTGTGCCCCATTCACTCCGTGTATCCCGTTCACTTTCCGTGTGCCCCATTCACTTTCCGTGTGCCCCGTTCACTCCGTGTGCCCTGTTCACTCTATGTGCCTGGTTCACTTTGCGTGTGCCCCGTTTACTTTCCGTGTGCCATGTTCACTTTCCATGTGCCTCGTTCATTTTCATTGTGCCCTGTTCACTCCGTGTGCCCCGTTCACTCCGTGTGCCCCGTTCACTCTATGTGCCTGGTTCACTTTGCGTGTGCCCCGTTTACTTTCCGTGTGCCATGTTCACTTTCCATGTGCCCCGTTCATTTTCATTGTGCCCTGTTCACTCTGTGTGCCCTGTTCACTTTCCGTGTGCCCCGTTCACTTTCCGTGTGCCCCGTTCACTTTGAGTGTGCCCCATTCACTTTCCATGTGCCCTGTTCACTCCGTGTGCCCCGTTCACACCGTGTGCCCCGTTCACTTTCCGTGTGCCCCGTTCACTTTGAGTGTGCCCCGTTCACTTTCCGTGTGCCCTGTTCACTTTGCGTGTGCCCCGTTTACTTTCCGTGTGCCCCTTTCACTCCGTGTGCCTCGTTCACTTTCCATGTTTCCTGTTCACTTTCCGTGTGCCCCGTTTACTTTCTGTGTGCCCCGTTTACTTTCCATTTGCCCCGTTCACTTTGCTTGTGCCCCGTTCACTTTCCGTGTTTCCTGTTCACTTTGCGTGTGCCCCATTCACATTCCGTGTGCCCATGTTCACTCCGTGTGCCCTGTTCACACCGTGTGCCCCGTTCACTTTCCATGTGCCCGTTCACTCCATGTGTCCCGTTCACGTTCCATGTGCCCTGTTCACTCCGTGTGCCCCGTTCACACCGTGTGCCCCGTTCACTTTCCGTGTGCCCGTTCACTTTGAGTGTGCCCCGTTCTCTTTGAGTGTGCCCCGTTCACTTTCCGTGTGCCCCGTTCACTCTGTGTGCCCTGTTCACTTTCCGTGTGCCCCATTTACTTTCCGTGTGCCCTGTTTGCTTTCCATGTGCCCCATTCACTTTGCGTGTGCCCCTTTCACTCCGTGTGCCCCGTTCACTCCGTGTGCCCCATTCACTTTCCATGTTTCCTGTTCACTTTCTGTGTGCCCCGTTTACTTTCTGTGTGCCCCGTTTACTTTCCGTGTGCCCCGTTCACTTTCCGTGTTTCCTGTTCACTTTGCGTGTGCCCCGTTCACATTCCGTGTCCCCATGTTCACTCCGTGTGCCCTGTTCACACCGTGTGCCCCGTTTACTTTCCGTGTGCCGCGTTCACTTTCCGTGTGCCCCATTCACTTTCCATGTGCCCTGTTCACTCCGTGTGCCCCGTTCACTTTGAGTGTGCCCCGTTCACTTTGCGTGTGCCCCGTTCACTTTCCGTGTGCCCCGTTCACTTTGAGTGTGCCCCGTTCACTTTCCGTGTGCCTTGTTCACTTTGCGTGTGCCCCGTTTACTTTGCGTGTGCCCCTTTCACTCCGTGTGCCTCGTTCACTTTCCATGTTTCCTGTTCACTTTCCGTGTGCCCCGTTTACTTTCTGTGTGCCCCGTTTACTTTCCATTTGCCCCGTTCACTTTGCTTGTGCCCCGTTCACTTTCCGTGTTTCCTGTCCACTTTGCGTGTGCCCCGTTCACATTCCGTGTGCCCATGTTCACTCCGTGTGCCCTGTTCACACCGTGTGCCCCGTTTACTTTCCGTGTGCCGCGTTCACTTTCCGTGTGCCCCATTCACTTTCCATGTGTCCCATTCACTTTCCGTGTGCCCTGTTCACTCCATGTGTCCCGTTCACGTTCCATGTGCCCTGTTCACTCCGTGTGCCCCGTTCACACCGTGTGCCCCGTTCACTTTCCGTGTGCCCGTTTCACTCTGTGTGCCCTGTTCACTTTCCGTGTGCCCTGTTCACTCCATGTGTCCCGTTCACGTTCCGTGTGCCCCGTTCACACCGTGTGCCCCGTTCACTTTCCATGTGCCCGTTCACTCCATGTGTCCCGTTCACGTTCCATGTGCCCTGTTCACTCCGTGTGCCCCGTTCACACCGTGTGCCCCGTTCACTTTCCGTGTGCCCGTTCACTTTGAGTGTGCCCCGTTCACTTTGAGTGTGCCCCGTTCACTTTCCGTGTGCCCCGTTCACTCTGTGTGCCCTGTTCACTTTCCGTGTGCCCCATTTACTTTCCGTGTGCCCTGTTTGCTTTCCATGTGCCCCATTCACTTTGCGTGTGCCCCTTTCACTCCGTGTGCCCCGTTCACTCCGTGTGCCCCATTCACTTTCCATGTTTCCTGTTCACTTTCTGTGTGCCCCGTTTACTTTCTGTGTGCCCCGTTTACTTTCTGTGTGCCCCGTTTACTTTCCGTGTGCCCCGTTCACTTTCCGTGTTTCCTGTTCACTTTGCGTGTGCCCCGTTCACATTCCGTGTGCCCATGTTCACTCCGTGTGCCCTGTTCACACCGTGTGCCCCGTTTACTTTCCGTGTGCCGCGTTCACTTTCCGTGTGCCCCATTCACTTTCCATGTGCCCTGTTCACTCCATGTGTCCCGTTCACGTTCCATGTGCCTGTTCACTCCGTGTGCCCCGTTCACACCGTGTGCCCCGTTCACTTTCCGTGTGCCCCATTTGCTCTCCGTGTGCCCCGTTCACTTTCCGTGTGCCCCATTTGCTCTCCGTGTGCCCTGTTCACTTTGCGTGTGCCCCGTTTACTTTGCGTGTGCCCCTTTCACTCCGTGTACCCCGTTCACTCCGTGTGCCCCGTTCACTTTGCGTGTGCCCTGTTCACTCCGCGTGCCCTGTTCTTTTTCCGTGTGCCCCATTCACTTTGCGTGTGCCCCGTTCACTCCGTGTGCCCTGTTCACTCCATGTGCCCTGTTTACTTCCCGTGTGCCCCGTTCACTTTGTGTGTGCCCCGTTCACTTTGCGTGTGCCCCGTTCACTTTGCGTGTACCCCGTTCACTCCGTGTGCCCCATTCACTTTCCGTGTTTCCTGTTCACTTTCCGTGTGTCCCATTCACTTTCCATGTGCCCCATTCACTTCCGGTGTGCCCCGTTCACTTTCCGTGTGCCCCGTTCACTTTCCATGTGCCCTGTTCACTCTGTGTGCCCTGTTCACTTTCCGTGTGCCCCGTTCACTTTCCGTGTGCCCCGTTCACTTTGAGTGTGCCCCATTCACTTTCCATGTGCCCTGTTCACTCCGTGTGCCCCGTTCACACCGTGTGCCCCGTTCACTTTCCGTGTGCCCCGTTCACTTTGAGTGTGCCCCGTTCACTTTCCGTGTGCCCTGTTCACTTTGCGTGTGCCCCGTTTACTTTCCGTGTGCCCCTTTCACTCCGTGTGCCTCGTTCACTTTCCATGTTTCCTGTTCACTTTCCGTGTGCCCCGTTTACTTTCTGTGTGCCCCGTTTACTTTCTGTGTGCCCCGTTTACTTTCCATTTGCCCCGTTCACTTTGCTTGTGCCCCGTTCACTTTCCGTGTTTCCTGTTCACTTTGCGTGTGCCCCGTTCACATTCCGTGTGCCCATGTTCACTCCGTGTGCCCTGTTCACACCGTGTGCCCCGTTTACTTTCCGTGTGCCGCGTTCACTTTCCGTGTGCCCCATTCACTTTCCATGTGCCCCATTCACTTTCCGTGTGCCCTGTTCACTCCATGTGTCCCGTTCACGTTCCATGTGCCCTGTTCACTCCGTGTGCCCCGTTCACACCGTGTGCCCCGTTCACTTTCCGTGTGCCCGTTTCACTCTGTGTGCCCTGTTCACTTTCCGTGTGCCCTGTTCACTCCATGTGTCCCGTTCACGTTCCGTGTGCCCCGTTCACACCGTGTGCCCCGTTCACTTTCCATGTGCCCGTTCACTCCATGTGTCCCGTTCACGTTCCATGTGCCCTGTTCACTCCGTGTGCCCCGTTCACACCGTGTGCCCCGTTCACTTTCCGTGTGCCCGTTCACTTTGAGTGTGCCCCGTTCACTTTGAGTGTGCCCCGTTCACTTTCCGTGTGCCCCGTTCACTCTGTGTGCCCTGTTCACTTTCCGTGTGCCCCATTTACTTTCCGTGTGCCCTGTTTGCTTTCCATGTGCCCCATTCACTTTGCGTGTGCCCCTTTCACTCCGTGTGCCCCGTTCACTCCGTGTGCCCCATTCACTTTCCATGTTTCCTGTTCACTTTCTGTGTGCCCCGTTTACTTTCTGTGTGCCCCGTTTACTTTCTGTGTGCCCCGTTTACTTTCCGTGTGCCCCGTTCACTTTCCGTGTTTCCTGTTCACTTTGCGTGTGCCCCGTTCACATTCCGTGTGCCCATGTTCACTCCGTGTGCCCTGTTCACACCGTGTGCCCCGTTTACTTTCCGTGTGCCGCGTTCACTTTCCGTGTGCCCCATTCACTTTCCATGTGCCCTGTTCACTCCATGTGTCCCGTTCACGTTCCATGTGCCTGTTCACTCCGTGTGCCCCGTTCACACCGTGTGCCCCGTTCACTTTCCGTGTGCCCCATTTGCTCTCCGTGTGCCCCGTTCACTTTCCGTGTGCCCCATTTGCTCTCCGTGTGCCCTGTTCACTTTGCGTGTGCCCCGTTTACTTTGCGTGTGCCCCTTTCACTCCGTGTACCCCGTTCACTCCGTGTGCCCCGTTCACTTTGCGTGTGCCCTGTTCACTCCGCGTGCCCTGTTCTTTTTCCGTGTGCCCCATTCACTTTGCGTGTGCCCCGTTCACTCCGTGTGCCCTGTTCACTCCATGTGCCCTGTTTACTTCCCGTGTGCCCCGTTCACTTTGTGTGTGCCCCGTTCACTTTGCGTGTGCCCCGTTCACTTTGCGTGTACCCCGTTCACTCCGTGTGCCCCATTCACTTTCCGTGTTTCCTGTTCACTTTCCGTGTGTCCCATTCACTTTCCATGTGCCCCATTCACTTCCGGTGTGCCCCGTTCACTTTCCGTGTGCCCCGTTCACTTTCCATGTGCCCTGTTCACTCTGTGTGCCCTGTTCACTTTCCGTGTGCCCCGTTCACTTTCCGTGTGCCCCGTTCACTTTGAGTGTGCCCCATTCACTTTCCATGTGCCCTGTTCACTCCGTGTGCCCCGTTCACACCGTGTGCCCCGTTCACTTTCCGTGTGCCCCGTTCACTTTGAGTGTGCCCCGTTCACTTTCCGTGTGCCCTGTTCACTTTGCGTGTGCCCCGTTTACTTTCCGTGTGCCCCTTTCACTCCGTGTGCCTCGTTCACTTTCCATGTTTCCTGTTCACTTTCCGTGTGCCCCGTTTACTTTCTGTGTGCCCCGTTTACTTTCTGTGTGCCCCGTTTACTTTCCATTTGCCCCGTTCACTTTGCTTGTGCCCCGTTCACTTTCCGTGTTTCCTGTTCACTTTGCGTGTGCCCCATTCACATTCCGTGTGCCCAAGTTCACTCCGTGTGCCCTGTTCACACCGTGTGCCCCGTTTACTTTCCGTGTGCCGCGTTCACTTTCCGTGTGCCGCGTTCACTTTCCGTGTGCCCCATTCACTTTCCATGTGCCCTGTTCACTCCATGTGTCCCGTTCACGTTCCATGTGCCCTGTTCACTCCGTGTGCCCCGTTCACACCGTGTGCCCCGTTCACTTTCCGTGTGCCCCATTTGCTCTCCGTGTGCCCCGTTCACTTTCCGTGTTTCTTGTTCACAATCCGTGTGCTCTGTTCACTCCGTGTGCCCCATTCACTTTCCGTGTGCCCCGTTCACTTTGCGTGTGCCCCGTTCACTTTCTGTGTGCCCTGTTCACTTTGCGTGTGCCCCGTTCACTTTGCGTGTGCCCCGTTCACTTTCCATGTGCCCCATTCACTTTCCGTGTGCCCCATTCACTTTGCGTGTGCCCCGTTCACTTTCCATGTGCCCTGTTCACTCCGTGTGCCCCATTCACTTTCCGTGTGCCCCATTCACTTTCCGTGTGCCCCATTCACTTTCCGTGTGCCCCGTTCACTCCGTGTGCCCCGTTCACTCTATGTGCCTGGTTCACTTTGCGTGTGCCCCGTTTACTTTCCGTGTGCCATGTTCACTTTCCATGTGCCCCGTTCATTTTCATTGTGCCCTGTTCACTCCGTGTGCCCCGTTCACTCCGTGTGCCCCGTTCACTCTATGTGCCTGGTTCACTTTGCGTGTGCCCCGTTTACTTTCCGTGTGCCATGTTCACTTTCCATGTGCCCCGTTCATTTTCATTGTGCCCTGTTCACTCCGTGTGCCCCGTTCACTCTGTGTGCCTGGTTCACTTTCCGTGTGCCTCGTTCACTTTCCGTGTGCCTCGTTCACTTCCCGTGTGCCCCGTTCACTTTCCGTGTGCCCCGTTCACTTTCCGTGTGCCCTGTTCACTTTCCGTGTGCCCTGTTCACTCTGTGTGCCCTGTTCACTTTCCGTGTGCCCCGTTCACTTTCCGTGTGCCCCGTTCACTTTGAGTGTGCCCTGTTCACTCCGTGTGCCCCGTTCACTTTGAGTGTGCCCCGTTCACTTTCCGTGTGCCCAGTTCACTTTGAGTGTGCCCCGTTCACTTTGAGTGTGCCCCGTTCACTTTCCGTGTGCCCTGTTCACTTTGCGTGTGCCCCGTTTACTTTGCGTGTGCCCCTTTCACTCCGTGTGCCTCGTTCACTTTCCATGTTTCCTGTTCACTTTCCGTGTGCCCCGTTTACTTTCTGTGTGCCCCGTTTACTTTCCATTTGCCCCGTTCACTTTGCTTGTGCCCCGTTCACTTTCCGTGTTTCCTGTCCACTTTGCGTGTGCCCCGTTCACATTCCGTGTGCCCATGTTCACTCCGTGTGCCCTGTTCACACCGTGTGCCCCGTTTACTTTCCGTGTGCCGCGTTCACTTTCCGTGTGCCGCGTTCACTTTCCGTGTGCCCCATTCACTTTCCATGTGCCCCATTCACTTTCCGTGTGCCCTGTTCACTCCATGTGTCCCGTTCACGTTCCATGTGCCCTGTTCACTCCGTGTGCCCCGTTCACACCGTGTGCCCCGTTCACTTTCCGTGTGCCCGTTTCACTCTGTGTGCCCTGTTCACTTTCCGTGTGCCCTGTTCACTCCATGTGTCCCGTTCACGTTCCGTGTGCCCCGTTCACACCGTGTGCCCCGTTCACTTTCCATGTGCCCGTTCACTCCATGTGTCCCGTTCACGTTCCATGTGCCCTGTTCACTCCGTGTGCCCCGTTCACACCGTGTGCCCCGTTCACTTTCCGTGTGCCCGTTCACTTTGAGTGTGCCCCGTTCTCTTTGAGTGTGCCCCGTTCACTTTCCGTGTGCCCCGTTCACTCTGTGTGCCCTGTTCACTTTCCGTGTGCCCCATTTACTTTCCGTGTGCCCTGTTTGCTTTCCATGTGCCCCATTCACTTTGCGTGTGCCCCTTTCACTCCGTGTGCCCCGTTCACTCCGTGTGCCCCATTCACTTTCCATGTTTCCTGTTCACTTTCTGTGTGCCCCGTTTACTTTCTGTGTGCCCCGTTTACTTTCCGTGTGCCCCGTTCACTTTCCGTGTTTCCTGTTCACTTTGCGTGTGCCCCGTTCACATTCCGTGTGCCCATGTTCACTCCGTGTGCCCTGTTCACACCGTGTGCCCCGTTTACTTTCCGTGTGCCGCGTTCACTTTCCGTGTGCCCCATTCACTTTCCATGTGCCCTGTTCACTCCGTGTGCCCCGTTCACTTTGAGTGTGCCCCGTTCACTTTCCGTGTGCCCCGTTCACTTTGAGTGTGCCCCGTTCACTTTCCGTGTGCCCCGTTCACTTTGAGTGTGCCCCGTTCACTTTGAGTGTGCCGCGTTCACTTTGAGTGTGCCCCGTTCACTTTCCGTGTGCCCCTTTCACTCCGTGTGCCTCGTTCACTTTCCATGTTTCCTGTTCACTTTCCGTGTGCCCCGTTTACTTTCTGTGTGCCCCGTTTACTTTCCATTTGCCCCGTTCACTTTGCTTGTGCCCCGTTCACTTTCCGTGTTTCCTGTCCACTTTGCGTGTGCCCCGTTCACATTCCGTGTGCCCATGTTCACTCCGTGTGCCCTGTTCACACCGTGTGCCCCGTTTACTTTCCGTGTGCCTCGTTCACTTTCCGTGTGCCCCATTCACTTTCCATGTGCCCCATTCACTTTCCGTGTGCCCTGTTCACTCCATGTGTCCCGTTCACGTTCCATGTGCCCTGTTCACTCCGTGTGCCCCGTTCACACCGTGTGCCCCGTTCACTTTCCGTGTGCCCGTTTCACTCTGTGTGCCCTGTTCACTTTCCGTGTGCCCTGTTCACTCCATGTGTCCCGTTCACGTTCCGTGTGCCCCGTTCACACCGTGTGCCCCGTTCACTTTCCATGTGCCCGTTCACTCCATGTGTCCCGTTCACGTTCCATGTGCCCTGTTCACTCCGTGTGCCCCGTTCACACCGTGTGCCCCGTTCACTTTCCGTGTGCCCGTTCACTTTGAGTGTGCCCCGTTCACTTTGAGTGTGCCCCGTTCACTTTCCGTGTGCCCCGTTCACTCTGTGTGCCCTGTTCACTTTCCGTGTGCCCCATTTACTTTCCGTGTGCCCTGTTTGCTTTCCATGTGCCCCATTCACTTTGCGTGTGCCCCTTTCACTCCGTGTGCCCCGTTCACTCCGTGTGCCCCATTCACTTTCCATGTTTCCTGTTCACTTTCTGTGTGCCCCGTTTACTTTCTGTGTGCCCCGTTTACTTTCTGTGTGCCCCGTTTACTTTCCGTGTGCCCCGTTCACTTTCCGTGTTTCCTGTTCACTTTGCGTGTGCCCCGTTCACATTCCGTGTGCCCATGTTCACTCCGTGTGCCCTGTTCACACCGTGTGCCCCGTTTACTTTCCGTGTGCCGCGTTCACTTTCCGTGTGCCCCATTCACTTTCCATGTGCCCTGTTCACTCCATGTGTCCCGTTCACGTTCCATGTGCCTGTTCACTCCGTGTGCCCCGTTCACACCGTGTGCCCCGTTCACTTTCCGTGTGCCCCATTTGCTCTCCGTGTGCCCCGTTCACTTTCCGTGTGCCCCATTTGCTCTCCGTGTGCCCTGTTCACTTTGCGTGTGCCCCGTTTACTTTGCGTGTGCCCCTTTCACTCCGTGTACCCCGTTCACTCCGTGTGCCCCGTTCACTTTGCGTGTGCCCTGTTCACTCCGCGTGCCCTGTTCTTTTTCCGTGTGCCCCATTCACTTTGCGTGTGCCCCGTTCACTCCGTGTGCCCTGTTCACTCCATGTGCCCTGTTTACTTCCCGTGTGCCCCGTTCACTTTGTGTGTGCCCCGTTCACTTTGCGTGTGCCCCGTTCACTTTGCGTGTACCCCGTTCACTCCGTGTGCCCCATTCACTTTCCGTGTTTCCTGTTCACTTTCCGTGTGTCCCATTCACTTTCCATGTGCCCCATTCACTTCCGGTGTGCCCCGTTCACTTTCCGTGTGCCCCGTTCACTTTCCATGTGCCCTGTTCACTCTGTGTGCCCTGTTCACTTTCCGTGTGCCCCGTTCACTTTCCGTGTGCCCCGTTCACTTTGAGTGTGCCCCATTCACTTTCCATGTGCCCTGTTCACTCCGTGTGCCCCGTTCACACCGTGTGCCCCGTTCACTTTCCGTGTGCCCCGTTCACTTTGAGTGTGCCCCGTTCACTTTCCGTGTGCCCTGTTCACTTTGCGTGTGCCCCGTTTACTTTCCGTGTGCCCCTTTCACTCCGTGTGCCTCGTTCACTTTCCATGTTTCCTGTTCACTTTCCGTGTGCCCCGTTTACTTTCTGTGTGCCCCGTTTACTTTCTGTGTGCCCCGTTTACTTTCCATTTGCCCCGTTCACTTTGCTTGTGCCCCGTTCACTTTCCGTGTTTCCTGTTCACTTTGCGTGTGCCCCATTCACATTCCGTGTGCCCAAGTTCACTCCGTGTGCCCTGTTCACACCGTGTGCCCCGTTTACTTTCCGTGTGCCGCGTTCACTTTCCGTGTGCCGCGTTCACTTTCCGTGTGCCCCGTTCACTTTCTGTGTGCCCTGTTCACTTTGCGTGTGCCCCGTTCACTTTGCGTGTGCCCCGTTCACTTTCCATGTGCCCCATTCACTTTCCGTGTGCCCCATTCACTTTGCGTGTGCCCCGTTCACTTTCCATGTGCCCTGTTCACTCCGTGTGCCCCATTCACTTTCCGTGTGCCCCATTCACTTTCCGTGTGCCCCATTCACTTTCCGTGTGCCCCGTTCACTCCGTGTGCCCCGTTCACTCTATGTGCCTGGTTCACTTTGCGTGTGCCCCGTTTACTTTCCGTGTGCCATGTTCACTTTCCATGTGCCCCGTTCATTTTCATTGTGCCCTGTTCACTCCGTGTGCCCCGTTCACTCCGTGTGCCCCGTTCACTCTATGTGCCTGGTTCACTTTGCGTGTGCCCCGTTTACTTTCCGTGTGCCATGTTCACTTTCCATGTGCCCCGTTCATTTTCATTGTGCCCTGTTCACTCCGTGTGCCCCGTTCACTCTGTGTGCCTGGTTCACTTTCCGTGTGCCTCGTTCACTTTCCGTGTGCCTCGTTCACTTCCCGTGTGCCCCGTTCACTTTCCGTGTGCCCCGTTCACTTTCCGTGTGCCCTGTTCACTTTCCGTGTGCCCTGTTCACTCTGTGTGCCCTGTTCACTTTCCGTGTGCCCCGTTCACTTTCCGTGTGCCCCGTTCACTTTGAGTGTGCCCTGTTCACTCCGTGTGCCCCGTTCACTTTGAGTGTGCCCCGTTCACTTTCCGTGTGCCCAGTTCACTTTGAGTGTGCCCCGTTCACTTTGAGTGTGCCCCGTTCACTTTCCGTGTGCCCTGTTCACTTTGCGTGTGCCCCGTTTACTTTGCGTGTGCCCCTTTCACTCCGTGTGCCTCGTTCACTTTCCATGTTTCCTGTTCACTTTCCGTGTGCCCCGTTTACTTTCTGTGTGCCCCGTTTACTTTCCATTTGCCCCGTTCACTTTGCTTGTGCCCCGTTCACTTTCCGTGTTTCCTGTCCACTTTGCGTGTGCCCCGTTCACATTCCGTGTGCCCATGTTCACTCCGTGTGCCCTGTTCACACCGTGTGCCCCGTTTACTTTCCGTGTGCCGCGTTCACTTTCCGTGTGCCGCGTTCACTTTCCGTGTGCCCCATTCACTTTCCATGTGCCCCATTCACTTTCCGTGTGCCCTGTTCACTCCATGTGTCCCGTTCACGTTCCATGTGCCCTGTTCACTCCGTGTGCCCCGTTCACACCGTGTGCCCCGTTCACTTTCCGTGTGCCCGTTTCACTCTGTGTGCCCTGTTCACTTTCCGTGTGCCCTGTTCACTCCATGTGTCCCGTTCACGTTCCGTGTGCCCCGTTCACACCGTGTGCCCCGTTCACTTTCCATGTGCCCGTTCACTCCATGTGTCCCGTTCACGTTCCATGTGCCCTGTTCACTCCGTGTGCCCCGTTCACACCGTGTGCCCCGTTCACTTTCCGTGTGCCCGTTCACTTTGAGTGTGCCCCGTTCTCTTTGAGTGTGCCCCGTTCACTTTCCGTGTGCCCCGTTCACTCTGTGTGCCCTGTTCACTTTCCGTGTGCCCCATTTACTTTCCGTGTGCCCTGTTTGCTTTCCATGTGCCCCATTCACTTTGCGTGTGCCCCTTTCACTCCGTGTGCCCCGTTCACTCCGTGTGCCCCATTCACTTTCCATGTTTCCTGTTCACTTTCTGTGTGCCCCGTTTACTTTCTGTGTGCCCCGTTTACTTTCCGTGTGCCCCGTTCACTTTCCGTGTTTCCTGTTCACTTTGCGTGTGCCCCGTTCACATTCCGTGTGCCCATGTTCACTCCGTGTGCCCTGTTCACACCGTGTGCCCCGTTTACTTTCCGTGTGCCGCGTTCACTTTCCGTGTGCCCCATTCACTTTCCATGTGCCCTGTTCACTCCGTGTGCCCCGTTCACTTTGAGTGTGCCCCGTTCACTTTCCGTGTGCCCCGTTCACTTTGAGTGTGCCCCGTTCACTTTCCGTGTGCCCCGTTCACTTTGAGTGTGCCCCGTTCACTTTGAGTGTGCCGCGTTCACTTTGAGTGTGCCCCGTTCACTTTCCGTGTGCCCCTTTCACTCCGTGTGCCTCGTTCACTTTCCATGTTTCCTGTTCACTTTCCGTGTGCCCCGTTTACTTTCTGTGTGCCCCGTTTACTTTCCATTTGCCCCGTTCACTTTGCTTGTGCCCCGTTCACTTTCCGTGTTTCCTGTCCACTTTGCGTGTGCCCCGTTCACATTCCGTGTGCCCATGTTCACTCCGTGTGCCCTGTTCACACCGTGTGCCCCGTTTACTTTCCGTGTGCCTCGTTCACTTTCCGTGTGCCCCATTCACTTTCCATGTGCCCCATTCACTTTCCGTGTGCCCTGTTCACTCCATGTGTCCCGTTCACGTTCCATGTGCCCTGTTCACTCCGTGTGCCCCGTTCACACCGTGTGCCCCGTTCACTTTCCGTGTGCCCGTTTCACTCTGTGTGCCCTGTTCACTTTCCGTGTGCCCTGTTCACTCCATGTGTCCCGTTCACGTTCCGTGTGCCCCGTTCACACCGTGTGCCCCGTTCACTTTCCATGTGCCCGTTCACTCCATGTGTCCCGTTCACGTTCCATGTGCCCTGTTCACTCCGTGTGCCCCGTTCACACCGTGTGCCCCGTTCACTTTCCGTGTGCCCGTTCACTTTGAGTGTGCCCCGTTCACTTTGAGTGTGCCCCGTTCACTTTCCGTGTGCCCCGTTCACTCTGTGTGCCCTGTTCACTTTCCGTGTGCCCCATTTACTTTCCGTGTGCCCTGTTTGCTTTCCATGTGCCCCATTCACTTTGCGTGTGCCCCTTTCACTCCGTGTGCCCCGTTCACTCCGTGTGCCCCATTCACTTTCCATGTTTCCTGTTCACTTTCTGTGTGCCCCGTTTACTTTCTGTGTGCCCCGTTTACTTTCTGTGTGCCCCGTTTACTTTCCGTGTGCCCCGTTCACTTTCCGTGTTTCCTGTTCACTTTGCGTGTGCCCCGTTCACATTCCGTGTGCCCATGTTCACTCCGTGTGCCCTGTTCACACCGTGTGCCCCGTTTACTTTCCGTGTGCCGCGTTCACTTTCCGTGTGCCCCATTCACTTTCCATGTGCCCTGTTCACTCCATGTGTCCCGTTCACGTTCCATGTGCCTGTTCACTCCGTGTGCCCCGTTCACACCGTGTGCCCCGTTCACTTTCCGTGTGCCCCATTTGCTCTCCGTGTGCCCCGTTCACTTTCCGTGTGCCCCATTTGCTCTCCGTGTGCCCTGTTCACTTTGCGTGTGCCCCGTTTACTTTGCGTGTGCCCCTTTCACTCCGTGTACCCCGTTCACTCCGTGTGCCCCGTTCACTTTGCGTGTGCCCTGTTCACTCCGTGTGCCCTGTTCTTTTTCCGTGTGCCCCATTCACTTTGCGTGTGCCCCGTTCACTCCGTGTGCCCTGTTCACTCCATGTGCCCTGTTTACTTCCCGTGTGCCCCGTTCACTTTGTGTGTGCCCCGTTCACTTTGCGTGTGCCCCGTTCACTTTGCGTGTACCCCGTTCACTCCGTGTGCCCCATTCACTTTCCGTGTTTCCTGTTCACTTTCCGTGTGTCCCATTCACTTTCCATGTGCCCCATTCACTTTCCGTGTGCCCCATTCACTTTCCGTGTGCCCCATTCACTTTGCGTGTGCCCTGTTCACTTTCCATGTGCCCTGTTCACTCCATGTGTCCCTTTCACGTTCCATGTGCTCTGTTCACTCCGTGTGCCCCGTTCACTCCGTGTGCCCCGTTCACTTTTCGTGTGCCCCATTCACTTTCCGTGTGCCCCGTTCACTTTCCGTGTGCCCCGTTCACTCCGTGTGCCCCGTTCAATCCGTGTGCTTGGTTCACTTTGCGTGTGCCCCATTCACTTTCCGTGTGCCCCGTTCGCTTTGTGTGTGTCCCGTTCACTCCGTGTGCCCCGTTCACTCCGTGTGCCCTGTTCACTTTGCGTGTGCCCTGTTCACTTTCTGTGTGTCCCGTTCACTCCGTGTGCCCCGTTCACTTTGCGTGTGCCCTGTTCACTCCGTGTGCCCTGTTCATTTTCCATGTGCCCCATTCACTTTGCGTGTGCCCCGTTCACTCCGTGTGCCCTGTTCACTCCAATGTGCCCTGTTCACACCGTGTGCCCCATTCACTTTCCATGTGCCTCATTCACTTTCCGTGTGCCCCATTCACTTTGCACGTGCCCCGTTCACTTTCCATGTGCCCTGTTCACTCCGTGTGCCCCATTCACTCCGTGTATCCCGTTCACTTTCCGTGTGCCCCATTCACTTTCCGTGTGCCCCGTTCACTCCGTGTGCCCTGTTCACTCTATGTGCCTGGTTCACTTTGCGTGTGCCCCGTTTACTTTCCGTGTGCCATGTTCACTTTCCATGTGCCCCGTTCATTTTCATTGTGCCCTGTTCACTCCGTGTGCCCCGTTCACTCTGTGTGCCTGGTTCACTTTCCGTGTGCCTCGTTCACTTTCCGTGTGCCTCGTTCACTTCCCGTGTGCCCCGTTCACTTTCCGTGTGCCCCGTTCACTTTCCGTGTGCCCTGTTCACTCTGTGTGCCCTGTTCACTTTCCGTGTGCCCCGTTCACTTTCCGTGTGCCCCGTTCACTTTGAGTGTGCCCCATTCACTTTCCATGTGCCCCGTTCACACCGTGTGCCCCGTTCACTTTCCGTGTGCCCCGTTCACTTTGAGTGTGCCCCGTTCACTTTCCGTGTGCCCTGTTCACTTTGCGTGTGCCCCGTTTACTTTCCGTGTGCCACTATCACACCGTGTGCCTCGTTCACTTTCTGTGTGCCCCGTTTACTTTCCATTTGCCCCGTTCACTTTGCTTGTGCCCCGTTCACTTTCCGTGTTTCCTGTTCACTTTGCGTGTGCCCCATTCACATTCCGTGTGCCCATGTTCACTCCGTGTGCCCTGTTCACACCGTGTGCCCCGTTTACTTTCCGTGTGCTGCGTTCACTTTCCGTGTGCCGCGTTCACTTTCCGTGTGCCCCATTCACTTTCCATGTGCCCTGTTCACTCCATGTGTCCCGTTCACGTTCCATGTGCCCTGTTCACTCCGTGTGCCCCGTTCACACCGTGTGCCCCGTTCACTTTCCGTGTGCCCCATTTGCTCTCCGTGTGCCCCGTTCACTTTCCGTGTTTCTTGTTCACAATCCGTGTGCTCTGTTCACTCCGTGTGCCCCATTCACTTTCCGTGTGCCCCGTTCACTTTGCGTGTGCCCCGTTCACTTTGCGTGTGCCCCGTTCACTTTCTGTGTGCCCTGTTCACTTTGCGTGTGCCCCGTTCACTTGGCGTGTGCCCCGTTCACTTTCCATGTGCCCCATTCACTTTCCGTGTGCCCCATTCACTTTGCGTGTGCCCCGTTCACTTACCATGTGCCCTGTTCACTCCGTGTGCCCCATTCACTCCGTGTATCCCGTTCACTTTCCGTGTGCCCCATTCACTTTCCGTGTGCACCGTTCACTCCGTGTGCCCCGTTCACTCTATGTGCCTGGTTCACTTTGCGTGTGCCCCGTTTACTTTCCGTGTGCCATGTTCACTTTCCATGTGCCCCGTTCATTTTCATTGTGCCCTGTTCACTCCGTGTGCCCCGTTCACTCTGTGTGCCTGGTTCACTTTCCGTGTGCCTCGTTCACTTTCCGTGTGCCTCGTTCACTTCCCGTGTGCCCCGTTCACTTTCCGTGTGCCCCGTTCACTTTCCGTGTGCCCTGTTCACTCTGTGTGCCCTGTTCACTTTCCGTGTGCCCCGTTCACTTTCCGTGTGCCCCGTTCACTTTGAGTGTGCCCTGTTCACTCCGTGTGCCCCGTTCACTTTGAGTGTGCCCCGTTCACTTTGAGTGTGCCCCGTTCACTTTCCGTGTGCCCTGTTCACTTTGCGTGTGCCCCGTTTACTTTGCGTGTGCCCCTTTCACTCCGTGTGCCTCGTTCTCTTTCCATGTTTCCTGTTCACTTTCCGTGTGCCCCGTTTACTTTCTGTGTGCCCCGTTTACTTTCCATTTGCCCCGTTCACTTTGCTTGTGCCCCGTTCACTTTCCGTGTTTCCTGTCCACTTTGCGTGTGCCCCGTTCACATTCCGTGTGCCCTGTTCACTCCGTGTGCCCTGTTCACACCGTGTGCCCCGTTTACTTTCCGTGTGCCCCGTTTACTTTCCGTGTGCCCCGTTTACTTTCCGTGTGCCGCGTTCACTTTCCGTGTGCCCCATTCACTTTCCATGTGCCCCATTCACTTTCCGTGTGCCCTGTTCACTCCATGTGTCCCGTTCACGTTCCATGTGCCCTGTTCACTCCGTGTGCCCCGTTCACACCGTGTGCCCCGTTCACTTTCCGTGTGCCCGTTTCACTCTGTGTGCCCTGTTCACTTTCCGTGTGCCCTGTTCACTCCATGTGTCCCGTTCACGTTCCGTGTGCCCCGTTCACACCGTGTGCCCCGTTCACTTTCCATGTGCCCGTTCACTCCATGTGTCCCGTTCACGTTCCATGTGCCCTGTTCACTCCGTGTGCCCCGTTCACACCGTGTGCCCCGTTCACTTTCCGTGTGCCCGTTCACTTTGAGTGTGCCCCGTTCACATTGAGTGTGCCCCGTTCACTTTCCGTGTGCCCCGTTCACTCTGTGTGCCCTGTTCACTATCCGTGTGCCCCATTTACTTTCCGTGTGCCCTGTTTGCTTTCCATGTGCCCCATTCACTTTGCGTGTGCCCCTTTCACTCCGTGTGCCCCGTTCACTCCGTGTGCCCCGTTCACTTTCTGTGTGCCCCGTTTACTTTCTGTGTGCCCCGTTTACTTTCTGTGTGCCCCGTTTACTTTCCGTGTGCCCCGTTCACTTTCCGTGTTTCCTGTTCACTTTGCGTGTGCCCCGTTCACATTCCTTGTGCCCATGTTCACTCCGTGTGCCCTGTTCACACCGTGTGCCCCGTTTACTTTCCGTGTGCCGCGTTCACTTTCCGTGTGCCCCATTCACTTTCCATGTGCCCTGTTCACTCCATGTGTCCCGTTCACGTTCCATGTGCCTGTTCACTCCGTGTGCCCCGTTCACACCGTGTGCCCCGTTCACTTTCCGTGTGCCCCATTTGCTCTCCGTGTGCCCCGTTCACTTTCCGTGTGCCCCATTTGCTCTCCGTGTGCCCTGTTCACTTTGCGTGTGCCCCGTTTACTTTGCGTGTGCCCCTTTCACTCCGTGTACCCCGTTCACTCCGTGTGCCTCGTTCACTTTCCATGTTTCCTGTTCACTTTCCCTGTGCCCCGTTTACTTTCTGTGTGCCCCGTTTACTTTCCATTTGCCCCATTCACTTTGCTTGTGCCCCGTTCACTTTCCGTGTTTCCTGTCCACTTTGCGTGTGCCCCGTTCACATTCCGTGTGCCCATGTTCACTCCGTGTGCCCTGTTCACACCGTGTGCCCCGTTTACTTTCCGTGTGCCGCGTTCACTTTCCGTGTGCCCCATTCACTTTCCATGTGCCCCATTCACTTTCCATGTGCCCTGTTCACTCCATGTGTCCCGTTCACGTTCCATGTGCCCTGTTCACTCCGTGTGCCCCGTTCACACCGTGTGCCCCGTTCACTTTCCGTGTGCCCGTTTCACTCTGTGTGCCCTGTTCACTTTCCGTGTGCCCTGTTCACTCCATGTGTCCCGTTCACGTTCCATGTGCCCTGTTCACTCCGTGTGCCCCGTTCACACCGTGTGCCCCGTTCACTTTCCGTGTGCCCGTTCACTCCATGTGTCCCGTTCACGTTCCATGTGCCCTGTTCACTCCGTGTGCCCCGTTCACACCGTGTGCCCCGTTCACTTTCCGTGTGCCCCATTTGCTCTCCGTGTGCCCCGTTCACTTTCCGTGTGCCCCATTTACTCTCCGTGTGCCCCGTTCACTTTCCGTGTTTCTTGTTCACAATCCGTGTGCCCCATTCACTTTCCGTGTGCCCCATTCACTTTCCGTGTGCCCCGTTCACTTTGCGTGTGCCCCGTTCACTTTGCGTGTGCCCCGTTCACTTTCTGTGTGCCCCGTTTACGTTCCGTGTGCCCTGTTCACTTTCCGTGCGCCCTGTTCACTACGTGTGCCTCGTTTACGTTCCGTGTGCCCTGTTCACTTTCCGTGCGCCCTGTTCACTACGTGTGCCTCGTTCACTTTCCGTGTGCCCCGTTCACTATCCATGTGCCCTTTCTCTTTCCGTGTGCCCCGTACACTCCATGTGCCTCGTTCACTTTCCGTGTGCCCCGTTCACTTTCCGTGTGCCCTGTTCACTTTCTGTGTGCCCTGTTCACTTTCCGTGTGCCCCGTTCACTTTCCATGTGTCCTGTTCACTCCGTGTGCCCCGTTCACTCCGTGTGCCCTGTTCATTTTGCGTGTGCCCTGTTCACTCCGTGTGCCCCGTTCACACCGTGTGCCCCGTTCACTTTCCGTGTGCCCCATTTGCTCTCCGTGTGCCCCATTCACTTTCCGTGTTTCTTGTTCACAATCCGTGTGCTCTGTTCACTCCGTGTGCCCCATTCACTTTCCGTGTGCCCCGTTCACTTTGCGTGTGCCCCGTTCACTTTGCGTGTGCCCCGTTCACTTTCTGTGTGCCCTGTTCACTTTGCGTGTGCCCCGTTCACTTGGCGTGTGCCCCGTTCACTTTCCATGTGCCCCATTCACTTTCCGTATGCCCCATTCACTTTGCGTGTGCCCCGTTCACTTTCCATGTGCCCTGTTCACTCCGTGTGCCCCATTCACTCCGTGTGCCCCGTTCACTTTCCGTGTGCCCCATTCACTTTCCGTGTGCCCCGTTCACTCCGTGTGCCCTGTTCACTTTGCGTGTGCCCTGTTCACTTTCTGTGTGTCCCGTTCACTCCGTGTGCCCCGTTCACTTTGCGTGTGCCCTGTTCACTCCGTGTGCCCTGTTCATTTTCCATGTGCCCCATTCACTTTGCGTGTGCCCCGTTCACTCCGTGTGCCCTGTTCACTCCGTGTGCCCTGTTCACACCGTGTGCCCCATTCACTTTCCATGTGCCCCATTCACTTTCCGTGTGCCCCATTCACTTTGCATGTGCCCCGTTCACTTTCCATGTGCCCTGTTCACTCCGTGTGCCCCATTCACTCCGTGTATCCCGTTCACTTTCCGTGTGCCCCATTCACTTTCCGTGTGCCCCGTTCACTCCGTGTGCCCTGTTCACTCTATGTGCCTGGTTCACTTTGCGTGTGCCCCGTTTACTTTCCGTGTGCCATGTTCACTTTCCATGTGCCTCGTTCATTTTCATTGTGCCCTGTTCACTCCGTGTGCCCCGTTCACTCCGTGTGCCCCGTTCACTCTATGTGCCTGGTTCACTTTGCGTGTGCCCCGTTTACTTTCCGTGTGCCATGTTCACTTTCCATGTGCCCCGTTCATTTTCATTGTGCCCTGTTCACTCCGTGTGCCCCGTTCACTCTGTGTGCCTGGTTCACTTTCCGTGTGCCTCGTTCACTTTCCGTGTGCCTCGTTCACTTCCCGTGTGCCCCGTTCACTTTCCGTGTGCCCCGTTCACTTTCCATGTGCCCTGTTCACTCTGTGTGCCCTGTTCACTTTCCGTGTGCCCCGTTCACTTTCCGTGTGCCCCGTTCACTTTGAGTGTGCCCCATTCACTTTCCATGTGCCCTGTTCACTCCGTGTGCCCCGTTCACACCGTGTGCCCCGTTCACTTTCCGTGTGCCCCGTTCACTTTCCGTGTGCCCCGTTCACTTTGAGTGTGCCCCGTTCACTTTCCGTGTGCCCTGTTCACTTTGCGTGTGCCCCGTTTACTTTCCGTGTGCCCCTTTCACTCCGTGTGCCTCGTTCACTTTCCATGTTTCCTGTTCACTTTCCGTGTGCCCCGTTTACTTTCTGTGTGCCCCGTTTACTTTCCATTTGCCCCGTTCACTTTGCTTGTGCCCCGTTCACTTTCCGTGTTTCCTGTTCAATTTGCGTGTGCCCCATTCACATTCCGTGTGCCCATGTTCACTCCGTGTGCCCTGTTCACACCGTGTGCCCCGTTTACTTTCCGTGTGCCGCGTTCACTTTCCGTGTGCCGCGTTCACTTTCCGTGTGCCCCATTCACTTTCCATGTGCCCTGTTCACTCCATGTGTCCCGTTCACGTTCCATGTGCCCTGTTCACTCCGTGTGCCCCGTTCACACCGTGTGCCCCGTTCACTTTCCGTGTGCCCCATTTGCTCTCCGTGTGCCCCGTTCACTTTCCGTGTTTCTTGTTCACAATCCGTGTGCTCTGTTCACTCCGTGTGCCCCATTCACTTTCCGTGTGCCCCATTCACTTTCCGTGTGCCCCATTCACTTTCCGTGTGCCCCGTTCACTTTGCGTGTGCCCCGTTCACTTTGCGTGTGCCCCGTTCACTTTCTGTGTGCCCTGTTCACTTTGCGTGTGCCCCGTTCACTTTCCATGTGCCCCATTCACTTTCCGTGTGCCCCATTCACTTTGCGTGTGCCCCGTTCACTTTCCATGTGCCCTGTTCACTCCGTGTGCCCCATTCACTCCATGTATCCCGTTCACTTTCCGTGTGCCCCATTCACTTTCCGTGTGCCCCGTTCACTCCGTGTGCCCCGTTCACTCTATGTGCCTGGTTCACTTTGCGTGTGCCCCGTTTACTTTCCGTGTGCCATGTTCACTTTCCATGTGCCCCGTTCATTTTCATTGTGCCCTGTTCACTCCGTGTGCCCCGTTCACTCCGTGTGCCCCGTTCACTCCGTGTGCCCCGTTCACTCTATGTGCCTGGTTCACTTTGCGTGTGCCCCGTTTACTTTCCGTGTGCCATGTTCACTTTCCATGTGCCCCGTTCATTTTCATTGTGCCCTGTTCACTCCGTGTGCCCCGTTCACTCTGTGTGCCTGGTTCACTTTCCGTGTGCCTCGTTCACTTTCCGTGTGCCTCGTTCACTTCCCGTGTGCCCCGTTCACTTTCCGTGTGCCCCGTTCACTTTCCGTGTGCCCTGTTCACTCTGTGTGCCCTGTTCACTTTCCGTGTGCCCCGTTCACTTTCCGTGTGCCCCGTTCACTTTGAGTGTGCCCTGTTCACTCCGTGTGCCCCGTTCACTTTGAGTGTGCCCCGTTCACTTTGAGTGTGCCCCGTTCACTTTCCGTGTGCCCCGTTCACTTTGAGTGTGCCCCGTTCACTTTGAGTGTGCCCCGTTCACTTTCCGTGTGCCCTGTTCACTTTGCGTGTGCCCCGTTTACTTTGCGTGTGCCCCTTTCACTCCGTGTGCCTCGTTCACTTTCCATGTTTCCTGTTCACTTTCCGTGTGCCCCGTTTACTTTCTGTGTGCCCCGTTTACTTTCCATTTGCCCCGTTCACTTTGCTTGTGCCCCGTTCACTTTCCGTGTTTCCTGTCCACTTTGCGTGTGCCCCGTTCACATTCCGTGTGCCCATGTTCACTCCGTGTGCCCTGTTCACACCGTGTGCCCCGTTTACTTTCCGTGTGCCGCGTTCACTTTCCGTGTGCCCCATTCACTTTCCATGTGCCCCATTCACTTTCCGTGTGCCCTGTTCACTCCATGTGTCCCGTTCACGTTCCATGTGCCCTGTTCACTCCGTGTGCCCCGTTCACACCGTGTGCCCCGTTCACTTTCCGTGTGCCCGTTTCACTCTGTGTGCCCTGTTCACTTTCCGTGTGCCCTGTTCACTCCATGTGTCCCGTTCACGTTCCGTGTGCCCCGTTCACACCGTGTGCCCCGTTCACTTTCCATGTGCCCGTTCACTCCATGTGTCCCGTTCACGTTCCATGTGCCCTGTTCACTCCGTGTGCCCCGTTCACACCGTGTGCCCCGTTCACTTTCCGTGTGCCCGTTCACTTTGAGTGTGCCCCGTTCACTTTGAGTGTGCCCCGTTCACTTTCCGTGTGCCCCGTTCACTCTGTGTGCCCTGTTCACTTTCCGTGTGCCCCATTTACTTTCCGTGTGCCCTGTTTGCTTTCCATGTGCCCCATTCACTTTGCGTGTGCCCCTTTCACTCCGTGTGCCCCGTTCACTCCGTGTGCCCCATTCACTTTCCATGTTTCCTGTTCACTTTCTGTGTGCCCCGTTTACTTTCTGTGTGCCCCGTTTACTTTCTGTGTGCCCCGTTTACTTTCCGTGTGCCCCGTTCACTTTCCGTGTGCCCCGTTCACTTTCCGTGTTTCCTGTTCACTTTGCGTGTGCCCCGTTCACATTCCGTGTGCCCATGTTCACTCCGTGTGCCCTGTTCACACCGTGTGCCCCGTTTACTTTCCGTGTGCCGCGTTCACTTTCCGTGTGCCCCATTCACTTTCCATGTGCCCTGTTCACTCCATGTGTCCCGTTCACGTTCCATGTGCCTGTTCACTCCGTGTGCCCCGTTCACACCGTGTGCCCCGTTCACTTTCCGTGTGCCCCATTTGCTCTCCGTGTGCCCCGTTCACTTTCCGTGTGCCCCATTTGCTCTCCGTGTGCCCTGTTCACTTTGCGTGTGCCCCGTTTACTTTGCGTGTGCCCCTTTCACTCCGTGTACCCCGTTCACTCCGTGTGCCTCGTTCACTTTCCATGTTTCCTGTTCACTTTCCCTGTGCCCCGTTTACTTTCTGTGTGCCCCGTTTACTTTCCATTTGCCCCATTCACTTTGCTTGTGCCCCGTTCACTTTCCGTGTTTCCTGTCCACTTTGCGTGTGCCCCGTTCACATTCCGTGTGCCCATGTTCACTCCGTGTGCCCTGTTCACACCGTGTGCCCCGTTTACTTTCCGTGTGCCGCGTTCACTTTCCGTGTGCCCCATTCACTTTCCATGTGCCCCATTCACTTTCCATGTGCCCTGTTCACTCCATGTGTCCCGTTCACGTTCCATGTGCCCTGTTCACTCCGTGTGCCCCGTTCACACCGTGTGCCCCGTTCACTTTCCGTGTGCCCCGTTCACTTTCCGTGTGCCCGTTTCACTCTGTGTGCCCTGTTCACTTTCCGTGTGCCCTGTTCACTCCATGTGTCCCGTTCACGTTCCATGTGCCCTGTTCACTCCGTGTGCCCCGTTCACACCGTGTGCCCCGTTCACTTTCCGTGTGCCCGTTCACTCCATGTGTCCCGTTCACGTTCCATGTGCCCTGTTCACTCCGTGTGCCCCGTTCACACCCAGTGCCCCGTTCACTTTCCGTGTGCCCCATTTGCTCTCCGTGTGCCCCGTTCACTTTCCGTGTGCCCCATTTACTCTCCGTGTGCCCCGTTCACTTTCCGTGTTTCTTGTTCACAATCCGTGTGCTCTGTTCACTCCGTGTGCCCCATTCACTTTCCGTGTGCCCCGTTCACTTTGCGTGTGCCCCGTTCACTTTGCGTGTGCCCCGTTCACTTTCTGTGTGCCCCGTTTACGTTCCGTGTGCCCTGTTCACTTTCCGTGCGCCCTGTTCACTACGTGTGCCTCGTTTACGTTCCGTGTGCCCTGTTCACTTTCCGTGCGCCCTGTTCACTACGTGTGCCTCGTTCACTTTCCGTGTGCCCCGTTCACTATCCATGTGCCCTTTCTCTTTCCGTGTGCCCCGTACACTCCATGTGCCTCGTTCACTTTCCGTGTGCCCCGTTCACTTTCTGTGTGCCCTGTTCACTTTCTGTGTGCCCTTTTCACTTTCCGTGTGCCCCGTTCACTTTCCATGTGTCCTGTTCACTCCGTGTGCCCCGTTCACTCCGTGTGCCCTGTTCATTTTGCGTGTGCCCTGTTCACTCCGTGTGCCCCGTTCACTTTCCGTGTGCCCTGTTCACTCCGTATGCCCCGTTCACTCCGTGTGCCCCGTTCACTCCGTGTGCCCCGTGCACTTTGCGTGTGCCCTGTTCACTCCGTGTGCCCTGTTCATTTTGCGTGTGCCCTGTTCACTCCGTGTGCCCTGTTCATTTTCCGTGTGCCCTATTCACTTTGCGTGTGCCCTGTTTACTTCCCGTGTGCCCCGTTCACTTTGCGTGTGCCCCATTCACTTTCCGTGTTTCCTGTTCTCTTTCCGTGAGCCCCATTCACTTTCTGTGTGCCCCGTTTATTTTCCGTGTGCACCGTTCACTTTGCGTGTGCCCCGTTCACATTCCATGTGCCCATGTTCACTCCGTGTGCCCTGTTCACACCGTGTGCCCCGTTCACTCCGTGTCCCCCGTTCACTCTGTGTGCCTGGTTCACTATCCATGTGCCCTTTCTCTTTCTGTGTGCCACGTTCACTCCGTGTGCCCCGTTTACGTTCCGTGTGCCCTGTTCACTTTCCGTGTGCCCCGTTCACTTTCCGTGTGCCCCGTTCACTTTCCGTGTGCCCTGTTCACTCCGTGTGCCCCGTTCCCTCTGTGTGCCCCGTTCACTTTCCGTGTGCCTTGTTCAATCCGTGTGCCCCGTTCTCTCTGTGTGTCCGGTTCACTTTGCGTGTGAACGGTTCAATCCATGTGCTTAGTTCACTCTACGTGTACCCCGTTCAATTTCCGTATCATCCGTTCACTTTCCGTGTGCCCTGTTCACTTTCTGTGTGCCCCGTTCACTTTCCGTGTGCCCTGTTCACTCCGTGTGCCCCGTTCACTTTGCGTGTGCCCTGTTCACTTTGCGTGTGCCCCGTTTACTTTGCGTGTGCCCCTTTCACTCCGTGTGCCCCGTTCACTCCGTGTGCCTCGTTCACTTTCCATGTTTCCTGTTCACTTTCCGTGTGCCCCGTTTACTTTCTGTGTGCCCCGTTTACTTTCTGTGTGCCCCGTTTACTTTCCATTTGCCCCGTTCACTTTGCTTGTGCCCCGTTCACTTTCCGTGTTTCCTGTCCACTTTGCGTGTGCCCCGTTCACATTCCGTGTGCCCATGTTCACTCCGTGTGCCCTGTTCACACCTTGTGCCCCGTTTACTTTCCGTGTGCCGCGTTCACTTTCCGTGTGCCCCATTCACTTTCCATGTGCCCCATTCACTTTCCATGTGCCCTGTTCACTCCATGTGTCCCGTTCACGTTCCATGTGCCCTGTTCACTCCATGTGCCCCGTTCACACCGTGTGCCCCGTTCACTTTCCGTGTGCCCGTTCACTCCATGTGTCCCGTTCACGTTCCATGTGCCCTGTTCACTCCGTGTGCCCCGTTCACACCGTGTGCCCCGTTCACACCGTGTGCCCCGTTCACTTTGAGTGTGCCCCGTTCACTTTGAGTGTGCCCCGTTCACTTTCCGTGTGCCCCGTTCACTCTGTGTGCCCTGTTCACTTTCCGTGTGCCCTGTTTGCTTTCCATGTGCCCCATTCACTTTGTGTGTGCCCCTTTCACTCCGTGTGCCCCGTTCACTCCGTGTGCCCCATTCACTTTCCATGTTTCCTGTTCACTTTCTGTGTGCCCCGTTTACTTTCTGTGTGCCCCGTTTACTTTCCGTGTGCCCCGTTCACTTTCCGTGTTTCCTGTTCACTTTGCGTGTGCCCCGTTCACATTCCGTGTGCCCATGTTCACTCCGTGTGCCCTGTTCACACCGTGTGCCCCGTTTACTTTCCGTGTGCCGCGTTCACTTTCCGTGTGCCCCATTCACTTTCCATGTGCCCTGTTCACTCCATGTGTCCCGTTCACGTTCCATGTGCCCTGTTCACTCCGTGTGCCCCGTTCACACCGTGTGCCCCGTTCACTTTCCGTGTGCCCCATTTGCTCTCCGTGTGCCCCCTTCACTTTCCGTGTGCCCCATTTGCTCTCCGTGTGCCCTGTTCACTTTGCGTGTGCCCCGTTTACTTTGCGTGTGCCCCTTTCACTCCGTGTGCCCCGTTCACTCCGTGTGCCTCGTTCACTTTCCATGTTTCCTGTTCACTTTCCGTGTGCCCCGTTTACTTTCTGTGTGCCCCGTTTACTTTCCATTTGCCCCGTTCACTTTGCTTGTGCCCCGTTCACTTTCCGTGTTTCCTGTCCACTTTCGTGTGCCCCGTTCACATTCCGTGTGCCCATGTTCACTCCGTGTGCCCTGTTCACACCGTGTGCCCCGTTTACTTTCCGTGTGCTGCGTTCACTTTCCGTGTGCCCCATTCACTTTCCATGTGCCCTGTTCACTCCATGTGTCCCGTTCATGTTCCATGTGCCCTGTTCACTCCGTGTGCCCCGTTCACACCGTGTGCCCCGTTCACTTTCCGTGTGCCCGTTCACTCCATGTGTCCCGTTCACGTTCCATGTGCCCTGTTCACTCCGTGTGCCCCGTTCACACCGTGTGCCCCGTTCACTTTCCGTGTGCCCGTTCACTTTGAGTGTGCCCCGTTCACTTTGAGTGTGCCCCGTTCACTTTCCGTGTGCCCCGTTCACTCCGTGTGCCCTGTTCACTTTCCGTGTGCCCCATTTACTTTCCGTGTGCCCTGTTTGCTTTCCATGTGCCCCATTCACTTTGCGTGTGCCCCTTTCACTCCGTGTGCCCCGTTCACTCCGTGTGCCCCATTCACTTTCCATGTTTCCTGTTCACTTTCTGTGTGCCCCGTTTACTTTCTGTGTGCCCCGTTTACTTTCCGTGTGCCCCGTTCACTTTCCGTGTTTCCTGTTCACTTTGCGTGTGCCCCGTTCACATTCCGTGTGCCCATGTTCACTCCGTGTGCCCTGTTCACACCGTGTGCTCCGTTTACTTTCCGTGTGCCGCGTTCACTTTCCGTGTGCCCCATTCACTTTCCATGTGCCCTGTTCACTCCATGTGTCCCGTTCACGTTCCATGTGCCCCGTTCACACCGTGTGCCCCGTTCACTTTGAGTGTGCCCCGTTCACTTTGAGTGTGCCCCGTTCACTTTGAGTGTGCCCCGTTCACTTTCCGTGTGCCCCGTTCACTCTGTGTGCCCTGTTCACTTTCCGTGTGCCCCATTTACTTTCCGTGTGCCCTGTTTGCTTTCCATGTGCCCCATTCACTTTGCGTGTGCCCCTTTCACTCCGTGTGCCCCGTTCACTCCGTGTGCCCCATTCACTTTCCATGTTTCCTGTTCACTTTCTGTGTGCCCCGTTTACTTTCTGTGTGCCCCGTTTACTTTCCGTGTGCCCCGTTCACTTTCCGTGTTTCCTGTTCACTTTGCGTGTGCCCCGTTCACATTCCGTGTGCCCATGTTCACTCCGTGTGCCCTGTTCACACCGTGTGCTCCGTTTACTTTCCGTGTGCCGCGTTCACTTTCCGTGTGCCCCATTCACTTTCCATGTGCCCTGTTCACTCCATGTGTCCCGTTCACGTTCCATGTGCCCTGTTCACTCCGTGTGCCCCGTTCACACCGTGTGCCCCGTTCACTTTCCGTGTGCCCCATTTACTCTCCGTGTGCCCCGTTCACTTTCCGTGTTTCTTGTTCACAATCCGTGTGCTCTGTTCACTCCGTGTGCCCCATTCACTTTCCGTGTGCCCCATTCACTTTCCGTGTGCCCCGTTCACTTTGCGTGTGCCCCGTTCACTTTCTGTGTGCCCCGTTCACTTTCCGTGTGCCCCGTTCACACCGTGTGCCCCGTTCACTTTCCGTGTGCCCCATTTGCTCTCCGTGTGCCCCGTTCACTTTCCGTGTGCCCCATTTACTCTCCGTGTGCCCCGTTCACTTTCCGTGTTTCTTGTTCACAATCCGTGTGCTCTGTTCACTCCGTGTGCCCCATTCACTTTGCGTGTGCCCCGTTCACTTTGCGTGTGCCCCGTTCACTTTGCGTGTGCCCCGTTCACTTTCTGTGTGCCCCGTTTACGTTCCGTGTGCCCTGTTCACTTTCCGTGCGCCCTGTTCACTACGTGTGCCTCGTTTACGTTCCGTGTGTCCTGTTCACTTTCGGTGCGACTTGTTCACTACGTGTGCCTCGTTCACTTTCCATGTGCCCCGTTCACTATCCATGTGCCCTTTCTCTTTCCGTGTGCCCCGTACACTCCATATGCCTCGTTCACTTTCCGTGTGCCCTGTTCACTTTCTGTGTGCCCTGTTCACTTTCTGTGTGCCCTGTTCACTTTCCGTGTGCCCCGTTCACTTTCCATGTGTCCTGTTCACTCCGTGTGCCCCGTTCACTCCGTGTGCCCTGTTCATTTTGCGTGTGCCCTGTTCACTCCGTGTGCCCCGTTCACTTTCCGTGTGCCCTGTTCACTCCGTGTGCCCCGTTCACTCCGTGTGCCCCGTTCACTCCGTGTGCCCCGTTCACTTTGCGTGTGCCCTGTTCACTCCGTGTGCCCTGTTCATTTTGCGTGTGCCCTGTTCACTCCGTGTGCCCTGTTCATTTTCTGTGTGCCCCATTCACTTTGCGTGTGCCCTGTTTACTTCCCGTGTGCCCCGTTCACTTTGCGTGTGCCCCATTCACTTTCCGTGTTTCCTGTTCTCTTTCCGTGAGCCCCATTCACTTTCTGTGTGCCCCGTTTATTTTCCGTGTGCACCGTTCACTTTGCGTGTGCCCCGTTCACATTCCATGTGCCCATGTTCACTCCGTGTGCCCTGTTCACACCGTGTGCCCCGTTCACTCCGTGTCCCCCGTTCACTCTGTGTGCCTGGTTCACTATCCATGTGCCCTTTCTCTTTCTGTGTGCCACGTTCACTCCGTGTGCCCCGTTTACGTTCCGTGTGCCCTGTTCACTTTCCGTGTGCCTTGTTCACTTTCCGTGTACCCCGTTCACTTTCCGTGTGCCCTGTTCACTTTGCACATGCCCCGTTCACTTTCTGTTTTCCTGTTCACTTTCTGTTTGCCCCGTTCACTTTCCGTGAAGCCTGGTCACTTTCCTTGTGCCCCGTTCACTTTGCGTGTGCCCTGTTCACTCCGTGTGCCCCGTTCACTCCGTGTGCCCCGTTCACTCTGTGTGCCTGGTTCACTTTCCGTGTGCCCCGTTCAGTCCGTGTGTCCTATTCACTTTCCGTGTGCCCCGTTCTCTTTCCATTTGCCCTGTTCACTCTGTGTGCCTGGTTCACTTTGCGTGTGCCCCGTTTACTTTCCGTGTGCCATGTTCACTTTCCATGTGCCCCGTTCGTTTTCATTGTGCCCTGTTCACTCCGTGTGCCCCGTTCACTCCGTGTGCCCCATTCACTCCATGTGCCCCGTTCACTTCCCGTGTGCCCCATTCACTCCATGTGCCCTGTTCACTTTCCGTGTGCCCCGTTCACTTTCCGTGTGCCCCGTTCACTTTCCGTGTGCCCTGTTCACTTTCTGTGTGTCCCGTTCACTCCGTGTGCCCCGTTCACTTTGCGTGTGCCCTGTTCATTTTCCGTGAGCCCCATTCACTTTACGTGTGCCCCGTTCACTCTGTGTGCCCTGTTCACTTTCCGTGTGCCCTGTTCACTTTGCGTGTGCCCCGTTCACTTTCCGTATGCCCCGTTCACTCTGTGTGCCCTGTTCACTTTGCGTGTGCCCTGTTTTCTTTCCGTGTGCCCCGTTCGCTTTGTGTGTGCCCTGTTCACTTTCTGTGTGTCCCGTTCACTCAGTGTGCCCCGTTCACTTTGCGTGTGCCCTATTCACTCCGTGTGCCCTGTTCATTTTCCGTGTGCCCTGTTCACTTTCTGTGTGTCCCGTTCACTCAGTGTGCCCCGTTCACTTTGCGTGCTCCCTGTTCACTCCGTGTGCCCTGTTCATTTTCCGTGTGCCCCATTCACTTTCCGTGTGCCGCGTTCACTCCGTGTGCCCTGTTCACTCCATGTGCCCTGTTTACGTCCCGTGTGCCCCGTTCACTTTGCGTGTGCCCCGTTCACTTTGCGTGTGCCCCTTTCACTTTGCGTGTGCCCCGTTCACTCCGTGTGCCCCATTCACTTTCCGTGTTTCCTGTTCACTTTCCGTGTGCCCCATTCACTTTCCGTGTGCCCCGTTTACTTTCCGTGTGCCCCGTTTACTTTCCATGTGCCCCGTTCACTTTGCGTGTGCCCCGTTCACTTTCCGTGTTTCCTGTTCACTTTGCGTGTGCCCCGTTCACATTCCGTGTGCCCATGTTCACTCCGTGTGCCCTGTTCACACCGTGTGCCCCGTTCACTTTCTGTGTGCCCCGTTCACTTTCTGTGTGCCCCATTCACTTTCCGTGTGCCCCATTCACTTTGCGTGTGCCCCGTTCACTTGCCCCGTTCACTTTCCATGTGCCCTGTTCACTCCGTGTGCCCCGTTCACTCCGTGTACCCCGTTCACTTTCCGTGTGCCCCATTCACTTTCCGTGTGCTCCATTCACTTTCCGTGTGCCCCGTTCACTCTATGTGCCTGGTTCACTTTGCGTGTGCCCCGTTTACTTTCCGTGTGCCATGTTCACTTTCCATGTGCCCCGTTCATTTTCATTGTGCCCTGTTCACTCCGTGTGCCCCGTTCACTCCGTGTGCCCCGTTCACTCTATGTGCCTGGTTCACTTTGCGTGTGCCCCATTTACTTTCCGTGTGCCATGTTCACTTTCCATGTGCTCCGTTCATTTTCATTGTGCCCTGTTCACTCCATGTGCCCCGTTCACTCTGTGTGCCTGGTTCACTTTCCGTGTGCCTCGTTCACTTTCCCGTGTGCCCCGTTCACTTTCCGTGTGCCGCGTTCACTTTCCGTGTGCCCTGTTCACTCTGTGTGCCCTGTTCACTTTCCGTGTGCCCCGTTCACTTTGAGTGTGCCCCATTCACTTTCCATGTGCCCTGTTCACTCCGTGTGCCCCGTTCACACCGTGTGCCCCGTTCACTTTCCGTGTGCCCCGTTCACTTTGCGTGTGCCCCGTTTACTTTCCGTGTGCCCCTTTCACTCCGTGTGCCCCTTTCACTCCGTGTGCCCCGTTCACTCCGTGTGCCTCGTTCACTTTCCATGTTTCCTGTTCACTTTCCGTGTGCCCCGTTTACTTTCTGTGTGCCCCGTTTACTTTCCATTTGCCCCGTTCACTTTGCTTGTGCCCCGTTCACTTTCCGTGTTTACTGTTCACTTTGCGTGTGCCCCGTTCACATTCCGTGTGCCCATGTTCACTCCGTGTGCCCTGTTCACACCGTGTGCCCCGTTTACTTTCCGTGTGCCGCGTTCACTTTCCGTGTGCCCCATTCACTTTCTATGTGCCCCATTCACTTTCCATGTGCCCTGTTCACTCCATGTGTCCCGTTCACGTTCCATGTGCCCTGTTCACTCCGTGTGCCCCGTTCACACCGTGTGCCCCGTTCACTTTCCGTGTGCCCGTTTCACTCTGTGTGCCCTGTTCACTTTCCGTGTGCCCTGTTCACTCCATGTGTCCCGTTCACGTTCCATGTGCCCTGTTCACTCCGTGTGCCCCGTTCACACCGTGTGCCCCATTCACTTTCCGTGTGCCCGTTCACTTTGAGTGTGCCCCGTTCACTTTGAGTGTGCCCCGTTCACTTTCCCGTGTGCCCCGTTCACTTTCCGTGTGCCGCGTTCACTTTCCGTGTGCCCCGTTCACTTTCCCGTGTGCCCCGTTCACTTTCCGTGTGCCTCGTTCACTTTCCCGTGTGCCCCGTTCACTTTCCGTGTGCCGCGTTCACTTTCCGTGTGCCCTGTTCACTCTGTGTGCCCTGTTCACTTTCCGTGTGCCCCGTTCACTTTGAGTGTGCCCCGTTCACTTTCCGTGTGCCCCGTTCACTTTGAGTGTGCCCCATTCACTTTCCATGTGCCCTGTTCACTCCGTGTGCCCCGTTCACACCGTGTGCCCCGTTCACTTTCCGTGTGCCCCGTTCACTTTGCGTGTGCCCCGTTTACTTTCCGTGTGCCCCTTTCACTCCGTGTGCCCCTTTCACTCCGTGTGCCCCGTTCACTCCGTGTGCCTCGTTCACTTTCCATGTTTCCTGTTCACTTTCCGTGTGCCCCGTTTACTTTCTGTGTGCCCCGTTTACTTTCCATTTGCCCCGTTCACTTTGCTTGTGCCCCGTTCACTTTCCGTGTTTACTGTTCACTTTGCGTGTGCCCCGTTCACATTCCGTGTGCCCATGTTCACTCCGTGTGCCCTGTTCACACCGTGTGCCCCGTTTACTTTCCGTGTGCCGCGTTCACTTTCTGTGTGCCCCATTCACTTTCTATGTGCCCCATTCACTTTCCATGTGCCCTGTTCACTCCATGTGTCCCGTTCACGTTCCATGTGCCCTGTTCACTCCGTGTGCCCCGTTCACACCGTGTGCCCCGTTCACTTTCCGTGTGCCCGTTTCACTCTGTGTGCCCTGTTCACTTTCCGTGTGCCCTGTTCACTCCATGTGTCCCGTTCACGTTCCATGTGCCCTGTTCACTCCGTGTGCCCCGTTCACACCGTGTGCCCCGTTCACTTTCCGTGTGCCCGTTCACTTTGAGTGTGCCCCGTTCACTTTGAGTGTGCCCCGTTCACTTTCCGTGTGCCCCGTTCACTCTGTGTGCCACGTTCACTTTCCGTGTGCCTCGTTCACTTTCCGTGTACCCTGTTCACTCCGTGTTCCTCATTCACTTTCCGTGTACCCTGTTCACTTTGCGTGTGCCCCATTCACTTTCCATGTTTCCTGTTCACTTTCCGTGTGCCCCGTTTACTTTCTGTGTGCCCCGTTTACTTTCCATTTGCCCCGTTCACTTTGCTTGTGCCCCGTTCACTTTCCGTGTTTACTGTTCACTTTGCGTGTGCCCCGTTCACATTCCGTGTGCCCATGTTCACTCCGTGTGCCCTGTTCACACCGTGTGCCCCGTTTACTTTCCGTGTGCCGCGTTCACTTTGCGTGTGCCCCGTTTACTTTGCGTGTGCCCCTTTCACTCCGTGTGCCCCGTTCACTCCATGTGCCTCGTTCACTTTCCATGTTTCCTGTTCACTTTCCGTGTGCCCCGTTTACTTTCTGTGTGCCCCGTTTAATTTCCATTTGCCCCGTTCACTTTGCTTGTGCCCCGTTCACTTTCCGTGTTTCCTGTTCACTTTGCGTGTGCCCCGTTCACATTCCGTGTGCCCATGTTCACTCCGTGTGCCCTGTTCACACCGTGTGCCCCGTTTACTTTCCGTGTGCCGCGTTCACTTTCCGTGTGCCCCATTCACTTTCCATGTGCCCTGTTCACTCCATGTGTCCCGTTCACGTTCCATGTGCCCTGTTCACTCCGTGTGCCCCGTTCACACCGTGTGCCCCGTTCACTTTCCGTGTGCCCCATTTGCTCTCCGTGTGCCCCGTTCACTTTCCGTGTGCCCCATTTACTCTCCGTGTGCCCCGTTCACTTTCCGTGTTTCTTGTTCACAATCCGTGTGCTCTGTTCACTCCGTGTGCCCCATTCACTTTCCGTGTGCCCCGTTCACTTTGCGTGTGCCCCGTTCACTTTGCGTGTGCCCCGTTCACTTTCTGTGTGCCCCGTTCACTTTCCGTGTGCCCTGTTCACTCCGTGTTCCTCATTCACTTTCCGTGTGCCCCGCTCACTTTCCGTGTGCCCCGTTCACTTTCCGTGTACCCTGTTCACTCCGTGTTCCTCATTCACTTTCCGTGTGCCCCATTCACTTTCCGTGTGCCCCGTTCTCTTTCCATTTGCCCTGTTCACTCCGTGTGCCCCGTTCACTCCGTGTGCCCAGTTCACTCTGTGTGCCCTGTTCACTTTGCGTGTGCCCCGTTTACTTTCCGTGTGCCATGTTCACTTTCCATGTGCCCCGTTCGTTTTCATTGTGCCCTGTTCACTCCGTGTGCCCCGTTCACTCTGTGTGCCCTGTTCACTTTCCGTGTGCCTCGTTCACTTCCCGTGTGCCCCATTCACTCCATGTGCCCCGTTCACTTTCCGTGTGCCCCGTTCACTTTCCGTGTGCCCGGTTCACTCTGTGTGCCCTGTTCACGTTGCGTGTGCCCCGTTCACTCCGTGTGCCCTGTTCACTCCGTGTGCCCCGTTTACTTTCTGTGTGCCCTGTTCACTTTCCGTGTGCCTCGTTCACTTCCCGTGTGCCCCATTCACTCCATGTGCCCCGTTCACTTTCCGTGTGCCCCGTTCACTTTCCGTGTGCCCGGCTCACTCTGTGTGCCCTGTTCACGTTGCGTGTGCCCCGTTCACTCCGTGTGCCCTGTTCACTCCATGTGCCCCGTTTACTTCCCGTGTGCTCCGTTCACTTTCCGTGTTTCCTGTTCACTTTCCGTGTGCCCCATTCACTTTCCGTGTGCCCCATTCACTTTCCGTGTGCCCCATTCACTTCCCGTGTGCCCCATTCACTCCATGTGCCCCGTTCACTTTCCGTGTGCCCCGTTCACTTTCCGTGTGCCCCGTTCACTTTCCATGTGCCCTGTTCACGTTGCGTGTGCCCCGTTCACTCCGTGTGCCCTGTTCACTCCATGTGCCCCGTTTACTTCCCGTGTGCTCCGTTCACTTTGCGTGTGCCCCGTTCACTTTGCGTGTGCCCCGTTCACTCCGTGTGCCCCATTCACTTTCCGTGTTTCCTGTTTACTTTCAGTGTGCCCCGTTTACTTTCCATGTGCCCGGTTCACTTTCCGTGTTTCCTGTTCACTTTCCGTGTGCCCCGTTCACTTTCCGTGTTTCCTGTTCACTTTCCGTGTGCCCCGTTCACTTTCCGTGTTTCCTGTTCACTTTCCGTGTGCCCCATTCACTTTCCGTGTGCCCCATTCACTTCCCGTGTGCCCCATTCACTTTGCATGTACCCGTTCACTTTGCGTGTGCCCCATTCAGTCCGTGTGTCCTATTCACTTTCTGTGTGGCCCATTCACTTTCCATGTGCCCCATTCACTTTGCGTGTGCCCCGTTCAGTCTGTGTGACCTATTCACATTCCGTGTGCCCCGTTCACTTTGCACCTGCCCCGTTCACTTTCCGTGTTCCCCGTTCACTTTCCGTGTTCCCCGTTCCCTTTCCGTGTGCCCTGTTCACTTTCCGTGTTCCCCGTTCACTTTCCGTGTTCCCCGTTCACTTTCCGTGTGCCCTGTTCACTCCATGTGCCCATGTTCACTCCGTGTGCCCCATTCACTCCGTGTGCCCCGTTCACTCCGTGTGCCCCATTCACTCTGTGTGCCTGGTTCACTTTGCGTGTGCCCCGTTCAGTCCGTGTGTCCTATTCACTTTGCGTGTGCCCCATTCACTTTGCGTGTGCCTGGTTCACTTTCCGTGTGCCCCGTTCACTTTCCGTGTTCCCCGTTCACTTTCCGTGTGCCCTGTTCACTCCGTGTGCCCCGTTCACTTTGCGTGTGCCCCGTTCACTCCGTGTGCCCCGTTCACTCTGTGTGCCCCGTTCACTCCGTGTGCCCCGTTCACTTTCCGTGTGCCCCGTTTACTTTATGTGTGCCCCGTTCACTCTGTGTGCCCCGTTCACTCTGTGTGCCCTGTTCATTTTCTGTGTGCCCCATTCACTTTGCGTGTGCCCCGTTCACTCCATGTGCCCTGTTCACTTTGCGTGTTTCCTGTTCACTTTGCGTGTGCCCCGTTCACATTCCGTGTGCCCATGTTCACTCCGTGTGCCCTGTTCACACCGTGTGCCCCGTTTACTTTCCGTGTGCCGCGTTCACTTTCCGTGTGCCCCATTCACTTTCCATGTGCCCCGTTCACTTTCCGTGTGCCCCATTCACTTTATGTGTGCCCCGTTCACTCTGTGTGCCCCGTTCACTCTGTGTGCCCCATTCACTTTGCGTGTGCCCCATTCACTTTGCGTGTGCCCCGTTCACTCCGTGTGCCCTGTTCACTTTGCGTGTTTCCTGTTCACTTTGCGTGTGCCCCGTTCACATTCCGTGTGCCCATGTTCACTCCGTGTGCCCTGTTCACACCGTGTGCCCCGTTTACTTTCCATGTGCCGCGTTCACTTTCCGTGTGCCCCATTCACTTTCCATGTGCCCTGTTCACTCCATGTGTCCCGTTCACGTTCCATGTGCCCCGTTCACTCCGTGTGCCCCGTTCACACCGTGTGCCCCGTTCACTTTCCGTGTGCCCCATTTGCTCTCCGTGTGCCCCGTTCACTTTCCGTGTGCCCCATTTACTCTCCGTGTGCCCCGTTCACTTTCCGTGTTTCTTGTTCACAATCCGTGTGCTCTGTTCACTCCGTGTGCCCCATTCACTTTCCGTATGCCCCGTTCACTTTCCGTGTGCCCCGTTCACTTTGCGTGTGCCCCGTTCACTTTCTGTGTGCCCCGTTCACTTTCCGTGTGCCCTGTTCACTCCGTGTTCCTCATTCACTTTCCGTGTGCCCCATTCACTTTCCGTGTGCCCCGTTCTCTTTCCATTTGCCCTGTTCACTCCGTGTGCCCCGTTCACTCCGTGTGCCCAGTTCACTCTGTGTGCCTGGTTCACTTTGCGTGTGCCCCGTTTACTTTCCGTGTGCCATGTTCACTTTCCATGTGCCCCGTTTGTTTTCATTGTGCCCTGTTCACTCCGTGTGCCCCGTTCACTCTGTGTGCCCTGTTCACTTTCCGTGTGCCTCGTTCACTTCCCGTGTGCCCCATTCACTCCATGTGCCCCGTTCACTTTCCGTGTGCCCCGTTCACTTTCCGTGTGCCCGGTTCACTCTGTGTGCCCTGTTCACGTTGCGTGTGCCCCGTTCACTCCGTGTGCCCTGTTCACTCCATGTGCCCCGTTTACTTCCCGTGTGCTCCGTTCACTTTGCGTGTGCCCCGTTCACTTTGCGTGTGCCCCGTTCACTCCGTGTGCCCCATTCACTTTCCGTGTTTCCTGTTTACTTTCAGTGTGCCCCGTTTACTTTCCGTGTTCCCCGTTCACTTTCCGTGTTCCCCGTTCACTTTCCATGTGCCCTGTTCACTCCATGTGCCCATGTTCACTCCGTGTGCCCCATTCACTCCGTGTGCCCCGTTCACTCCGTGTGCCCCATTCACTCTGTGTGCCTGGTTCACTTTGCGTGTGCCCCGTTCAGTCCGTGTGTCCTATTCACTTTGCGTGTGCCCCATTCACTTTGCGTGTGCCTGGTTCACTTTCCGTGTGCCCCGTTCACTTTCCGTGTTCCCCGTTCACTTTCCGTGTGCCCTGTTCACTCCGTGTGCCCCGTTCACTTTGCGTGTGCCCCGTTCACTCCGTGTGCCCCGTTCACTCTGTGTGCCCCGTTCACTCTGTGTGCCCCGTTCACTCTGTGTGCCCCGTTCACTTTCCGTGTGCCCCGTTTACTTTATGTGTGCCCCGTTCACTCTGTGTGCCCCGTTCACTCTGTGTGCCCTGTTCATTTTCTGTGTGCCCCATTCACTTTGCGTGTGCCCCGTTCACTCCGTGTGCCCTGTTCACTTTGCGTGTTTCCTGTTCACTTTGCGTGTGCCCCGTTCACATTCCGTGTGCCCATGTTCACTCCGTGTGCCCTGTTCACACCGTGTGCCCCGTTTACTTTCCGTGTGCCGCGTTCACTTTCCGTGTGCCCCATTCACTTTCCATGTGCCCCGTTCACTTCCCGTGTGCCCCATTCACTTTATGTGTGCCCCGTTCACTCTGTGTGCCCCGTTCACTCTGTGTGCCCCATTCACTTTGCGTGTGCCCCATTCACTTTGCGTGTGCCCCGTTCACTCCGTGTGCCCTGTTCACTTTGCGTGTTTCCTGTTCACTTTGCGTGTGCCCCGTTCACATTCCGTGTGCCCATGTTCACTCCGTGTGCCCTGTTCACACCGTGTGCCCCGTTCACATTCCGTGTGCCCATGTTCACTCCGTGTGCCCTGTTCACACCGTGTGCCCCGTTTACTTTCCATGTGCCGCGTTCACTTTCCGTGTGCCCCATTCACTTTCCATGTGCCCTGTTCACTCCATGTGTCCCGTTCACGTTCCATGTGCCCTGTTCACTCCGTGTGCCCCATTCACACCGTGTGCCCCGTTCACTTTCCGTGTGCCCCATTTGCTCTCCGTGTGCCCCGTTCACTTTCCGTGTGCCCCATTTACTCTCCGTGTGCCCCGTTCACTTTCTGTGTTTCTTGTTCACAATCCGTGTGCTCTGTTCACTCCGTGTGCCCCATTCACTTTCCGTGTGCCCCGTTCACTTTCCGTGTGCCCCGTTCACTTTGCGTGTGCCCCGTTCACTTTCTGTGTGCCCCGTTCACTTTCCGTGTGCCCTGTTCACTCCGTGTTCCTCATTCACTTTCCGTGTGCCCCATTCACTTTCCGTGTGCCCCGTTCTCTTTCCATTTGCCCTGTTCACTCCGTGTGCCCCGTTCACTCCGTGTGCCCAGTTCACTCTGTGTGCCTGGTTCACTTTGCGTGTGCCCCGTTTACTTTCCGTGTGCCATGTTCACTTTCCATGTGCCCCGTTTGTTTTCATTGTGCCCTGTTCACTCCGTGTGCCCCGTTCACTCTGTGTGCCCTGTTCACTTTCCGTGTGCCTCGTTCACTTCCCGTGTGCCCCATTCACTCCATGTGCCCCGTTCACTTTCCGTGTGCCCCGTTCACTTTCCGTGTGCCCGGTTCACTCTGTGTGCCCTGTTCACGTTGCGTGTGCCCCGTTCACTCCGTGTGCCCTGTTCACTCCATGTGCCCCGTTTACTTCCCGTGTGCTCCGTTCACTTTGCGTGTGCCCCGTTCACTTTGCGTGTGCCCCGTTCACTCCGTGTGCCCCATTCACTTTCCGTGTTTCCTGTTTACTTTCAGTGTGCCCCGTTTACTTTCCATGTGCCCCGTTCACTTTCCGTGTTTCCTGTTCACTTTCCGTGTGCCCCGTTCACTTTCCGTGTTTCCTGTTCACTTTCCGTGTGCCCCGTTCACTTTCCGTGTTTCCTGTTCACTTTCCGTGTGCCCCATTCACTTTCCGTGTGCCCCATTCACTTCCCGTGTGCCCCATTCACTTTGCATGTACCCGTTCACTTTGCGTGTGCCCCATTCAGTCCGTGTGTCCTATTCACTTTCTGTGTGGCCCATTCACTTTCCATGTGCCCCATTCGCTTTGCGTGTGCCCCGTTCAGTTTGTGTGACCTATTCACATTCCGTGTGCCCCGTTCACTTTGCACCTGCCCCGTTCACTTTCCGTGTTCCCCGTTCACTTTCCGTGTTCCCCGTTCCCTTTCCGTGTGCCCTGTTCACTTTCCGTGTTCCCCGTTCACTTTCCGTGTTCCCCGTTCACTTTCCGTGTGCCCTGTTCACTCCATGTGCCCATGTTCACTCCGTGTGCCCCATTCACTCCGTGTGCCCCATTCACTCTGTGTGCCTGGTTCACTTTGCGTGTGCCCCGTTCAGTCCGTGTGTCCTATTCACTTTGCGTGCGCCCCATTCACTTTGCGTGTGCCTGGTTCACTTTCCGTGTGCCCCGTTCACTTTCCGTGTTCCCCGTTCACTTTCCGTGTGCCCCGTTCAGTCCGTGTGTCCTATTCACTTTGCGTGTGCCCCGTTCACTTTGCGTGTGCCTGGTTCACTTTCCATGTGCCCTGTTCACTCTGTGTGCCCCGTTCACTCCGTGTGCCCCGTTCACTCCGTGTGCCCCGTTCACTCTGTGTGCCCCGTTCACTCTGTGTGCCCCGTTCACTTTCCGTGTGCCCCGTTTACTTTCCGTGTGCCCCATTCACTTTATGTGTGCCCCGTTCACTCCGTGTGCCCCGTTCACTCCGTGTGCCCCGTTCACTTTCCGTGTGCCCCGTTTACTTTCCGTGTGCCCCGTTCACTCTGTGTGCCCCGTTCACTCTGTGTGCCCCGTTCACTCTGTGTGCCCTGTTCATTTTCTGTGTGCCCCATTCACTTTGCGTGTGCCCCGTTCACTCCGTGTGCCCTGTTCACTTTGCGTGTGCCCTGTTCACTTTGCGTGTGCACCGTTCACTTTGCGTGTGCCCTGTTCACTCCGTGTGCCATGTTCATTTTTCGTGTGCCCCATTCACTTTACGTGTGCCCCGTTCATTCCTGAAGAGGGGCTTATGCCCGAAACGTCGATTCTCCTGTTCCCTGGATGCTGCCTGACCTGCTGCGCTTTTCCAGCAACACATTTCCAGCTCTGATCTCCAGCATCTGCAGACCTCACTTTCTCCTCCATTCACTCCGTGTGCCCCGTTCACTTTCCGTGTGCCCCGTTTACTTTCCGTGTGCCCTGTTCACTTTCCGTGTGCCCCGTTCACTTTCCGTGTGCCCCGTTCACTCTGTGTGCCTTGTTCACTTTGCGTGTGCCCCATTCACTTTGCGTGTGCCCCATTCACTCCGTGTGCCCCGTTCACTCTGTGTGCCTGGTTCACTTTGCGTGGGCCCCGTTTACTTTCCGTGTGCCATGTTCACTTTCCATGTGCCCCGTTCATTTTCATTGTGCCCTGTTCACTTTCCGTGTGCCTCGTTCACTTTCCGTGTGCCCCATTCACTCCATGTGCCCCGTTCACTTTCCGTGTGCCCCGTTCACTCTGTGTGCCCTGTTCACTTTCCGTGTGCCCCGTTCACTCTGTGTGCCCTGTTCACGTTCCGTGTGCCCCGTTTAATTTCCGTGTGCCCCGTTCACTTTCTGTGTGTCTCGTTCACTCCGTGTGCCCCGTTCACTTTGCGTGTGCCCTGTTCACTCCGTGTGACCTGTTCACTTTCCGTGTGCCCCGTTCACTTTGTGTGTGCCCCGTTCACTTTCCGTATGCCCCATTCACTCCGTGTGCCCCGTTCACTTTGCGTGTGCCCTGTTCACTCCGTGTGCCCTGTTCATTTTCCGTGTGCCCCATTCACTTTACGTGTGCCCCGTTCACTCAGTGTGCCCCGTTCACTTTGCGTGTGCCCTGTTCACTCCGTGTGCCCTGTTCATTTTCCGTGTGCCCCATTCACTTTACGTGTGCCCCGTTCACTTTGCGTGTGCCCCGTTTTCTTTCCGTGTGCGCCGTTCGCTTTGTGTGTGTCCCGTTCACTCCGTGTGCCCCGTTCACTTTGCGTGTGCCCTGTTCACTCCGTGTGCCCTGTTCATTTTCCGTGTGTCCCATTCACTTTGCGTGTGCCCCGTTCACTCCGTGTGCCCTGTTCACTCCATGTGCCCTGTTTACTTCCCGTGTGCCCTGTTTACTTCCCGTGTGCCCCGTTCACTTTGTGTGTGCCCCGTTCACTTTGCGTGTGCCCCGTTCACTTTGCGTGTACCCCGTTCACTCCGTGTGCCCCATTCACTTTCCGTGTTTCCTGTTCACTTTCCGTGTGTCCCATTCACTTTCCATGTGCCCCATTCACTTTCCGTGTGCCCCATTCACTTTCCGTGTGCCCCATTCACTTTGCGTGTGCCCTGTTCACTTTCCATGTGCCCTGTTCACTCCATGTGTCCCTTTCACGTTCCATGTGCTCTGTTCACTCCGTGTGCCCCGTTCACTCCGTGTGCCCCGTTCACTTTTCGTGTGCCCCATTCACTTTCCGTGTGCCCCGTTCACTTTCCGTGTGCCCCGTTCACTCCGTGTGCCCCGTTCACTCCGTGTGCTTGGTTCACTTTGCGTGTGCCCCATTCACTTTCCGTGTGCCCCGTTCGCTTTCCGTGTGCCCCGTTCACTCCGTGTGCCCTGTTCACTCTATGTGCCTGGTTCACTTTGCGTGTGCCCCGTTTACTTTCCGTGTGCCATGTTCACTTTCCATGTGCCTCGTTCATTTTCATTGTGCCCTGTTCACTCCGTGTGCCCCGTTCACTCCGTGTGCCCCGTTCACTCTATGTGCCTGGTTCACTTTGCGTGTGCCCCGTTTACTTTCCGTGTGCCATGTTCACTTTCCATGTGCCCCGTTCATTTTCATTGTGCCCTGTTCACTCCGTGTGCCCCGTTCACTCTGTGTGCCTGGTTCACTTTCCGTGTGCCTCGTTCACTTTCCGTGTGCCTCGTTCACTTCCCGTGTGCCCCGTTCACTTTCCGTGTGCCCCGTTCACTTTCCGTGTGCCCTGTTCACTCTGTGTGCCCTGTTCACTTTCCGTGTGCCCCGTTCACTTTCCGTGTGCCCCGTTCACTTTGAGTGTGCCCCATTCACTTTCCATGTGCCCTGTTCACTCCGTGTGCCCCGTTCACTTTCCGTGTGCCCCGTTCACTTTCCGTGTGCCCCGTTCACTTTGAGTGTGCCCCGTTCACTTTCCGTGTGCCCTGTTCACTTTGCGTGTGCCCCGTTTACTTTCCGTGTGCCCCTTTCACTCCGTGTGCCTCGTTCACTTTCCATGTTTCCTGTTCACTTTCCGTGTGCCCCGTTTACTTTCTGTGTGCCCCGTTTACTTTCCATTTGCCCCGTTCACTTTGCCTGTGCCCCGTTCACTTTCCGTGTTTCCTGTTCACTTTGCGTGTGCCCCATTCACATTCCGTGTGCCCATGTTCACTCCGTGTGCCCTGTTCACACCGTGTGCCCCGTTTACTTTCCGTGTGCCGCGTTCACTTTCCGTGTGCCGCGTTCACTTTCCGTGTGCCCCATTCACTTTCCATGTGCCCTGTTCACTCCATGTGTCCCGTTCACGTTCCATGTGCCCTGTTCACTCCGTGTGCCCCGTTCACACCGTGTGCCCCGTTCACTTTCCGTGTGCCCGGCTCACTCTGTGTGTCCTGTTCACGTTGCGTGTGCCCCGTTCACTCCGTGTGCCCTGTTCACTCCATGTGCCCCGTTTACTTCCCGTGTGCTCCGTTCACTTTCCGTGTTTCCTGTTCACTTTCCGTGTGCCCCATTCACTTTCCGTGTGCCCCATTCACTTCCCGTGTGCCCCATTCACTTTGCATGTACCCGTTCACTTTGCGTGTGCCCCATTCAGTCCGTGTGTCCTATTCACTTTCTGTGTGGCCCATTCACTTTCCATGTGCCCCATTCACTTTGCGTGTGCCCCGTTCAGTTTGTGTGACCTATTCACATTCCGTGTGCCCCGTTCACTTTGCACCTGCCCCGTTCACTTTGCACCTGCCCCGTTCACTTTCCGTGTTCCCCGTTCACTTTCCGTGTTCCCCGTTCACTTTCCGTGTGCCCTGTTCACTTTCCGTGTTCCCCGTTCACTTTCCGTGTTCCCCGTTCACTTTCCGTGTGCCCTGTTCACTCCATGTGCCCATGTTCACTCCGTGTGCCCCATTCACTCCGTGTGCCCCGTTCACTCCGTGTGCCCCATTCACTCTGTGTGCCTGGTTCACTTTGCGTGTGCCCCGTTCAGTCCGTGTGTCCTATTCACTTTGCGTGCGCCCCATTCACTTTGCGTGTGCCTGGTTCACTTTCCGTGTGCCCCGTTCACTTTCCGTGTTCCCCGTTCACTTTCCGTGTGCCCTGTTCACTCCGTATGCCCCGTTCACTTTGCGTGTGCCTGGTTCACTTTCCATGTGCCCTGTTCACTCTGTGTGCCCCGTTCACTCTGTGTGCCCCGTTCACTTTCCGTGTGCCCCGTTCACTCCGTGTGCCCCGTTCACTCTGTGTGCCCCGTTCACTCTGTGTGCCCCGTTCACTCTGTGTGCCCTGTTCATTTTCTGTGTGCCCCGTTCACTTTCCGTGTGCCCCGTTTACTTTATGTGTGCCCCGTTCACTCTGTGTGCCCCGTTCACTCTGTGTGCCCTGTTCATTTTCTGTGTGCCCCATTCACTTTGCGTGTGCCCCGTTCACTCCGTGTGCCCTGTTCACTTTGCGTGTTTCCTGTTCACTTTGCGTGTGCCCCGTTCACATTCCGTGTGCCCATGTTCACTCCGTGTGCCCTGTTCACACCGTGTGCCCCGTTTACTTTCCGTGTGCCGCGTTCACTTTCCGTGTGCCCCATTCACTTTCCATGTGCCCCGTTCACTTTCCGTGTGCCCCATTCACTTTGCGTGTGCCCCATTCACTTTGCGTGTGCCCCGTTCACTCCGTGTGCCCTGTTCACTTTGCGTGTTTCCTGTTCACTTTGCGTGTGCCCCGTTCACATTCCGTGTGCCCATGTTCACTCCGTGTGCCCTGTTCACACCGTGTGCCCCGTTTACTTTCCATGTGCCGCGTTCACATTCCGTGTGCCCCATTCACTTTCCATGTGCCCTGTTCACTCCATGTGTCCCGTTCACGTTCCATGTGCCCTGTTCACTCCGTGTGCCCCGTTCACACCGTGTGCCCCGTTCACTTTCCGTGTGCCCCATTTGCTCTCCGTGTGCCCCGTTCACTTTCCGTGTGCCCCATTTACTCTCCGTGTGCCCCGTTCACTTTCCGTGTTTCTTGTTCACAATCCGTGTGCTCTGTTCACTCCGTGTGCCCCATTCACTTTCCGTGTGCCCCGTTCACTTTGCGTGTGCCCCGTTCACTTTGCGTGTGCCCCGTTCACTTTCTGTGTGCCCCGTTCACTTTCCGTGTGCCCTGTTCACTCCGTGTTCCTCATTCACTTTCCGTGTGCCCCATTCACTTTCCGTGTGCCCCGTTCTCTTTCCATTTGCCCTGTTCACTCCGTGTGCCCCGTTCACTCCGTGTGCCCAGTTCACTCTGTGTGCCTGGTTCACTTTGCGTGTGCCCCGTTTACTTTCCGTGTGCCATGTTCACTTTCCATGTGCCCCGTTCGTTTTCATTGTGCCCTGTTCACTCCGTGTGCCCCGTTCACTCTGTGTGCCCTGTTCACTTTCCGTGTGCCTCGTTCACTTCCCGTGTGCCCCATTCACTCCATGTGCCCCGTTCACTTTCCGTGTGCCCCGTTCACTTTCCGTGTGCCCGGTTCACTCTGTGTGCCCTGTTCACGTTGCGTGTGCCCCGTTCACTCCGTGTGCCCTGTTCACTCCATGTGCCCCGTTTACTTCCCGTGTGCTCCGTTCACTTTGCGTGTGCCCCGTTCACTTTGCGTGTGCCCCGTTCACTCCGTGTGCCCCATTCACTTTCCGTGTTTCCTGTTTACTTTCAGTGTGCCCCGTTTACTTTCCATGTGCCCCGTTCACTTTCCGTGTTTCCTGTTCACTTTCCGTGTGCCCCGTTCACTTTCCGTGTTTCCTGTTCACTTTCCGTGTGCCCCGTTCACTTTCCGTGTTTCCTGTTCACTTTCCGTGTGCCCCATTCACTTTCCGTGTGCCCCATTCACTTCCCGTGTGCCCCATTCACTTTGCATGTACCCGTTCACTTTGCGTGTGCCCCATTCAGTCCGTGTGTCCTATTCACTTTCTGTGTGGCCCATTCACTTTCCATGTGCCCCATTCACTTTGCGTGTGCCCCGTTCAGTTTGTGTGACCTATTCACATTCCGTGTGCCCCGTTCACTTTGCACCTGCCCCGTTCACTTTCCGTGTTCCCCGTTCACTTTCCGTGTTCCCCGTTCACTTTCCGTGTGCCCTGTTCACTTTCCGTGTTCCCCGTTCACTTTCCGTGTTCCCCGTTCACTTTCCGTGTGCCCTGTTCACTCCATGTGCCCATGTTCACTCCGTGTGCCCCGTTCACTCCGTGTGCCCCGTTCACTCCGTGTGCCCCATTCACTCTGTGTGCCTGGTTCACTTTGCGTGTGCCCCGTTCAGTCCGTGTGTCCTATTCACTTTGCGTGCGCCCCATTCACTTTGCGTGTGCCTGGTTCACTTTCCGTGTGCCCCGTTCACTTTCCGTGTTCCCCGTTCACTTTCCGTGTGCCCTGTTCACTCCGTGTGCCCCGTTCACTCCGTGTGCCCCGTTCACTTTGCGTGTGCCCTGTTCACTCCGTGTGCCCTGTTCATTTTCCGTGTGCCCCATTCACTTTGCGTGTGCCTGGTTCACTTTCCATGTGCCCTGTTCACTCTGTGTGCCCCGTTCACTCTGTGTGCCCCGTTCACTCTGTGTGCCCCGTTCACTTTCCGTGTGCCCCGTTCACTCCGTGTGCCCCGTTCACTCTGTGTGCCCCGTTCACTTTCCGTGTGCCCCGTTTACTTTCCGTGTGCCCCATTCACTTTATGTGTGCCCCGTTCACTCTGTGTGCCCCGTTCACTCTGTGTGCCCCGTTCACTTTCCGTGTGCCCCGTTTACTTTCCGTGTGCCCCATTCACTTTATGTGTGCCCCGTTCACTCTGTGTGCCCCGTTCACTCTGTGTGCCCCGTTCACTCTGTGTGCCCTGTTCATTTTCTGTGTGCCCCATTCACTTTGCGTGTGCCCCGTTCACTCCGTGTGCCCTGTTCACTTTGCGTGTGCCCTGTTCACTTTGCGTGTGCACCGTTCACTTTGCGTGTGCCCTGTTCACTCCGTGTGCCATGTTCATTTTTCGTGTGCCCCATTCACTTTACGTGTGCCCCGTTCATTCCTGAAGAGGGGCTTATGCCCGAAACGTCGATTCTCCTGTTCCCTGGATGCTGCCTGACCTGCTGCGCTTTTCCAGCAACACATTTCCAGCTCTGATCTCCAGCATCTGCAGACCTCACTTTCTCCTCCATTCACTCCGTGTGCCCCGTTCACTTTCCGTGTGCCCCGTTTACTTTCCGTGTGCCCTGTTCACTTTCCGTGTGCCCCGTTCACTTTCCGTGTGCCCCGTTCACTCTGTGTGCCTTGTTCACTTTCCGTGTGCCCCATTCACTTTGCGTGTGCCCCATTCACTCCGTGTGCCCCGTTCACTCTGTGTGCCTGGTTCACTTTGCGTGTGCCCCGTTTACTTTCCGTGTGCCATGTTCACTTTCCATGTGCCCCGTTCATTTTCATTGTGCCCTGTTCACTTTCCGTGTGCCTCGTTCACTTTCCGTGTGCCCCATTCACTCCATGTGCCCCGTTCACTTTCCGTGTGCCCCGTTCACTCTGTGTGCCCTGTTCACTTTCCGTGTGCCCCGTTCACTCTGTGTGCCCTGTTCACGTTCCGTGTGCCCCGTTTAATTTCCGTGTGCCCCGTTCACTTTCTGTGTGTCCCGTTCACTCCGTGTGCCCCGTTCACTTTGCGTGTGCCCTGTTCACTCCGTGTGCCCCGTTCACTTTGTGTGTGCCCCGTTCACTTTGTGTGTGCCCCGTTCACTTTCCGTATGCCCCATTCACTCCGTGTGCCCCGTTCACTTTGCGTGTGCCCTGTTCACTCCGTGTGCCCTGTTCATTTTCCGTGTGCCCCATTCACTTTACGTGTGCCCCGTTCACTCAGTGTGCCCCGTTCACTTTGCGTGTGCCCTGTTCACTCCGTGTGCCCTGTTCATTTTCCGTGTGCCCCATTCACTTTACGTGTGCCCCGTTCACTTTGCGTGTGCCCCGTTTTCTTTCCGTGTGCGCCGTTCGCTTTGTGTGTGTCCCGTTCACTCCGTGTGCCCCGTTCAATTTGCGTGTGCCCTGTTCACTCCGTGTGCCCTGTTCATTTTCCGTGTGTCCCATTCACTTTGCGTGTGCCCCGTTCACTCCGTGTGCCCTGTTCACTCCATGTGCCCTGTTTACTTCCCGTGTGCCCTGTTTACTTCCCGTGTGCCCTGTTCACTTTCCGTGTGCCCCGTTCACTTTCCGTGTGCCCCGTTCACTTTGAGTGTGCCCCATTCACTTTCCATGTGCCCTGTTCACTCCGTGTGCCCCGTTCACACCGTGTGCCCCGTTCACTTTCCGTGTGCCCCGTTCACTTTGAGTGTGCCCCGTTCACTTTCCGTGTGCCCTGTTCACTTTGCGTGTGCCCCGTTTACTTTCCGTGTGCCCCTTTCACTCCGTGTGCCTCGTTCACTTTCCATGTTTCCTGTTCACTTTCCGTGTGCCCCGTTTACTTTCTGTGTGCCCCGTTTACTTTCCATTTGCCCCGTTCACTTTGCTTGTGCCCCGTTCACTTTCAGTGTTTCCTGTTCACTTTGCGTGTGCCCCATTCACATTCCGTGTGCCCATGTTCACTCCGTGTGCCCTGTTCACACCGTGTGCCCCGTTTACTTTCCGTGTGCCCCGTTTACTTTCCGTGTGCCGCGTTCACTTTCCGTGTGCCGCGTTCACTTTCCGTGTGCCCCATTCACTTTCCATGTGCCCTGTTCACTCCATGTGTCCCGTTCACGTTCCATGTGCCCTGTTCACTCCGTGTGCCCCGTTCACACCGTGTGCCCCGTTCACTTTCCGTGTGCCCCATTTGCTCTCCGTGTGCCCCGTTCACTTTCCGTGTTTCTTGTTCACAATCCGTGTGCTCTGTTCACTCCGTGTGCCCCATTCACTTTCCGTGTGCCCCATTCACTTTCCGTGTGCCCCGTTCACTTTGCGTGTGCCCCGTTCACTTTGCGTGTGCCCCGTTCACTTTCTGTGTGCCCTGTTCACTTTGCGTGTGCCCCGTTCACTTTGCGTGTGCCCCGTTCACTTTCCATGTGCCCCATTCACTTTCCGTGTGCCCCATTCACTTTGCGTGTGCCCCGTTCACTTTCCATGTGCCCTGTTCACTCCGTGTGCCCCATTCACTCCGTGTATCCCGTTCACTTTCCGTGTGCCCCATTCACTTTCCGTGTGCCCCGTTCACTCCGTGTGCCCCGTTCACTCTATGTGCCTGGTTCACTTTGCGTGTGCCCCGTTTACTTTCCGTGTGCCATGTTCACTTTCCATGTGCCCCGTTCATTTTCATTGTGCCCTGTTCACTCCGTGTGCCCCGTTCACTCCGTGTGCCCCGTTCACTCTATGTGCCTGGTTCACTTTGCGTGTGCCCCGTTTACTTTCCGTGTGCCATGTTCACTTTCCATGTGCCCCGTTCATTTTCATTGTGCCCTGTTCACTCCGTGTGCCCCGTTCACTCTGTGTGCCTGGTTCACTTTCCGTGTGCCTCGTTCACTTTCCGTGTGCCTCGTTCACTTCCCGTGTGCCCCGTTCACTTTCCGTGTGCCCCGTTCACTTTCCGTGTGCCCTGTTCACTCTGTGTGCCCTGTTCACTTTCCGTGTGCCCCGTTCACTTTCCGTGTGCCCCGTTCACTTTGAGTGTGCCCTGTTCACTCCGTGTGCCCCGTTCACTTTGAGTGTGCCCCGTTCACTTTCCGTGTGCCCCGTTCACTTTCCGTGTGCCCCGTTCACTTTGAGTGTGCCCCGTTCACTTTCCGTGTGCCCCGTTCACTTTCCGTGTGCCCTGTTCACTTTCCGTGTGCCCCGTTTACTTTGCGTGTGCCCCTTTCACTCCATGTGCCTCGTTCACTTTCCATGTTTCCTGTTCACTTTCCGTGTGCCCCGTTTACTTTCTGTGTGCCCCGTTTACTTTCCATTTGCCCCGTTCACTTTGCTTGTGCCCCGTTCACTTTCCGTGTTTCCTGTCCACTTTGCATGTGCCCCGTTCACATTCCGTGTGCCCATGTTCACTCCGTGTGCCCTGTTCACACCGTGTGCCCCGTTCACTTTCCGTGTGCCGCGTTCACTTTCCGTGTGCCCCATTCACTTTCCATGTGCCCCATTCACTTTCCGTGTGCCCTGTTCACTCCATGTGTCCCGTTCATGTTCCATGTGCCCTGTTCACTCCGTGTGCCCCGTTCACACCGTGTGCCCCATTCACTTTCCGTGTGCCCGTTTCACTCTGTGTGCCCTGTTCACTTTCCGTGTGCCCTGTTCACTCCATGTGTCCCGTTCACGTTCCGTGTGCCCCGTTCACACCGTGTGCCCCGTTCACTTTCCATGTGCCCGTTCACTCCATGTGTCCCGTTCACGTTCCATGTGCCCTGTTCACTCCGTGTGCCCCGTTCACACCGTGTGCCCCGTTCACTTTCCGTGTGCCCGTTCACTTTGAGTGTGCCCCGTTCACTTTGAGTGTGCCCCGTTCACTTTCCGTGTGCCCCGTTCACTCTGTGTGCCCTGTTCACTTTCCGTGTGCCCCATTTACTTTCCGTGTGCCCTGTTTGCTTTCCATGTGCCCCATTCACTTTGCGTGTGCCCCTTTCACTCCGTGTGCCCCGTTCACTCCGTGTGCCCCATTCACTTTCCATGTTTCCTGTTCACTTTCTGTGTGCCCCGTTTACTTTCCGTGTGCCCCGTTTACTTTCCGTGTGCCCCGTTCACTTTCCGTGTTTCCTGTTCACTTTGCGTGTGCCCCGTTCACATTCCGTGTGCCCATGTTCACTCCGTGTGCCCTGTTCACACCGTGTGCCCCGTTTACTTTCCGTGTGCCGCGTTCACTTTCCGTGTGCCCCATTCACTTTCCATGTGCCCTGTTCACTCCATGTGTCCCGTTCACGTTCCATGTGCCTGTTCACTCCGTGTGCCCCGTTCACACCGTGTGCCCCGTTCACTTTCCGTGTGCCCCATTTGCTCTCCGTGTGCCCCGTTCACTTTCCGTGTGCCCCATTTGCTCTCCGTGTGCCCTGTTCACTTTGCGTGTGCCCCGTTTACTTTGCGTGTGCCCCTTTCACTCCGTGTACCCCGTTCACTCCGTGTGCCTCGTTCACTTTCCATGTTTCCTGTTCACTTTCCGTGTGCCCCGTTTACTTTCTGTGTGCCCCGTTTACTTTCCATTTGCCCCATTCACTTTGCTTGTGCCCCGTTCACTTTCCGTGTTTCCTGTCCACTTTGCGTGTGCCCCGTTCACATTCCGTGTGCCCATGTTCACTCCGTGTGCCCTGTTCACACCGTGTGCCCCGTTTACTTTCCGTGTGCCGCGTTCACTTTCCGTGTGCCCCATTCACTTTCCATGTGCCCTGTTCACTCCATGTGTCCCGTTCACGTTCCATGTGCCCTGTTCACTCCGTGTGCCCCGTTCACACCGTGTGCCCCGTTCACTTTCCGTGTGCCCGTTTCACTCTGTGTGTCCCGTTCACGTTCCATGTGCCCTGTTCACTCCGTGTGCCCCGTTCACACCGTGTGCCCCGTTCACTTTCCGTGTGCCCTGTTCACTCCATGTGTCCCGTTCACGTTCCATGTGCCCTGTTCACTCCGTGTGCCCCGTTCACACCGTGTGCCCCGTTCACTTTCCGTGTGCCCGTTCACTCCATGTGTCCCGTTCACGTTCCATGTGCCCTGTTCACTCCGTGTGCCCCGTTCACTTTCCGTGTGCCCCGTTCACTTTCCGTGTGCCCCATTTGCTCTCCGTGTGCCCCGTTCACTTTCCGTGTGCCCCATTTACTCTCCGTGTGCCCCGTTCACTTTCCGTGTTTCTTGTTCACAATCCGTGTGCTCTGTTCACTCCGTGTGCCCCATTCACTTTCCGTGTGCCCCGTTCACTTTGCGTGTGCCCCGTTCACTTTGCGTGTGCCCCGTTCACTTTCTGTGTGCCCCGTTTACGTTCCGTGTGCCCTGTTCACTTTCCGTGCGCCCTGTTCACTACGTGTGCCTCGTTTACGTTCCGTGTGCCCTGTTCACTTTCCGTGCGCCCTGTTCACTACGTGTGCCTCGTTCACTTTCCATGTGCCCCGTTCACTATCCATGTGCCCTTTCTCTTTCCGTGTGCCCCGTACACTCCATGTGCCTCGTTCACTTTCCGTGTGCCCCGTTCACTTTCCGTGTGCCCTGTTCACTTTCTGTGTGCCCTGTTCACTTTCCGTGTGCCCCGTTCACTTTCCATGTGTCCTGTTCACTCCGTGTGCCCCGTTCACTCCGTGTGCCCTGTTCATTTTGCGTGTGCCCTGTTCACTCCGTGTGCCCCGTTCACTTTCCGTGTGCCCTGTTCACTCCGTATGCCCCGTTCACTCCGTGTGCCCCGTTCACTCCGTGTGCCCCGTTCACTTTGCGTGTGCCCTGTTCACTCCGTGTGCCCTGTTCATTTTGCGTGTGCCCTGTTCACTCCGTGTGCCCTGTTCATTTTCCGTGTGCCCCATTCACTTTGCGTGTGCCCTGTTTACTTCCCGTGTGCCCCGTTCACTTTGCGTGTGCCCCATTCACTTTCCGTGTTTCCTGTTCTCTTTCCGTGAGCCCCATTCACTTTCTGTGTGCCCCGTTTATTTTCCGTGTGCACCGTTCACTTTGCGTGTGCCCCGTTCACATTCCATGTGCCCATGTTCACTCCGTGTGCCCTGTTCACACCGTGTCCCCCGTTCACTCCGTGTCCCCCGTTCACTCTGTGTGCCTGGTTCACTATCCATGTGCCCTTTCTCTTTCTGTGTGCCACGTTCACTCCGTGTGCCCCGTTTACGTTCCGTGTGCCCTGTTCACTTTCCGTGTGCCCCGTTCACTTTCCGTGTGCCCCGTTCACTTTCCGTGTGCCCTGTTCACTCCGTGTGCCCCGTTCCCTCTGTGTGCCCCGTTCACTTTCCGTGTGCCTTGTTCAATCCGTGTGCCCCGTTCTCTCTGTGTGTCCGGTTCACTTTGCGTGTGAACGGTTCAATCCATGTGCTTAGTTCACTCTACGTGTACCCCGTTCAATTTCCGTATCATCCGTTCACTTTCCGTGTGCCCTGTTCACTTTCTGTGTGCCCCGTTCACTTTCCGTGTGCCCTGTTCACTCCGTGTGCCCCGTTCACTTTCCGTGTGCCCTGTTCACTTTGCGTGTGCCCCGTTTACTTTGCGTGTGCCCCTTTCACTCCGTGTGCCCCGTTCACTCCGTGTGCCTCGTTCACTTTCCATGTTTCCTGTTCACTTTCCGTGTGCCCCGTTTACTTTCTGTGTGCCCCGTTTACTTTCCATTTGCCCCGTTCACTTTGCTTGTGCCCCGTTCACTTTCCGTGTTTCCTGTCCACTTTCCGTGTGCCCCGTTCACATTCCGTGTGCCCATGTTCACTCCGTGTGCCCTGTTCACACCGTGTGCCCCGTTTACTTTCCGTGTGCCGCGTTCACTTTCCGTGTGCCCCATTCACTTTCCATGTGCCCCATTCACTTTCCATGTGCCCTGTTCACTCCATGTGTCCCGTTCACGTTCCATGTGCCCTGTTCACTCCATGTGCCCCGTTCACACCGTGTGCCCCGTTCACTTTCCGTGTGCCCGTTCACTCCATGTGTCCCGTTCACGTTCCATGTGCCCTGTTCACTCCGTGTGCCCCGTTCACACCGTGTGCCCCGTTCACTTTCCGTGTGCCCGTTCACTTTCCGTGTGCCCGTTCACTTTGAGTGTGCCCCGTTCACTTTGAGTGTGCCCCGTTCACTTTCCGTGTGCACCGTTCACTCTGTGTGCCCTGTTCACTTTCCGTGTGCCCCATTTACTTTCCGTGTGCCCTGTTTGCTTTCCATGTGCCCCATTCACTTTGCGTGTGCCCCTTTCACTCCGTGTGCCCCGTTCACTCCGTGTGCCCCATTCACTTTCCATGTTTCCTGTTCACTTTCTGTGTGCCCCGTTTACTTTCTGTGTGCCCGTTTACTTTCCGTGTGCCCCGTTCACTTTCCGTGTTTCCTGTTCACTTTGCGTGTGCCCCGTTCACATTCCGTGTGCCCATGTTCACTCCGTGTGCCCTGTTCACACCGTGTGCCCCGTTTACTTTCCGTGTGCCGAGTTCACTTTCCGTGTGCCCCATTCACTTTCCATGTGCCCTGTTCACTCCATGTGTCCCGTTCACGTTCCATGTGCCCTATTCACTCCGTGTGCCCCGTTCACACCGTGTGCCCCGTTCACTTTCCGTGTGCCCCATTTGCTCTCCGTGTGCCCCGTTCACTTTCCGTGTGCCCCATTTGCTCTCCGTGTGCCCTGTTCACTTTGCGTGTGCCCCGTTTACTTTGCGTGTGCCCCTTTCACTCCGTGTGCCCCGTTCACTCCGTGTGCCTCGTTCACTTTCCATGTTTCCTGTTCACTTTCCGTGTGCCCCGTTTACTTTCTGTGTGCCCCGTTTACTTTCCATTTGCCCCGTTCACTTTGCTTGTGCCCCGTTCACTTTCCGTGTTTCCTGTCCACTTTGCGTGTGCCCCGTTCACATTCCGTGTGCCCATGTTCACTCCGTGTGCCCTGTTCACACCGTGTGCCCCGTTTACTTTCCGTGTGCTGCGTTCACTTTCCGTGTGCCCCATTCACTTTCCATGTGCCCCATTCACTTTCCGTGTGCCCTGTTCACTCCATGTGTCCCGTTCATGTTCCATGTGCCCTGTTCACTCCGTGTGCCCCGTTCACACCGTGTGCCCCGTTCACTTTCCGTGTGCCCGTTCACTCCATGTGTCCCGTTCACGTTCCATGTGCCCTGTTCACTCCGTGTGCCCCGTTCACACCGTGTGCCCCGTTCACTTTCCGTGTGCCCGTTCACTTTGAGTGTGCCCCGTTCACTTTGAGTGTGCCCCGTTCACTTTCCGTGTGCCCCGTTCACTCTGTGTGCCCTGTTCACTTTCCGTGTGCCCCATTTACTTTCCGTGTGCCCTGTTTGCTTTCCATGTGCCCCATTCACTTTGCGTGTGCCCCTTTCACTCCGTGTGCCCCGTTCACTCCGTGTGCCCCATTCACTTTCCATGTTTCCTGTTCACTTTCTGTGTGCCCCGTTTACTTTCTGTGTGCCCCGTTTACTTTCCGTGTGCCCCGTTCACTTTCCGTGTTTCCTGTTCACTTTGCGTGTGCCCCGTTCACATTCCGTGTGCCCATGTTCACTCCGTGTGCCCTGTTCACACCGTGTGCTCCGTTTACTTTCCGTGTGCCGCGTTCACTTTCCGTGTGCCCCATTCACTTTCCATGTGCCCTGTTCACTCCATGTGTCCCGTTCACGTTCCATGTGCCCTGTTCACTCCGTGTGCCCCGTTCACACCGTGTGCCCCGTTCACTTTCCGTGTGCCCCATTTACTCTCCGTGTGCCCCGTTCACTTTCCGTGTTTCTTGTTCACAATCCGTGTGCTCTGTTCACTCCGTGTGCCCCATTCACTTTCCGTGTGCCCCGTTCACTTTGCGTGTGCCCCGTTCACTTTCTGTGTGCCCCGTTCACTTTCTGTGTGCCCCGTTCACTTTCCGTGTGCCCCGTTCACACCGTGTGCCCCGTTCACTTTCCGTGTGCCCCATTTGCTCTCCGTGTGCCCCGTTCACTTTCCGTGTGCCCCATTTGCTCTCCGTGTGCCCCGTTCACTTTCCGTGTTTCTTGTTCACAATCCGTGTGCTCTGTTCACTCCGTGTGCCCCATTCACTTTCCGTGTGCCCCGTTCACTTTGCGTGTGCCCCGTTCACTTTGCGTGTGCCCCGTTCACTTTCTGTGTGCCCCGTTTACGTTCCGTGTGCCCTGTTCACTTTCCGTGCGCCCTGTTCACTACGTGTGCCTCGTTTACGTTCCGTGTGTCCTGTTCACTTTCCGTGCGCCCTGTTCACTACGTGTGCCTCGTTCACTTTCCATGTGCCCCGTTCACTATCCATGTGCCCTTTCTCTTTCCGTGTGCCCCGTACACTCCATGTGCCTCGTTCACTTTCCGTGTGCCCCGTTCACTTTCTGTGTGCCCTGTTCACTTTCTGTGTGCCCTGTTCACTTTCCGTGTGCCCCGTTCACTTTCCATGTGTCCTGTTCACTCCGTGTGCCCCGTTCACTCCGTGTGCCCTGTTCATTTTGCGTGTGCCCTGTTCACTCCGTGTGCCCCGTTCACTTTCCGTGTGCCCTGTTCACTCCGTGTGCCCCGTTCACTCCGTGTGCCCCGTTCACTTTGCGTGTGCCCTGTTCACTCCGTGTGCCCTGTTCATTTTGCGTGTGCCCTGTTCACTCCGTGTGCCCTGTTCAATTTCTGTGTGCCCCATTCACTTCCCGTGTGCCCTGTTTACTTCCCGTGTGCCCCGTTCACTTTGCGTGTGCCCCATTCACTTTCCGTGTTTCCTGTTCTCTTTCCGTGAGCCCCATTCACTTTCTGTGTGCCCCGTTTATTTTCCGTGTGCACCGTTCACTTTGCGTGTGCCCCGTTCACATTCCATGTGCCCATGTTCACTCCGTGTGCCCTGTTCACACCGTGTGCCCCGTTCACTCCGTGTCCCCCGTTCACTCTGTGTGCCTGGTTCACTATCCATGTGCCCTTTCTCTTTCTGTGTGCCACGTTCACTCCGTGTGCCCCGTTTACGTTCCGTGTGCCCTGTTCACTTTCCGTGTGCCTTGTTCACTTTCCGTGTGCCCCGTTCACTTTCCGTGTGCCCTGTTCACTCCGTGTGCCCCGTTCCCTCTGTGTGCCCCGTTCACTTTCCGTGTGCCTTGTTCAATCCGTGTGCCCCGTTCTCTCTGTGTGTCCGGTTCACTTTGCGTGTGAACGGTTCAATCCATGTGCTTAGTTCACTCTACGTGTACCCCGTTCAATTTCCGTATCATCCGTTCACTTTCCGTGTGCCCTGTTCACTTTCTGTGTGCCCCGTTCACTTTCCGTGTGCCCCGTTCACTTTGAGTGTGCCCCGTTCACATTCCGTGTGCCCTGTTCACTTTGCGTGTGCCCCGTTTACTTTGCGTGTGCCCCTTTCACTCCGTGTGCCCCCTTCACTCCGTGTGCCTCGTTCACTTTCCATGTGTCCTGTTCACTTTCTGTGTGCCCTGTTCACTCCATGTGCCCCGTTTACTTTGCGTATGCCCCGTTCACGTTCCGTGTGCCCTGTTCACTCCATGTGCCCCGTTCATTTTCCGTGTGCCCTGTTTTCTCCGTGTGCCCCGTTCACGTCCGTGTGCCCTGTTCATTTTCCGTGTGCCCCATTCACTTTGCGTGTGCCCTGTTCACTTTCCGTGTGCCCCGTTCACTCCGTGTGTCCCATTCACTTTGCGTGTGCCCCGGTCACTTTGCGTGTGCCCCAATCACTTTCCGTGTGCCCTGTTCACTTTCCGTGTGCCCCGTTCACTCCGTGTGCCCTGTTCACTTTCCGTGTGCCCCGTTCAATCCGTGTGCCCCGTTCAATCCGTGTGCCCGGTTCACTTTGCGTGTGAATGGTTCAATCCATGTGCTCCGTTCACTTTCCGTGTGCCCCGTTCACGTTCCGTGTGCCCTGTTCACTTTCCGTGTGCCCCATTCACTTTCCGTGTGCCACATTCACTTTCTGTGTGCCCTGTTCACTCTGTATGCCCCGTTCACTTTCCGTGTGCCCGGTTCACTTTGCGAGTGCCCCGTTCAGTCCGTGTATCCTGTTCACTTTGCGTGTGCCCCATTCACTTTGCGTGTGCCCTGTTCATGTTCCGTGTGCCTCATTCACTTTGCGTGTGCCCCGTTCACTTTCCGTGTTTCCTGTTCACTTTCCGAGTGCTCTGTTCACTTTCCGTGTGCCTGGTTCACTTTCCGTGTGCCCCGTTCGCTTTCCGTGTGCCCCGTTCGCTTTCCATGTGCCCCGTTCGCTTTCTGTGTGCCCTGTTCACTCCATGTGCCCCGTTCACTTTCCGTGTGCCCCGTTCACGTTCCGTGTGCCCTGTTCACTTTCCGTGTGCCCCGTTCACTTTCCGTGTGCCCTGTTCACTTTCCGTGTGCCCTGTTCACTTTCCATGTGCCCTGTTCACTCCGTGTGCCCCGTTCACTCCGTGTGCCCCGTTCTCTCTGTGTGCCCCGTTCTCTCTGTGTGCCCCGTTCACTCCGTGTGCCCCGTTCACTTTGCGTGTGCCCCGTTCACTTTGCGTGTGCCCCGTTCACTCCGTGTGCCCCATTCACTTTCCGTGTTTCCTGTTCACTTTCCGTGAGCCCCATTCACTTTCCGTGTGCCCCGTTTACTTTCCGTGTGCCCCGTTCACTTTGCGTGTGCCCCGTTCACCTTCCGTGTTTCCTGTTCACTTTGCGTGTGCCCCGTTCACATTCCATGTGCCCATGTTCACTCCGTGTGCCCTGTTCACACCGTGTGCCCCGTTTATTTTCCGTGTGCCCCATTCACTCCGTGTGCCCCGTTCACTTTCCGTGTGCCCCATTTACGTTCCATGTGCCCCATTCACTTTCCGTGTGTCCCGTTCACTCCGTGTGCCCCGTTCACTCTCCGTGTGGCCCGTTCACTCCGTGTGCCCCATTCACTTTGTGTGTGCCCCGTTCACTTTGCGTGTGCCCCGTTCACTATCCATGTGCCCTTTCTCTTTCTGTGTGCCCCGTTCACTCCGTGTGCCCCATTCACTTTCCATGTTTCCTGTTCACTTTCTGTGTGCCCCGTTTACTTTCTGTGTGCCCCGTTTACCTTCCGTGTGCCCCGTTCACTTTCCGTGTTTCCTGTTCACTTTGCGTGTGCCCCGTTCACATTCCGTGTGCCCATGTTCACTCCGTGTGCCCTGTTCACACCGTGTGCTCCGTTTACTTTCCGTGTGCCGCGTTCACTTTCCGTGTGCCCCATTCACTTTCCATGTGCCCTGTTCACTCCATGTGTCCCGTTCCCGTTCCATGTGCCCTGTTCACTCCGTGTGCCCCGTTCACACCGTGTGCCCCGTTCACTTTCCGTGTGCCCCATTTACTCTCCGTGTGCCCCGTTCACTTTCCGTGTTTCTTGTTCACAATCCGTGTGCTCTGTTCACTCCGTGTGCCCCATTCACTTTCCGTGTGCCCCGTTCACTTTGCGTGTGCCCCGTTCACTTTGCGTGTGCCCCGTTCACTTTCTGTGTGCCCCGTTCACTTTCCGTGTGCCCCGTTCACTTTCCGTGTGCCCCATTTGCTCTCCGTGTGCCCCGTTCACTTTGCGTGTGCCCCATTTACTCTCCGTGTGCCCCGTTCACTTTCCGTGTTTCTTGTTCACAATCCGTGTGCCCCATTCACTTTCCGTGTGCCCCGTTCACTTTGCGTGTGCCCCGTTCACTTTCCGTGTGCCCCGTTCACTTTCCGTGTGCCCTGTTCACTTTCTGTGTGCCCTGTTCACTTTGCGTGTGCCCTGTTCACTCCGTGTGCCCCGTTCACTTTCCGTGTGCCCTGTTCACTCCGTGTGCTCCGTTCACTCCGTGTGCCCCGTTCACTTTGCGTGTGACCTGTTCACTCCGTGTGCCCTGTTCATTTTGCGTGTGCCCTGTTTACTTCCCGTGTGCCCCGTTCACTTTGCGTGTGCCCCATTCACTTTCCGTGTTTCCTGTTCTCTTTCCGTGAGCCCCATTCACTTTCTGTGTGCCCCGTTTATTTTCCGTGTGCACCGTTCACTTTGCGTGTGCCCCGTTCACATTCCATGTGCCCATGTTCACTCCGTGTGCCCTGTTCACACCGTGTGCCCCGTTCACTCCATGTCCCCCGTTCACTCTGTGTGCCTGGTTCACTATCCATGTGCCCTTTCTCTTTCTGTGTGCCACGTTCACTCCGTGTGCCCCGTTTACGTTCCGTGTGCCCTGTTCACTTTCCGTGTGCCCTGTTCACTTTCCGTGTGCCCCGTTCACTTTCCGTGTGCCCTGTTCACTCCGTGTGCCCCGTTCCCTCTGTGTGCCCCGTTCACTTTCCGTGTGCCTTGTTCAATCCGTGTGCCCCGTTCTCTCTGTGTGTCCGGTTCACTTTGCGTGTGAACGGTTCAATCCATGTGCTTAGTTCACTTTCCGTGTGCCCCGTTCACTTTCCGTGTGCCCCGTTCACTTTGAGTGTGCCCCGTTCACTTTCCGTGTGCCCTGTTCACTTTGCGTGTGCCCCGTTTACTTTGCGTGTGCCCCTTTCACTCCGTGTGCCCCGTTCACTCCGTGTGCCTCGTTCACTTTCCATGTTTCCTGTTCACTTTCTGTGTGCCCTGTTCACTCCATGTGCCCCGTTTACTTTGCGTATGCCCCGTTCACCTTCCGTGTGCCCTGTTCACTCCATGTGCCCCGTTCATTTTCCGTGTGCCCTGTTTTCTCCGTGTGCCCCGTTCACGTCCGTGTGCCCTGTTCATTTTCCGTGTGCCCCATTCACTTTGCGTGTGCCCTGTTCACTTTCCGTGTGCCCCGTTCACTCCGTGTGTCCCATTCACTTTGCGTGTGCCCCGGTCACTTTGCGTGTGCCCCATTCACTTTCCGTGTGCCCTGTTCACTTTCCGTGTGCCCCGTTCACTCCGTGTGCCCTGTTCACTTTCCGTGTGCCCCGTTCAATCCGTGTGCCCCGTTCAATCCGTGTGCCCGGTTCACTTTGCGTGTGAATGGTTCAATCCATGTGCTCCGTTCACTTTCCGTGTGCCCCGTTCACGTTCCGTGTGCCCTGTTCACTTTCCGTGTGCCCCATTCACTTTGCGTGTGCCCCGTTCAGTCCCTGTGTCCTGTTCACTCTGTGTGCCCCGTTCACTTTCCGTGTGCCCGGTTCACTTTGCGAGTGCCCCGTTCAGTCCGTGTATCCTGTTCACTTTGCGTGTGCCCCATTCACTTTGCGTGTGCCCTGTTCATGTTCCGTGTGCCTCATTCACTTTGCGTGTGCCCCGTTCACTTTCCGTGTTTCCTGTTCACTTTCCGTGTGCTCTGTTCACTTTCCGTGTGCCTGGTTCACTTTCCGTGTGCCCCGTTCGCTTTCCGTGTGCCCCGTTCGCTTTCCGTGTGCCCCGTTCGCTTTCTGTGTGCCCTGTTCACTCCATGTGCCCCGTTCACTTTCCGTGTGCCCCGTTCACGTTCCGTGTGCCCTGTTCACTTTCCGTGTGCCCCGTTCACTTTCCGTGTGCCCTGTTCACTTTCCGTGTGCCCTGTTCACTTTCCATGTGCCCTGTTCACTCCGTGTGCCCTGTTCATGTTCCGTGTGCCTCATTCACTTTCCGTGTGCCCCGTTCACTTTGCGTGTGCCCCGTTCACCTTCCGTGTTTCCTGTTCACTTTGCGTGTGCCCCGTTCACATTCCATGTGCCCATGTTCACTCCGTGTGCCCTGTTCACACCGTGTGCCCCGTTTATTTTCCGTGTGCCCCATTCACTCCGTGTGCCCCGTTCACTTTCCGTGTGCCCCGTTCACGTTCCGTGTGCCCTGTTCACTTTCCGTGTGCCCCGTTCACTTTCCGTGTGCCCTGTTCACTTTCCGTGTGCCCTGTTCACTTTCCATGTGCCCTGTTCACTCCGTGTGCCCTGTTCACTCCGTGTGCCCCGTTCAATCCGTGTGCCCCGTTCTCTCTGTGTGCCCCGTTCACTCCGTGTGCCCCGTTCACTTTGCGTGTGCCCCATTCACTCCGTGTGCCCCATTCACTTTCCGTGTTTCCTGTTCACTTTCCGTGAGCCCCATTCACTTTCCGTGTGCCCCGTTTACTTTCCGTGTGCCCCGTTCACTTTGCGTGTGCCCCGTTCACCTTCCGTGTTTCCTGTTCACTTTGCGTGTGCCCCGTTCACATTCCATGTGCCCATGTTCACTCCGTGTGCCCTGTTCACACCGTGTGCCCCGTTTATTTTCCGTGTGCCCCATTCACTCCGTGTGCCCCGTTCACTTTCCGTGTGCCCCATTCACGTTCCATGTGCCCCATTCACTTTCCGTGTGTCCCGTTCACTCCGTGTGCCCCATTCACTTTGTGTGTGCCCCGTTCACTTTGCGTGTTCCCCGTTCACTATCCATGTGCCCTTTCTCTTTCTGTGTGCCACGTTCACTCCTTGTGCCCCGTTTACGTTCCGTGTGCCCTGTTCACTTTCCGTGCGCCCTGTTCACTCTCCGTGTGCCCCGTTCACTCTCCGTGTGCCCCGTTCACTCTGTGTGCCTGGTTCACTTTGCGTGTGCCTCATTCACATTGCGTGTGCCCCGTTCACTTTCCGTGTGACCTGTTCACTCCGTGTTCCTCATTCACTTTCCGTGTGCCCCGTTCACTCTCCGTGTGGCCCGTTCACTCCGTGTGCCCCATTCACTTTTGTGTGTGCCCGGTTCACTTTGCGTGTGCCACGTTCACTCCGTGTGCCCCGTTCACTCCGTGTGCCCCGTTAACTCTGTGTGCCTGGTTCACTTTGCGTGTGCCCCATTCAGTCCGTGTGTCCTATTCACTTTGCGTGCGCCCCATTCACTTTGCGTGTGCCCCGTTCACTTTCCGTGTGCCTGGTTCACTTTCCGTGTGCCCTGTTCACTCCGTGTTCCTCATTCACTTTCCGTGTGCCCCGTTCACTTTCCGTGTGCCCTGTTCACTCTCCGTGTGGCCCGTTCACTCCGTGTGCCCCATTCACTTTGTGTGTGCCCCGTTCACTTTGCGTGTGCCCCATTCACTATCCATGTGCCCTTTCTCTTTCTGTGTGCCACGTTCACTCCGTGTGCCCTGTTTACATTCCGTGTGCCGTGTTCACTTTCCGTGCGCCCTGTTCACTCCGTGTGCCTCGTTCACTTTACGTGAGCCCCGTTCACTTTCTGTGTGCCCCGTTCACTTTCCATGTGCCCTGTTCACTCCGTGTGCCCCGTTCACTCCGTGTGCCCCGTTCACTTTCTGTGTGCCTCGTTCACTTTCTGTGTGCCCTGTTCACTTTCCGTGTGCCCCGTTCACTTTCCATGTGCCCTGTTCACTCCGTGTGCCCCGTTCACTCCGTGTGCCCCGTTCACTTTGCGTGTGCCCTATTCACTCCGTGTGCCCTGTTCATTTTGCGTGTGCCCTGTTCACTCCGTGTGCCCTGTTCATTTTCCGTGTGCCCCATTCACTTTGCGTGTGCCCTTTTTACTTCCCGTGTGCCCCGTTCACTTTGCGTGTGCCCCGTTCACTTTGCGTGTGCCCCGTTCACTCCGTGTGCCCCATTCACTTTCCGTGTTTCCTGTTCACTTTCCGTGAGCCCCATTCACTTTCCGTGTGCTCCGTTTACTTTCCATGTGCCCCGTTCACTTTGCGTGTGCCCCGTTCACTTTCCGTGTTTCCTGTTCACTTTGCGTGTGCCCCGTTCACATTCCATGTGCCCATGTTCACTCCGTGTGCCCTGTTCACACCGTGTGCCCCATTTACTTTCCGTGTGCCCCGTTCACTTTCCATGTGCCCCATTCACTTTCCGTGTGCCCCATTCACTCCGTGTGCCCCGTTCACTCCGTGTGCCCCGTTCAATCCGTGTGCCCCGTTCTCTCTGTGTGCCCCGTTCACTCCGTGTGCCCCGTTCAAGTTGCGTGTGCCCTGTTCACTCCGTGTGCCCTGTTCATTTTCCGTGTGCCCTGTTCACTCCTTGTGCCCTGTTCATTTTCCGTGTGCCCCAATCACTTTGCGTGTTCCCTGTTTACTTCCCGTGTGCCCCGTTCACTTTGTGTGTGCCCCGTTCACTTTGCGTGTGCCCCGTTCACTCCATGTGCCCCATTCACTTTCCGTGTTTCCTGTTCACTTTCCGTGAGCCCCATTCACTTTCCGTGTGCCTGGTTTACTTTCCGTGTGCCCCGTTTACTTTCCGTGTGCACCGTTCACTTTGCGTGTGCCCCGTTCACTTTCCGTGTTTCCTGTTCACTTTGCGTGTGCCCCGTTCACATTCCATGTGCCCATGTTCACTCCGTGTGCCCTGTTCACACCGTGTGCCCCGTTTACTTTCCGTGTGCCCCATTCACTTTCCATGTGCCCTGTTCACTCCATGTGTCCCGTTCATTTTCCGTGTGCCCCATTCACGTTCCATGTGCCCTGTTCACTCCGTGTGCCCCGTTCATTTTCCGTGTGCCCCATTCACTCCGTGTGCCCTGTTCACTCCGTGTGCCCCGTTCACTCTGTGTGCCCTGTTCACTTTGCGTGTGCCCCGTTTACTTTCCGTGTGCCCTGTTCACTTTCCGTGTGCCCCATTCATTTTCCGTGTGCCCCGTTCACTCTGTGTGCCCCATTCACTCCATGTGCCCCATTCACTTTGCGTGTGCCCCGTTCACTTTCCGTGTGCCCAAGTTCACTTTCCTTGTGCCCCGTTCACTTTGCGTGTGCCCTGTTCACTCCGTGTGCCCCGTTCACTCCATGTGCCCCGTTCACTCTGTGTGCCTGGTTCACTTTGCGTGTGCCCCGTTCACTTTCCGTGTGCCCCGTTCACTCTGTGTGCCTGGTTCACTTTCCGTGTGCCCCATTCACTTTCCGTGTGCCCTGTTCACTCTCTGTGTGCCCCGTTCACTTTGCGTGTGCCCCATTCACTATCCATGTGCCCTTTCTCTTTCTGTGTGCCACGTTCACTCCGTGTGCCCTGTTCACTCCGTGTGCCCCGTTCACTCCGTGTGCCCTGTTCATTTTCCGTGTGCCCCATTCACTTTGCGTGTGCCCTGTTTACTTCCCGTGTGCCCCGTTCACTTTGAGTGCGCCCCGTTCTCTTTGCGTGTGCCCCGTTCACTCCGTGTTTCCTGTTCACTTTCCGTGTGCCCCGTTTACTTTGCGTGTGTCCCGTTCACTCCGTGTGCCCCGTTCACTTTGTGTGTGCCCTGTTCACTCCGTGTGCCCTGTTCACTCCGTGTGCCCTGTTCATTTTCCGTGTGCCCCATTCACTTTGCGTGTGCCCCGTTCACTCGGTGTGCCCTGTTCACTCCATGTGCCCCGTTTACTTCCCGTGTGCCCCTTTCACTTTCCGTGTTTCCTGTTCACTTTCCGTGTGCCCCATTCACTTTCCGTGTGCCCTGTTTACTTTCGGTGTGCCCCGTTTACTTTCCATGTGCCCCGTTTACTTTCTGTGTGCCCCGTTTACTTTCTGTGTGCCCCGTTTACTTTCCATGTGCCCCGTTCACTTTGCGTGTGCCCCGTTCACTTTCCGTGTTTCCTGTTCACTTTGCGTGTGCCCCGTTCACATTCCATGTGCCCATGTTCACTCCGTGTGCCCTGTTCACACCGTGTGCCCCGTTTACTTTCCGTGTGCCCCGTTCACTTTCCGTGTGCCCCATTCACTTTCCATGTGCCCCATTCACTTTCCATGTGCCCTGTTCACTCCATGTGTCCCGTTCACGTTCCATGTGCCCTGTTCACTCCATGTGCCCCGTTCACACCGTGTGCCCCGTTCACTTTCCGTGTGCCCGTTCACTCCATGTGTCCCGTTCACGTTCCATGTGCCCTGTTCAATCCGTGTGCCCCGTTCACACCGTGTGCCCCGTTCACTTTCCGTGTGCCCGTTCACTTTCCGTGTGCCCGTTCACTTTGAGTGTGCCCCGTTCACTTTGAGTGTGCCCCGTTCACTTTCCGTGTGCACCGTTCACTCTGTGTGCCCTGTTCACTTTCCGTGTGCCCCATTTACTTTCCGTGTGCCCTGTTTGCTTTCCATGTGCCCCATTCACTTTGCGTGTGCCCCTTTCACTCCGTGTGCCCCGTTCACTCCGTGTGCCCCATTCACTTTCCATGTTTCCTGTTCACTTTCTGTGTGCCCCGTTTACTTTCTGTGTGCCCCGTTTACTTTCCGTGTGCCCCGTTCACTTTCCGTGTTTCCTGTTCACTTTGCGTGTGCCCCGTTCACATTCCGTGTGCCCATGTTCACTCCGTGTGCCCTGTTCACACCGTGTGCCCCGTTTACTTTCCGTGTGCCGAGTTCACTTTCCGTGTGCCCCATTCACTTTCCATGTGCCCTGTTCACTCCATGTGTCCCGTTCACGTTCCATGTGCCCTATTCACTCCGTGTGCCCCGTTCACACCGTGTGCCCCGTTCACTTTCCGTGTGCCCCATTTGCTCTCCGTGTGCCCCGTTCACTTTCCGTGTGCCCCATTTGCTCTCCGTGTGCCCTGTTCACTTTGCGTGTGCCCCGTTTACTTTGCGTGTGCCCCTTTCACTCCGTGTGCCCCGTTCACTCCGTGTGCCTCGTTCACTTTCCATGTTTCCTGTTCACTTTCCGTGTGCCCCGTTTACTTTCTGTGTGCCCCGTTTACTTTCCATTTGCCCCGTTCACTTTGCTTGTGCCCCGTTCACTTTCCGTGTTTCCTGTCCACTTTGCGTGTGCCCCGTTCACATTCCGTGTGCCCATGTTCACTCCGTGTGCCCTGTTCACACCGTGTGCCCCGTTTACTTTCCGTGTGCTGCGTTCACTTTCCGTGTGCCCCATTCACTTTCCATGTGCCCCATTCACTTTCCGTGTGCCCTGTTCACTCCATGTGTCCCGTTCATGTTCCATGTGCCCTGTTCACTCCGTGTGCCCCGTTCACACCGTGTGCCCCGTTCACTTTCCGTGTGCCCGTTCACTCCATGTGTCCCGTTCACGTTCCATGTGCCCTGTTCACTCCGTGTGCCCCGTTCACACCGTGTGCCCCGTTCACTTTCCGTGTGCCCGTTCACTTTGAGTGTGCCCCGTTCACTTTGAGTGTGCCCCGTTCACTTTCCGTGTGCCCCGTTCACTCTGTGTGCCCTGTTCACTTTCCGTGTGCCCCATTTACTTTCCGTGTGCCCTGTTTGCTTTCCATGTGCCCCATTCACTTTGCGTGTGCCCCTTTCACTCCGTGTGCCCCGTTCACTCCGTGTGCCCCATTCACTTTCCATGTTTCCTGTTCACTTTCTGTGTGCCCCGTTTACTTTCTGTGTGCCCCGTTTACTTTCCGTGTGCCCCGTTCACTTTCCGTGTTTCCTGTTCACTTTGCGTGTGCCCCGTTCACATTCCGTGTGCCCATGTTCACTCCGTGTGCCCTGTTCACACCGTGTGCTCCGTTTACTTTCCGTGTGCCGCGTTCACTTTCCGTGTGCCCCATTCACTTTCCATGTGCCCTGTTCACTCCATGTGTCCCGTTCACGTTCCATGTGCCCTGTTCACTCCGTGTGCCCCGTTCACACCGTGTGCCCCGTTCACTTTCCGTGTGCCCCATTTACTCTCCGTGTGCCCCGTTCACTTTCCGTGTTTCTTGTTCACAATCCGTGTGCTCTGTTCACTCCGTGTGCCCCATTCACTTTCCATGTGCCCCGTTCACTTTGCGTGTGCCCCGTTCACTTTCTGTGTGCCCCGTTCACTTTCTGTGTGCCCCGTTCACTTTCCGTGTGCCCCGTTCACACCGTGTGCCCCGTTCACTTTCCGTGTGCCCCATTTGCTCTCCGTGTGCCCCGTTCACTTTCCGTGTGCCCCATTTGCTCTCCGTGTGCCCCGTTCACTTTCCGTGTTTCTTGTTCACAATCCGTGTGCTCTGTTCACTCCGTGTGCCCCATTCACTTTCCGTGTGCCCCGTTCACTTTGCGTGTGCCCCGTTCACTTTGCGTGTGCCCCGTTCACTTTCTGTGTGCCCCGTTTACGTTCCGTGTGCCCTGTTCACTTTCCGTGCGCCCTGTTCACTACGTGTGCCTCGTTTACGTTCCGTGTGTCCTGTTCACTTTCCGTGCGCCCTGTTCACTACGTGTGCCTCGTTCACTTTCCATGTGCCCCGTTCACTATCCATGTGCCCTTTCTCTTTCCGTGTGCCCCGTACACTCCATGTGCCTCGTTCACTTTCCGTGTGCCCCGTTCACTTTCTGTGTGCCCTGTTCACTTTCTGTGTGCCCTGTTCACTTTCCGTGTGCCCCGTTCACTTTCCATGTGTCCTGTTCACTCCATGTGCCCCGTTCACTCCGTGTGCCCTGTTCATTTTGCGTGTGCCCTGTTCACTCCGTGTGCCCCGTTCACTTTCCGTGTGCCCTGTTCACTCCGTGTGCCCCGTTCACTCCGTGTGCCCCGTTCACTTTGCGTGTGCCCTGTTCACTCCGTGTGCCCTGTTCATTTTGCGTGTGCCCTGTTCACTCTGTGTGCCCTGTTCAATTTCTGTGTGCCCCATTCACTTCCCGTGTGCCCTGTTTACTTCCCGTGTGCCCCGTTCACTTTGCGTGTGCCCCATTCACTTTCCGTGTTTCCTGTTCTCTTTCCGTGAGCCCCATTCACTTTCTGTGTGCCCCGTTTATTTTCCGTGTGCACCGTTCACTTTGCGTGTGCCCCGTTCACATTCCATGTGCCCATGTTCACTCCGTGTGCCCTGTTCACACCGTGTGCCCCGTTCACTCCGTGTCCCCCGTTCACTCTGTGTGCCTGGTTCACTATCCATGTGCCCTTTCTCTTTCTGTGTGCCACGTTCACTCCGTGTGCCCCGTTTACGTTCCGTGTGCCCTGTTCACTTTCCGTGTGCCTTGTTCACTTTCCGTGTGCCCCGTTCACTTTCCGTGTGCCCTGTTCACTCCGTGTGCCCCGTTCCCTCTGTGTGCCCCGTTCACTTTCCGTGTGCCTTGTTCAATCCGTGTGCCCCGTTCTCTCTGTGTGTCCGGTTCACTTTGCGTGTGAACGGTTCAATCCATGTGCTTAGTTCACTCTACGTGTACCCCGTTCAATTTCCGTATCATCCGTTCACTTTCCGTGTGCCCTGTTCACTTTCTGTGTGCCCCGTTCACTTTCCGTGTGCCCCGTTCACTTTGAGTGTGCCCCGTTCACATTCCGTGTGCCCTGTTCACTTTGCGTGTGCCCCGTTTACTTTGCGTGTGCCCCTTTCACTCCGTGTGCCCCCTTCACTCCGTGTGCCTCGTTCACTTTCCATGTGTCCTGTTCACTTTCTGTGTGCCCTGTTCACTCCATGTGCCCCGTTTACTTTGCGTATGCCCCGTTCACGTTCCGTGTGCCCTGTTCACTCCATGTGCCCCGTTCATTTTCCGTGTGCCCTGTTTTCTCCGTGTGCCCCGTTCACGTCCGTGTGCCCTGTTCATTTTCCGTGTGCCCCATTCACTTTGCGTGTGCCCTGTTCACTTTCCGTGTGCCCCGTTCACTCCGTGTGTCCCATTCACTTTGCGTGTGCCCCGGTCACTTTGCGTGTGCCCCAATCACTTTCCGTGTGCCCTGTTCACTTTCCGTGTGCCCCGTTCACTCCGTGTGCCCTGTTCACTTTCCGTGTGCCCCGTTCAATCCGTGTGCCCCGTTCAATCCGTGTGCCCGGTTCACTTTGCGTGTGAATGGTTCAATCCATGTGCTCCGTTCACTTTCCGTGTGCCCCGTTCACGTTCCGTGTGCCCTGTTCACTTTCCGTGTGCCCCATTCACTTTCCGTGTGCCACATTCACTTTCTGTGTGCCCTGTTCACTCTGTATGCCCCGTTCACTTTCCGTGTGCCCGGTTCACTTTGCGAGTGCCCCGTTCAGTCCGTGTATCCTGTTCACTTTGCGTGTGCCCCATTCACTTTGCGTGTGCCCTGTTCATGTTCCGTGTGCCTCATTCACTTTGCGTGTGCCCCGTTCACTTTCCGTGTTTCCTGTTCACTTTCCGAGTGCTCTGTTCACTTTCCGTGTGCCTGGTTCACTTTCCGTGTGCCCCGTTCGCTTTCCGTGTGCCCCGTTCGCTTTCCATGTGCCCCGTTCGCTTTCTGTGTGCCCTGTTCACTCCATGTGCCCCGTTCACTTTCCGTGTGCCCCGTTCACGTTCCGTGTGCCCTGTTCACTTTCCGTGTGCCCCGTTCACTTTCCGTGTGCCCTGTTCACTTTCCGTGTGCCCTGTTCACTTTCCATGTGCCCTGTTCACTCCGTGTGCCCCGTTCACTCCGTGTGCCCCGTTCTCTCTGTGTGCCCCGTTCTCTCTGTGTGCCCCGTTCACTCCGTGTGCCCCGTTCACTTTGCGTGTGCCCCGTTCACTTTGCGTGTGCCCCGTTCACTCCGTGTGCCCCATTCACTTTCCGTGTTTCCTGTTCACTTTCCGTGAGCCCCATTCACTTTCCGTGTGCCCCGTTTACTTTCCGTGTGCCCCGTTCACTTTGCGTGTGCCCCGTTCACCTTCCGTGTTTCCTGTTCACTTTGCGTGTGCCCCGTTCACATTCCATGTGCCCATGTTCACTCCGTGTGCCCTGTTCACACCGTGTGCCCCGTTTATTTTCCGTGTGCCCCATTCACTCCGTGTGCCCCGTTCACTTTCCGTGTGCCCCATTTACGTTCCATGTGCCCCATTCACTTTCCGTGTGTCCCGTTCACTCCGTGTGCCCCGTTCACTCTCCGTGTGGCCCGTTCACTCCGTGTGCCCCATTCACTTTGTGTGTGCCCCGTTCACTTTGCGTGTGCCCCGTTCACTATCCATGTGCCCTTTCTCTTTCTGTGTGCCCCGTTCACTCCGTGTGCCCCATTCACTTTCCATGTTTCCTGTTCACTTTCTGTGTGCCCCGTTTACTTTCTGTGTGCCCCGTTTACCTTCCGTGTGCCCCGTTCACTTTCCGTGTTTCCTGTTCACTTTGCGTGTGCCCCGTTCACATTCCGTGTGCCCATGTTCACTCCGTGTGCCCTGTTCACACCGTGTGCTCCGTTTACTTTCCGTGTGCCGCGTTCACTTTCCGTGTGCCCCATTCACTTTCCATGTGCCCTGTTCACTCCATGTGTCCCGTTCCCGTTCCATGTGCCCTGTTCACTCCGTGTGCCCCGTTCACACCGTGTGCCCCGTTCACTTTCCGTGTGCCCCATTTACTCTCCGTGTGCCCCGTTCACTTTCCGTGTTTCTTGTTCACAATCCGTGTGCTCTGTTCACTCCGTGTGCCCCATTCACTTTCCGTGTGCCCCGTTCACTTTGCGTGTGCCCCGTTCACTTTGCGTGTGCCCCGTTCACTTTCTGTGTGCCCCGTTCACTTTCCGTGTGCCCCGTTCACTTTCCGTGTGCCCCATTTGCTCTCCGTGTGCCCCGTTCACTTTCCGTGTGCCCCATTTACTCTCCGTGTGCCCCGTTCACTTTCCGTGTTTCTTGTTCACAATCCGTGTGCCCCATTCACTTTCCGTGTGCCCCGTTCACTTTGCGTGTGCCCCGTTCACTTTCCGTGTGCCCCGTTCACTTTCCGTGTGCCCTGTTCACTTTCTGTGTGCCCTGTTCACTTTGCGTGTGCCCTGTTCACTCCGTGTGCCCCGTTCACTTTCCGTGTGCCCTGTTCACTCCGTGTGCCCCGTTCACTCCGTGTGCCCCGTTCACTTTGCGTGTGACCTGTTCACTCCGTGTGCCCTGTTCATTTTGCGTGTGCCCTGTTTACTTCCCGTGTGCCCCGTTCACTTTGCGTGTGCCCCATTCACTTTCCGTGTTTCCTGTTCTCTTTCCGTGAGCCCCATTCACTTTCTGTGTGCCCCGTTTATTTTCCGTGTGCACCGTTCACTTTGCGTGTGCCCCGCTCACATTCCATGTGCCCATGTTCACTCCGTGTGCCCTGTTCACACCGTGTGCCCCGTTCACTCCATGTCCCCCGTTCACTCTGTGTGCCTGGTTCACTATCCATGTGCCCTTTCTCTTTCTGTGTGCCACGTTCACTCCGTGTGCCCCGTTTACGTTCCGTGTGCCCTGTTCACTTTCCGTGTGCCCTGTTCACTTTCCGTGTGCCCCGTTCACTTTCCGTGTGCCCTGTTCACTCCGTGTGCCCCGTTCCCTCTGTGTGCCCCGTTCACTTTCCGTGTGCCTTGTTCAATCCGTGTGCCCCGTTCTCTCTGTGTGTCCGGTTCACTTTGCGTGTGAACGGTTCAATCCATGTGCTTAGTTCACTTTCCGTGTGCCCCGTTCACTTTCCGTGTGCCCCGTTCACTTTGAGTGTGCCCCGTTCACTTTCCGTGTGCCCTGTTCACTTTGCGTGTGCCCCGTTTACTTTGCGTGTGCCCCTTTCACTCCGTGTGCCCCGTTCACTCCGTGTGCCTCGTTCACTTTCCATGTTTCCTGTTCACTTTCTGTGTGCCCTGTTCACTCCATGTGCCCCGTTTACTTTGCGTATGCCCCGTTCACGTTCCGTGTGCCCTGTTCACTCCATGTGCCCCGTTCATTTTCCGTGTGCCCTGTTTTCTCCGTGTGCCCCGTTCACGTCCGTGTGCCCTGTTCATTTTCCGTGTGCCCCATTCACTTTGCGTGTGCCCTGTTCACTTTCCGTGTGCCCCGTTCACTCCGTGTGTCCCATTCACTTTGCGTGTGCCCCGGTCACTTTGCGTGTGCCCCATTCACTTTCCGTGTGCCCTGTTCACTTTCCGTGTGCCCCGTTCACTCCGTGTGCCCTGTTCACTTTCCGTGTGCCCCGTTCAATCCGTGTGCCCCGTTCAATCCGTGTGCCCGGTTCACTTTGCGTGTGAATGGTTCAATCCATGTGCTCCGTTCACTTTCCGTGTGCCCCGTTCACGTTCCGTGTGCCCTGTTCACTTTCCGTGTGCCCCATTCACTTTGCGTGTGCCCCGTTCAGTCCCTGTGTCCTGTTCACTCTGTGTGCCCCGTTCACTTTCCGTGTGCCCGGTTCACTTTGCGAGTGCCCCGTTCAGTCCGTGTATCCTGTTCACTTTGCGTGTGCCCCATTCACTTTGCGTGTGCCCTGTTCATGTTCCGTGTGCCTCATTCACTTTGCGTGTGCCCCGTTCACTTTCCGTGTTTCCTGTTCACTTTCCGTGTGCTCTGTTCACTTTCCGTGTGCCTGGTTCACTTTCCGTGTGCCCCGTTCGCTTTCCGTGTGCCCCGTTCGCTTTCCGTGTGCCCCGTTCGCTTTCTGTGTGCCCTGTTCACTCCATGTGCCCCGTTCACTTTCCGTGTGCCCCGTTCACGTTCCGTGTGCCCTGTTCACTTTCCGTGTGCCCCGTTCACTTTCCGTGTGCCCTGTTCACTTTCCGTGTGCCCTGTTCACTTTCCATGTGCCCTGTTCACTCCGTGTGCCCTGTTCATGTTCCGTGTGCCTCATTCACTTTCCGTGTGCCCCGTTCACTTTGCGTGTGCCCCGTTCACCTTCCGTGTTTCCTGTTCACTTTGCGTGTGCCCCGTTCACATTCCATGTGCCCATGTTCACTCCGTGTGCCCTGTTCACACCGTGTGCCCCGTTTATTTTCCGTGTGCCCCATTCACTCCGTGTGCCCCGTTCACTTTCCGTGTGCCCCGTTCACGTTCCGTGTGCCCTGTTCACTTTCCGTGTGCCCCGTTCACTTTCCGTGTGCCCTGTTCACTTTCCGTGTGCCCTGTTCACTTTCCATGTGCCCTGTTCACTCCGTGTGCCCTGTTCACTCCGTGTGCCCCGTTCAATCCGTGTGCCCCGTTCTCTCTGTGTGCCCCGTTCACTCCGTGTGCCCCGTTCACTTTGCGTGTGCCCCATTCACTCCGTGTGCCCCATTCACTTTCCGTGTTTCCTGTTCACTTTCCGTGAGCCCCATTCACTTTCCGTGTGCCCCGTTTACTTTCCGTGTGCCCCGTTCACTTTGCGTGTGCCCCGTTCACCTTCCGTGTTTCCTGTTCACTTTGCGTGTGCCCCGTTCACATTCCATGTGCCCATGTTCACTCCGTGTGCCCTGTTCACACCGTGTGCCCCGTTTATTTTCCGTGTGCCCCATTCACTCCGTGTGCCCCGTTCACTTTCCGTGTGCCCCATTCACGTTCCATGTGCCCCATTCACTTTCCGTGTGTCCCGTTCACTCCGTGTGCCCCATTCACTTTGTGTGTGCCCCGTTCACTTTGCGTGTTCCCCGTTCACTATCCATGTGCCCTTTCTCTTTCTGTGTGCCACGTTCACTCCTTGTGCCCCGTTTACGTTCCGTGTGCCCTGTTCACTTTCCGTGCGCCCTGTTCACTCTCCGTGTGCCCCGTTCACTCTCCGTGTGCCCCGTTCACTCTGTGTGCCTGGTTCACTTTGCGTGTGCCTCATTCACATTGCGTGTGCCCCGTTCACTTTCCGTGTGACCTGTTCACTCCGTGTTCCTCATTCACTTTCCGTGTGCCCCGTTCACTCTCCGTGTGGCCCGTTCACTCCGTGTGCCCCATTCACTTTTGTGTGTGCCCGGTTCACTTTGCGTGTGCCACGTTCACTCCGTGTGCCCCGTTCACTCCGTGTGCCCCGTTAACTCTGTGTGCCTGGTTCACTTTGCGTGTGCCCCATTCAGTCCGTGTGTCCTATTCACTTTGCGTGCGCCCCATTCACTTTGCGTGTGCCCCGTTCACTTTCCGTGTGCCTGGTTCACTTTCCGTGTGCCCTGTTCACTCCGTGTTCCTCATTCACTTTCCGTGTGCCCCGTTCACTTTCCGTGTGCCCTGTTCACTCTCCGTGTGGCCCGTTCACTCCGTGTGCCCCATTCACTTTGTGTGTGCCCCGTTCACTTTGCGTGTGCCCCATTCACTATCCATGTGCCCTTTCTCTTTCTGTGTGCCACGTTCACTCCGTGTGCCCTGTTTACATTCCGTGTGCCGTGTTCACTTTCCGTGCGCCCTGTTCACTCCGTGTGCCTCGTTCACTTTACGTGAGCCCCGTTCACTTTCTGTGTGCCCCGTTCACTTTCCATGTGCCCTGTTCACTCCGTGTGCCCCGTTCACTCCGTGTGCCCCGTTCACTTTCTGTGTGCCTCGTTCACTTTCTGTGTGCCCTGTTCACTTTCCGTGTGCCCCGTTCACTTTCCATGTGCCCTGTTCACTCCGTGTGCCCCGTTCACTCCGTGTGCCCCGTTCACTTTGCGTGTGCCCTATTCACTCCGTGTGCCCTGTTCATTTTGCGTGTGCCCTGTTCACTCCGTGTGCCCTGTTCATTTTCCGTGTGCCCCATTCACTTTGCGTGTGCCCTTTTTACTTCCCGTGTGCCCCGTTCACTTTGCGTGTGCCCCGTTCACTTTGCGTGTGCCCCGTTCACTCCGTGTGCCCCATTCACTTTCCGTGTTTCCTGTTCACTTTCCGTGAGCCCCATTCACTTTCCGTGTGCTCCGTTTACTTTCCATGTGCCCCGTTCACTTTGCGTGTGCCCCGTTCACTTTCCGTGTTTCCTGTTCACTTTGCGTGTGCCCCGTTCACATTCCATGTGCCCATGTTCACTCCGTGTGCCCTGTTCACACCGTGTGCCCCATTTACTTTCCGTGTGCCCCGTTCACTTTCCATGTGCCCCATTCACTTTCCGTGTGCCCCATTCACTCCGTGTGCCCCGTTCACTCCGTGTGCCCCGTTCAATCCGTGTGCCCCGTTCTCTCTGTGTGCCCCGTTCACTCCGTGTGCCCCGTTCAAGTTGCGTGTGCCCTGTTCACTCCGTGTGCCCTGTTCATTTTCCGTGTGCCCTGTTCACTCCTTGTGCCCTGTTCATTTTCCGTGTGCCCCAATCACTTTGCGTGTTCCCTGTTTACTTCCCGTGTGCCCCGTTCACTTTGTGTGTGCCCCGTTCACTTTGCGTGTGCCCCGTTCACTCCATGTGCCCCATTCACTTTCCGTGTTTCCTGTTCACTTTCCGTGAGCCCCATTCACTTTCCGTGTGCCTGGTTTACTTTCCGTGTGCCCCGTTTACTTTCCGTGTGCACCGTTCACTTTGCGTGTGCCCCGTTCACTTTCCGTGTTTCCTGTTCACTTTGCGTGTGCCCCGTTCACATTCCATGTGCCCATGTTCACTCCGTGTGCCCTGTTCACACCGTGTGCCCCGTTTACTTTCCGTGTGCCCCATTCACTTTCCATGTGCCCTGTTCACTCCATGTGTCCCGTTCATTTTCCGTGTGCCCCATTCACGTTCCATGTGCCCTGTTCACTCCGTGTGCCCCGTTCATTTTCCGTGTGCCCCATTCACTCCGTGTGCCCTGTTCACTCCGTGTGCCCCGTTCACTCTGTGTGCCCTGTTCACTTTGCGTGTGCCCCGTTTACTTTCCGTGTGCCCTGTTCACTTTCCGTGTGCCCCATTCATTTTCCGTGTGCCCCGTTCACTCTGTGTGCCCCATTCACTCCATGTGCCCCATTCACTTTGCGTGTGCCCCGTTCACTTTCCGTGTGCCCAAGTTCACTTTCCTTGTGCCCCGTTCACTTTGCGTGTGCCCTGTTCACTCCGTGTGCCCCGTTCACTCCATGTGCCCCGTTCACTCTGTGTGCCTGGTTCACTTTGCGTGTGCCCCGTTCACTTTCCGTGTGCCCCGTTCACTCTGTGTGCCTGGTTCACTTTCCGTGTGCCCCATTCACTTTCCGTGTGCCCTGTTCACTCTCTGTGTGCCCCGTTCACTTTGCGTGTGCCCCATTCACTATCCATGTGCCCTTTCTCTTTCTGTGTGCCACGTTCACTCCGTGTGCCCTGTTCACTCCGTGTGCCCCGTTCACTCCGTGTGCCCTGTTCATTTTCCGTGTGCCCCATTCACTTTGCGTGTGCCCTGTTTACTTCCCGTGTGCCCCGTTCACTTTGAGTGCGCCCCGTTCTCTTTGCGTGTGCCCCGTTCACTCCGTGTTTCCTGTTCACTTTCCGTGTGCCCCGTTTACTTTGCGTGTGTCCCGTTCACTCCGTGTGCCCCGTTCACTTTGTGTGTGCCCTGTTCACTCCGTGTGCCCTGTTCACTCCGTGTGCCCTGTTCATTTTCCGTGTGCCCCATTCACTTTGCGTGTGCCCCGTTCACTCGGTGTGCCCTGTTCACTCCATGTGCCCCGTTTACTTCCCGTGTGCCCCTTTCACTTTCCGTGTTTCCTGTTCACTTTCCGTGTGCCCCATTCACTTTCCGTGTGCCCTGTTTACTTTCGGTGTGCCCCGTTTACTTTCCATGTGCCCCGTTCACTTTGCGTGTGCCCCGTTCACTTTCCGTGTTTCCTGTTCACTTTGCGTGTGCCCCGTTCACATTCCATGTGCCCATGTTCACTCCGTGTGCCCTGTTCACACCGTGTGCCCCGTTTACTTTCTGTGTGCCCCGTTCACTTTCCATGTGCCCCATTCACTTTCCGTGTGCCCCATTCACTCCGTGTGCCCCGTTCAATCCGTGTGCCCCGTTCAATCCGTGTGCCCCGTTCTCTCTGTGTGCCCCGTTCACTCCGTGTGCCCCGTTCACTTTGCGTGTGCCCTGTTCACTCCATGTGCCCTGTTCATTTTCCGTGTGCCCCATTCACTTTGCTGTGCCCTGTTTACTTCCCGTGTGCCCCGTTCACTTTGCGTGTGCCCCGTTCACTCCGTGTGCCCCATTCACTTTCCGTGTTTCCTGTTCACTTTCCGTGAGCCCCATTCACTTTCCGTGTGCCCCGTTTACTTTCCGTGTGCCCCGTTTACTTTGCGTGTGTCCCGTTCACATTCCATGTGCCCATGTTCACTCCGTGTGCCCTGTTCACTCCGTGTGCCCCGTTCATTTTCCGTGTGCCCCGTTCACTTTCCGAGTGCCCTGTTCACTCTCCGTGTTTCCTGTTCACTTTGCGTGTGCCCCGTTCACATTCCATGTGCCCATGTTCACTCCGTGTGCCCTGTTCACACCGTGTGCCCCGTTTACTTTCCGTGTGCCCCGTTCACTCCGTGTGCCCCGTTCATTTTCCGTGTGCCCCGTTCACTTTCCGTGTTTCCTGTTCACTTTGCGTGTGCCCCGTTCACATTCCATGTGCCCATGTTCACTCCGTGTGCCCTGTTCACACCATGTGCCCCGTTTACTTTCCGTGTGCCCCGTTCACTCTCCGTGTGCCATGTTCACTCCGTGTGCCCCGTTCACTCTGTGTGCCTGGTTCACTTTGTGTGTGCCCCGTTCACTTTGCGTGTGCCCCGTTCACTATCCGTGTACCCTGTTCACTCCGTGTTCCTCATTCACTTTCCATGTGCCCCGTTCACTTTCCGTGTGCCCTGTTCACTCTCCGTGTGCCATGTTCACTCCGTGGGACCCGTTCACTCTGTGTGCCTGGTTCACTTTGTGTGTGCCCCGTTCACTTTGCGTGTGCCCCGTTCACTTTCCGTGTACCCTGTTCACTCCGTGTTCCTCATTCACTTTCCGTGTGCCCCGTTCACTTTCCGTGTGGCCCGTTCACTCCTTGTGCCCCATTCACTTTTTGTGTGCCCCGTTCACTTTGCATGTGCCACGTTCACTCCGTGTGCCCCGTTTACGTTCCGTGTGCCCTGTTCACTTTCTGTGCGCCCTGTTCACTACGTGTGCCCCGTACACTCCGTGTGCCTCGTTCACTTTCCGTGTGCCCCGTTCACTTTCCATGTGCCCTGTTCACTCCGTGTGCCCCGTTCACTCCGTGTGCCCCGTTCACTTTGCGTGTGCTCTGTTCACTCCGTGTGCCCTGTTCATTTTGCGTGTGCCCTGTTCACTCCGTGTGCCCCGTTCACTTTCCGTGTGCCCTGTTCACTCCGTGTGCCTCGTTCACTTTCCGCGTGCCCCGTTCACTTTGCGTGTGCCCTGTTCACTTTCCGTGTGCCCCGTTCACTTTCCATGTGCCCTGTTCACTCCGTGTGCCCCGTTCACTCCGTGTGCCCCGTTCACTCCGTGTGCCCCGTTCACTTTGCGTGTGCCCTGTTCACTCCGTGTGCCCTGTTCATTTTGCGTGTGCCCTGTTCACTCCGTGTGCCCTGTTCATTTTCCGTGTGCCCCATTCACTTTGCGTGTGCCCTGTTTACTTTCCGTGTGCACCGTTCACTTTGCGTGTGCCCCGTTCACATTCCATGTGCCCATGTTCACTCCGTGTGCCCTGTTCACACCGTGTGCCCCGTTTACTTTCCGTGTGCCCCGTTCACTCCGTGTCCCCCGTTCACTCTGTGTGCCTGGTTCACTTTGCGTATGCCCCGTTCACTATCCATGTGCCCTTTCTCTTTCTGTGTGCCACGTTCACTCCGTGTGCCCCGTTTACGATCCGTGTGCCCTGTTCACTTTCCGTGTGCCCCGTTCACTTTCCGTGTGCCCCGTTCACTTTCCGTGTTCCCCGTTCCCTCTGTGTGCCCCGTTCCCTCTGTGTGCCCCGTTCACTTTCCGTGTGCCTTGTTCAATCCGTGTGCCCCGTTCTCTCTGTGTGTCCGGTTCACTTTGCGTGTGAACGGTTCAATCCATGTGTTTAGTTCACTCTCCGTGTACCCCGTTCAATTTCCGTGTCATCCGTTCACTTTCCGTGTGCCCTGTTCACTTTCTGTGTGCCCTGTTCACTCCATGTGCCCCGTTTACTTTGCGTGTGCCTGTTTTAAAAAATTCTCAAGGTCAAGGACCAGGCTCGCAGGAAAGTCGTCTGACACAGAACAAACAGCCAAGAGGCGAGTCTGCTAGAATATAAGTGTTTTATTCCCCGCAGCGTCGCCACAACCAGGTCTCGTACTTACAACGGGTCTGGTTTATACTCACTCTACATGTTACCGGAACTGGGAGCCGTCAGTTCTCGTAGAGCGGTTGCCAACAACCCACGCTCGGCGGTTAAACGCAACCCCGGAGCAGACTCACCGAACTGGAGACTTTTCCAGCTGATATACTCTTTTCCAGATATAAACATTCATGTGAACAGCAGAGCAAGGCTAAAAAACACATTCCATTCTGGTTACATACAGATAAGAAGATTCACACGGGGAGGTGTGTAATAAGATTCACACGGGATTAAGCAACACCTCCATTCCGGTTAGACATGTATTGGGACATAATTTTACACCACAGTGCCCTGTTCACTTTGCGTATGCCCCGTTCACGTTCCGTGTGCCCTGTTCACTCCATGTGCCCCGTTCATTTTCCGTGTGCCCTGTTTTCTCCGTGTGCCCCGTTCACTTTCTGTGTGCCCTGTTCGCTCCATGTGCCCCGTTCATTTTCCGTGTGCCCCATTCACTTTGTGTGTGCCCTGTTCACTTTCCGTGTGCCCCGTTCACTCCGTGTGCCCCGTTCACTTTGCGTGTGCCCCGGTCACTTTGCGTGTGCCCCGTTCACTTTCCGTGTGCCCTGTTCACTTTCCGTGTGCCCCGTTCACTTTCCGTGTGCCCCGTTCACTCCATGTGCCCTGTTCACTTTCCGTGTGCCCCGTTCAATCCGTGTGCCCCGTTCTCTCTGTGTGCCCGGTTCACTTTGCGTGTGAATGGTTCAATCCATGTGCTCCGTTCACTTTCCGTGTGCCCCGTTCACGTTCTGTGTGCCCTGTTCACTTTCCGTGTGCCCCATTCACTTTGCGTTTGCCCTGTTCACTTTCCGTGTGCCCCGTTCACTTTCCGTGTGCCCAGTTCACTTTGCGTGTGCCCCGTTCAGTCCCTGTGTCCTGTTCACTCTGTGTGCCCCGTTCACTTTCCGTGTGCCCGGTTCACTTTGCGAGTGCCCCGTTCAGTCCGTGTATCCTGTTCACTTTGCGTGTGCCCCATTCACTTTGCGTGTGCCCTGTTCATGTTCCGTGTGCCTCATTCACTTTGCGTGTGCCCCGTTCACTTTCCGTGTTTCCTGTTCACTTTCCGTGTGCTCTGTTCACTTTCCGTGTGCCTGGTTCACTTTCCGTGTGCCCCGTTCACTTTCCATGTGCCCCGTTCGCTTTCCGTGTGCCCCGTTCACTTTCTGTGTGCCCCGTTCACTTTCCGTGTGCCCGGTTCACTTTGCGAGTGCCCCGTTCAGTCCGTGTATCCTGTTCACTTTGCGTGTGCCCCATTCACTTTGCGTGTGCCCTGATCATGTTCCGTGTGCCTCATTCACTTTGCGTGTGCCCCGTTCACTTTCCGTGTTTCCTGTTCACTTTCCGTGTGCTCTGTTCACTTTCCGTGTGCCCTGTTCACTTTCCGTGTGCCCCATTCACTTTGTGTGTGCCCCGGTCACTTTCCATGTGCCCTGTTCACTCCGTGTGCCCCGTTCACTTTGCCTGTGCCCCGTTCACTTTCCGTGTGCCCCGTTCACTTTCCATGTGCCCCGTTTACTCCGTGTGCCCTGTTCACTTTCCGTGTGCCGCATTCTCTCTGTGTGCCCCGTTCACTTTCCGTGTGCCCTGTTCACTTTTCATGTGCCCCGTTCAATCCGTGTGCCCCGTTCTCTCTGTGTGCCCGGTTCACTTTGCGTGTGAATGGTTCAATCCATGTGCTCCGTTCACTTTCCGTGTGCCCCGTTCACGTTCCGTGTGCCCTGTTCACTTTCCGTGTGCCCCGTTCACTTTCCGTGTGCCCGGTTCACTTTGCGAGTGCCCCGTTCAGTCCGTGTATCCTGTTCACTTTGCGTGTGCCCCATTCACTTTGCGTGTGCCCTGATCATGTTCCGTGTGCCTCATTCACTTTGCGTGTGCCCCGTTCACTTTCCGTGTGCTCTGTTCACTTTCCGTGTGCTCTGTTCACTTTCCGTGTGCCTGGTTCACTTTCCGTGTGCCCCGTTCACTTTCTGTGTGCCCTGTTCACTCCATGTGCCCCGTTCACTTTCCGTTTGCCCCGTTCACGTTCCGTGTGCCCCGTTCACTTTCCGTGTGCCCCATTCACTTTGCGTTTGCCCTGTTCACTTTCCGTGTGCCCCGTTCACTTTCCGTGTGCCCGGTTCACTTTGCGTGTGCCCCGTTCAGTCCCTGTGTCCTGTTCACTTTCCATGTGCCCCGTTCACTTTCCGTGTGCCCCGTTCACTTTCTGTGTGCCCTGTTCACTCCGTGTGCCCCGTTCACTTTCCGTGTGCCACGTTTACTTTCTATGTGCCCCGTTCACTCCATGTGCCGAGTTCACTTTCCGTGTGCCCTGTTCACTTTCCGTGTGTCCCGTTCACTTTCCGTGTGCCCCGTTCAATCCGTGTGCCCCGTTCTCTCTGTGTGCCCGGTTCACTTTGCGTGTGAACGGTTCAATCCATGTGCTCCGTTCACTTTCCGTGTGCCCTGTTCACGTTCCGTGTGCCCTGTTCATTTTCCGTGTGCCCCATTCACTTTGTGTGTGCCCCGGTCACTTTCCATGTGCCCTGTTCACTCCGTGTGCCCCGTTCACTTTGCCTGTGCCCCGTTCACTTTCCGTGTGCCCCGTTCACTTTCCATGTGCCCCGTTTACTCCGTGTGCCCTGTTCACTTTCCGTGTGCCGCATTCTCTCTGTGTGCCCCGTTCACTTTGCGTGTGCCCCGTTCACTTTCCGTGTGCCCTGTTCACTTTTCATGTGCCCCGTTCAATCCGTGTGCCCCGTTCTCTCTGTGTGCCCGGTTCACTTTGCGTGTGAATGGTTCAATCCATGTGCTCCGTTCACTTTCCGTGTGCCCCGTTTACGTTCCGTGTGCCCCGTTCACTTTGCGTTTGCTCCGTTCACTTTCCGTGTGCCCCGTTCACTTTCCATGTGCCCCGTTTACTCCGTGTGCCCTGTTCACTTTCCGTGTGCCGCATTCTCTCTGTGTGCCCCGTTCACTTTGCGTGTGCCCCGTTCACTTTCCGTGTGCCCTGTTCATGTTCCGTGTGCCTCATTCACTTTGCATGTGCCCCGTTCACTTTCCGTGTTTCCTGTTCACTTTCCGTGTGCTCTGTTCACTTTCCGTGTGCCTGGTTCACTTTCCGTGTGCCCCGTTCACTTTCCATGTGCCCCGTTCTCTTTCCGTGTGCTCTGTTCACTTTCCGTGTGCCTGGTTCACTTTCCGTGTGCCACGTCCTCTTTCCGTGTGCCCCGTTCACTCTGTGTGCCCCATTTACTTTCCGTGTGCTCTGTTCACTTTCCGTGTGCCCCGTTCACTCCGTGTGCCACGTCCTCTTTCCGTGTGCCCCGTTCACTCCGTGTGCCCCATTCACTTTCCGTGTGCCCTGTTCACTTTCCGTGTGCCCTGTTCACTTTGCGTGTGCCCCATTCACTTTCCGTGTGCCCTGTTCACTTTCTGTGTGCCCTGTTCACTCCGTGTGCCCTGTTCACTTTCCGTGTGCCCTGTTCACTTTCCGTGTGCCCTGTTCACTTTGCGTGTGCCCCATTCACTTTCCGTGTGCCCTGTTCACTTTCCGTGTGCCCCGTTCACTCCGTGTGCCCCATTCACTTTCCGTGTGCCCTGTTCACTCTGTGTGCCCCGGTCACTTTGCGTGTGAACCATTCAATCCATGTGCCCTGTTCACTTTCCGTGTGCCCTGTTCATGTTCCGTGTGCCCTGTTCACTCCGTGTGCCCCGGTCACTTTGCGTGTGCCCCGGTCACTTTGCGTGTGCCCCGTTCACTCCGTGTGCCCCATTCACTCCGTGTGCCCCGTTCACTCCGTGTACCCTATTCACTCCCCATAAACCCATTCACTGTTTCAACATAGAACAATCCAGCGCAGAACTGGCCCTTCGGCCCTCGATGTTGCGCCGACCTGTGAACTATTCTCAGCTCGTCCCCCAACACTATCCCATCATCATCCATGTGCTTATCTAAGGATTGTTTAAATCTCCCTAATGTGGCTGAGTTAACTACATTGGCAGGTAGGGCATTCCACGCCCTTACCCCTCTCTGAGTAAGGAACTTGCCTCTGACATCTGTCAGGCATGGAGGAAGTGGTTGAGTGAGGGAGCTGTGGTTTACTAAAGTTAAATCTCTGTCCATGAGAAGTCATTGGCAAATAGGATCAGGGAAAATAAATGTGAGGTGATGCACTTTGGGAAGAATAACAGGAAGGCAGAGTACTGGGTCGATGGAAAGATTCTTGGTAGTGTGGATGTGCAGAGGGATCTTGGAGTCCATGTACATAGATCCCTGAAAGTTGCCACCCAGGGTGATAGTGCTGTTAAGAAGGCATACTGTGTGTTAGCTTTCATTGGTAGGATTGAGTTCTGGAGTCATGATGTTATGCTGCAACTATACAAAACGTTAGTGCGGCCTCACTTGGAATATTGTGTACAGTTCTGGTCCCCATATTTTGGGAAGGATGTGGAAGCATTGGAAAAGGTGCAGAGGAAATTTACCAGGATGTTGCCTGGTCTGGAGGGAAGATCTTATGAGGAAAGGCTGAGAGACTTGGGTGTGTTCTCATTGGAAAGAAGAAGGCTAAGGGGGGATTTGATAGAGACATACAAGATTTGAGTGGGAGCAGCGGCCGAGTTGAGGTGAACCCGGGAGACTACAGCTAAGGTAAGAGTTTTTTTCAAAATTACTTACCTGTAGCGGGCATCGGTGTTTTGTTTTCTCTCTCCTTCACAGAAAGAGCGGGAGCAGCAGAGGAAGTGACGGCAAGCAGAGGGGCAGCCGGGAAGGAGAACTGTGAGTATAAATACTCACTGTTTCACCACCAACGGTCATTTGAGTGGGAGCAGCGGCCGAGTTGAGGTGAACCCGGGAGACTACAGCTAAGGTAAGAGTTTTTTTCAAAATTACTTACCTGTAGCGGGCATCGGTGTTTTGTTTTCTCTCTCCTTCACAGAAAGAGCGGGAGCAGCAGAGGAAGTGACGGCAAGCAGAGGGGCAGCCGGGAAGGAGAACTGTGAGTATAAATACTCACTGTTTCACCACCAACGGTCATTTGAATGGGAGCAGCGGCCGAGTTGAGGTGAACCCGGGAGACTACAGCTAAGGTAAGAGTTTTTTTCAAAATTACTTACCTGTAGCGGGCATCGGTGTTTTGTTTTCTCTCTCCTTCACAGAAAGAGCGGGAGCAGCAGAGGAAGTGACGGCAAGCAGAGGGGCAGCCGGGAAGGAGAACTGTGAGTATAAATACTCACTGTTTCACCACCAACGGTCATTTGAGTGGGAGCAGCGGCCGAGTTGAGGTGAACCCGGGAGACTACAGCTAAGGTAAGAGTTTTTTTCAAAATTACTTACCTGTAGCGGGCATCGGTGTTTTGTTTTCTCTCTCCTTCACAGAAAGAGCGGGAGCAGCAGAGGAAGTGACGGCAAGCAGAGGGGCAGCCGGGAAGGAGAACTGTGAGTATAAATACTCACTGTTTCACCACCAACGGTCATTTGAGTGGGAGCAGCGGCCGAGTTGAGGTGAACCCGGGAGACTACAGCTAAGGTAAGAGTTTTTTTCAAAATTACTTACCTGTAGCGGGCATCGGTGTTTTGTTTTCTCTCTCCTTCACAGAAAGAGCGGGAGCAGCAGAGGAAGTGACGGCAAGCAGAGGGGCAGCCGAGACCCGGAAGCAGTTAGTGTAAGCTTAGCTGGGTTAGTTTTTTCCCCCTTTAAAAGCGTGAAGGAGAGGAACCCGAGGCACTACACGGGTAGTGCCTCCCACCCGCCCTCCTCCTCTAACCTAATAATAACATCTGTTGTGGCAAGCAGGTAAGTGCTGAATTTTGCTTGTATTATTTAGACAGTTTTTGTTTAAACAGTTAGCTTTAGAGGGATGGCAGTGAAGGCAGTGCAATGTTCCTCCTGCAACATGTATGAGGTGAGGGATGCCATCGACGTCCCTGCCGATTACACTTGCAGGAAGTGCACCCATCTCCAGCTCCTCCAAGACCGTGTTAGGGAACTGGAGCTGGAGTTGGATGAACTTCGGATCATTCGGGAGGCAGAGGGGGTCATAGATCAGAGTTATAGGGAAGTAGTAACTCCAAAGATGGCAGATAGATGGGTTACAGTGAGGGGGACTGGGAGGAAGCAGCCAGTGCAGGGACCTCCTGCGGCCATTCCCCTCAAGAACAAGTATACCGTTTTGGATACTTGTGGGGGGGATGACTTACCAGGGGTAAGTAACGGGGCTCAGGTCTCTGGCACGGAGCCTGTCCCCGTTACTCAGAAGGGAAGGGTGAAGAGCAGAGCAGTAGTAATTGGGGACTCGATAGTTCGTGGCACAGATAGGCGGTTTTGTGGGAACGAGAGAGACTCACGTTTGGTATGTTGCCTCCCAGGTGCAAGGGTACGTGATGTCTCTGATCGTGTTTTCCGGGTCCTGGAGGGGGAGGGGGAGCAACCCGAAGTCGTGGTCCACATTGGCACCAACGACATAGGTAGGAGGAGTGCTGAGGATGTTAGACAGGCTTTCAGGGAGCTAGGTTGGAAGCTTGGAGTTAGAACAAACAGAGTTGTTGTCTCTGGTTTGTTACCCGTGCCACGTGATAGAGATTCGAGGAATAGGGAGAGAGAACAATTAAATGCGTGGCTTCAGGGATGGTGCAGGAGGGAGGGGTTCCAGTTTTTGGATAACTGGGGTTCTTTCTGGGGACGGTGGGACCTCTATAAACAGGATGGTCTACACCTGAACCTGAGGGGAACCAGTATCCTTGGGGGGAGGTTTGCTAGTGCTCTTGGGGGGGGTTTAAACTAACTCGGCAGGGGCATGGGAACCCAGATTGTAGCTTCAGGGTGCAGGGCCTGGAGTGTAGGGAGGTGAGGAACATGGCATCAATTTCCAAGGAGGGTGCCTGTAAACAGGGAAGTGGCTTGAAGTGTGTATACTTCAATGCAAGAAGTATACGAAATAAGGTAGGTGAACTTGCAGCGTTGGTTGGTACCTGGGACTTCGATGTTGTGGCTATTACGGAGACATGGCTAGAACAGGGACAGGATTGGCTGTTGCAGGTTCCGGGATTTAAATGTTTTAGTAGGTTTAGAGGTGGGGGTAAAAGAGGGGGAGGTGTGGCATTGCTTGTCAAAGATAGTATTACAGCGGTGGAAAGGACGATGGATGAGGACTTGCCATCTGAGGTAGTTTGGGCTGAGGTTAGGAATAGGAAAGGCGAGGTCACCCTGTTAGGAGTCTTTTACAGGCCTCCTAATAGTCCTAGAATCATTGAAGAAAGGATTGGGAAGGTGATTCAGGAGATGAGTGACAGTAATAGGGTGGTTGTTATGGGGGACTTTAACTTTCCTGATATTGATTGGGAAAGCTATAGCTCAAGTTCGTTAGATGGGTCAGTGTTTGTTCAATGTGTGCAGGAGAGTTTCCTGACACAATATGTAGACAGGCCAACAAGAGGTGAGGCCATACTGGATTTGGTTCTGGGTAACGAACCAGGCCAGGTGTTAGAATTAGAGGTAGGTGAGCACTTTGGGGATAGTGACCATAATTCGGTGATTTTTACACTCATGATGGAGAGGGATAAGTGTGTACTACAGGGCAAGAATTATAGCTGGGGTAAGGGAAATTATGATGCGGTGAGGCATGACTTAGGATGTGTGGCTTGGAAAAGTAGACTCCAAGGCAAGAGTGTAAATGATATGTGGAACTTGTTCAAGGGGCAACTATTGAGTGTCCTTGATAATTATGTACCGGTCAGGCAGGTAGGAAAGGGTCGTGCGAGGGAGCCGTGGTTTAATAAGGAATTGGAATCCCTTGTTAAATGGAAGAGGGCGGCCTATCTCAAGATGAGACGTGAAGGTTCAATTGGGGCGATTGAGAGTTATAGGGTAGCCAGGAAGGACCTGAAGAGAGAGCTAAAAGCAGCAAGGAGGGGACATGAAAGGTCCTTAGTAGATAGGATTAGGGAAAACCCTAAGGCTTTCTATAGGTATGTTAGGAATAAAAGAATGACTAGGGTAGGAATAGGTCCAGTCAAGGATAGTAGGGGGAAGTTGCGTGTGGAGGCGGAAGAGATTGGGGAGACACTGAATGAATACTTTTCTTCAGTATTCACTCAGGAACAGGGCATTGTTGTCGATGAGAATACTGAGGCACAAATAAGTAGAATGGATGGCTTTGAGGTATGTAGAGAAGAGGTGTTGGAAATCCTGGAAAAGGTGAAAATAGATAAGTCCCCTGGGCCTGATGGCATTTATCCTAGGATTCTCTGGGAAGCAAGGGAGGAGATTGCAGAGCCATTGGCCTTGATTTTTATGTCCTCTTTGTCTACAGGAGTAGTCCCAGAAGACTGGAGGATAGCAAATGTGGTTCCCTTGTTCAAAAAGGGGAGTAGGGATAGCCCTAGTAACTATAGGCCGGTGAGTCTCACTTCTGTTGTGGGCAAAGTCTTAGAGAGAATTGTAAGGGATAGGATTTATGCACATCTAGATAGGAATAATGTGATCAAGGATAGTCAGCATGGTTTTGTGAAGGGCAAGTCGTGCCTCACAAACCTTATTGAATTCTTTGAAAAGGTGACGAAGGAGGTTGATGAGGGGAAAGCGGTAGATGTGGTATATATGGATTTTAGTAAGGCGTTTGATAAGGTTCCCCATGGTAGGCTACTGCAGAAAATACGGAGATATGGCATTGAGGGTGAGTTGGAGGTTTGGATTAGGAATTGGCTGGATGGAAGAAGACAGAGGGTAGTAGTTGATGGCAAAGTTTCTTCATGGAGTGCCGTCACTAGCGGTGTTCCGCAAGGATCTGTTTTGGGACCATTGCTGTTTGTCATTTTTATAAATGACCTGGAAGAGGGGTTAGAAGGTTGGGTGAGCAAGTTTGCGGATGACACGAAAGTCGGAGGAGTTGTTGACAGTGAGGAAGCATGTGGCAGGTTACAGCAGGATATAGAGAAGCTGCAGAGCTGGGCAGAAAGGTGGCAGATGGAATTCAATGTAGCTAAGTGCGAGGTGATTCACTTTGGGAAGAATAACAAAAAGATGGGGTACTGGGCTAATGGTCGGATACTTGGTAGTGTGGATGAGCAGAGGGATCTTGGTGTCCATGTACACAGATCTCTGAAAGTTGCCACCCAGGTAAATAGTGCGGTGAGGAAGGCATATGGCGTACTGGCTTTTATTGGTAGAGGAATTGAGTTCCGGAATCCTGAGGTCATGATGCAGTTGTATAAGACTCTGGTACGGCCGCATCTGGAATATTGTGTGCAGTTTTGGTCGCCATACTATAGGAAGGATGTGGAGGCATTGGAACGGGTGCAGAGGAGGTTTACCAGGATGTTGCCTGGTATGGAAGGAAAATCGTATGAGGAAAGACTGAGGCACTTGGGGCTGTTTTCACTAGAGAAAAGAAGGTTTAGGGGTGACATGATTGAGGTGTACAAGATGATTAGGGGGTTAGATAGGGTCGACAGTATGAACCTTTTCCCGCGTATTGAGTCGGGTATTACAAGGGGGCATAGCTTTAAATTAAGGGGGAGTAGATATAGGACTGATGTTAGGGGTAGGTTCTTCACTCAGCGAGTCGTTAGTTCATGGAATGCCCTGCCAGTAACAGTGGTGGACTCTCCCTCTTTATGGGCATTTAAGAGGGCATTGGATAGGTATATGGAGGATAGTGGGTTAGTGTAGTTTAGGTGGGCTTGGATCGGCGCAACATCGAGGGCCCAAGGGCCTGTACTGCGCTGTATTCTTCTATGTTCTATGTTCTATGTTCTATGATCAGAGGATTAGATAGGGTAGACAGTGAAAGACTTTTTCCTAGGATGATGACATCAGCTTGTACGAGGGGACATAACTACAAATTGAGGGGTGAGAGATTTAAGACAGATGTCAGAGGCAGGTTCTTTACTCAGAGTATTTGGGGGGTGGAACGTACTGCCTGCAACAGTGGTAGACTTGCCAACATTAAGGACATTTAAATGGTCATTGGATAAATATATGGATGAGAATGGAATAGTGTAGGTTAGATAGGCTTCAGATTGTTTTCACAGGTCGGAGCAACATCGAGGGCCGAAGGATCTGTACCACTCTGGAATGTTCTATGTTCACTCCCCATGTGTCCTGTTCACTGTCACAGTGTCCCACAAACATTATTTTAAATGTGAAAATGTAAGAATTGTTGGCTTTTGAATTCAGGAATTAATGAAAGAGCTGCGAGGGAAAAGGGCAGTTTATGAAGTGACATTGAGAATCGGGAAGGCGCTAATGGACAAAGCAGAACATCCAGGCGACCGGGAGGATCTGCAGGAGCAGGTGACAGACCTGAGTGAACACTGGAACAGCCTGAATGGAAAATCTCTGTGCAGGTATTGATTCACATTCAGGGATCTGTGGATAAACACTCCAAGATCCCTCTGAGCTTCCGAGTACCCTGACATTGAATATTCCCTCATCTTCTTTCAAAGTGCATCACTTCACATTTATCAAGCTCAAATTCCATCTGCCACTGATCTATCCACCTGACCAACTGGGTCATACTGTTCTGTAACCAAAGACCTTCCTACTCACTGACATCCACCAGACCAATCTTTCCATCATCAACATTTCATCCACATCATTTATATAAATCACAAACAACAAGGGACCCAGTGGTGGGGACCTCAGTGAACCCTGGAACGCAGCACTGCACACTGTCTGCCATTTGGTCAACGACCCATTTAGTCCACCTTGGTTTCCCGTCTGCCAATCAGTTTCTCTGTTTGAATCCATCCACTTATTTCTTTCGCATTACATAGTACCTGGTTTAGGACTGCATGTTCTCCACTTGGTTCCTCAATGAATTGGTCCAGAAAATCAAGCCATACACAGAAATTTACCAAAGATCCTCAGACAGCACCTTCCAAACCCACGACCACTTCCATCTAGAAGGGCAAGGGCAGCAGATACATGGGAACACCACCCCCTGCAAGTTCCCCTCCCAGCCACTCACTATCCTAACTTGGAAACATATCACCATTCCTTCATTGTCACCAGGTCTGAGAATTCCCTCCTAAAGGCATTGTGGGTCAACTCAAGGAGGTGAACTGCAGCGGGTCAGGAAGGCAGCTCACCCCCACCCTCACAAGGGGCAACTAGGGACGGGTAATAAATACCGGCCCAACCAGTGACACCCACATCTCATGTGCGAATGAGAAAAAAAATCACTTTGGACATTACTGTGGTCATCATTCCCTGAAACCCAGACAAATGGCACTGCATATTCTCCATGAACAGACATTTGTTACACACAAAGAAATGAAGCTATCTTAACATGAAATACAGAGATTTTGAATCGGTCTGCAAAACAGAACTTCAGACTATTCCCCACCATTTTACAGTGATGTGAACCAAAGAATTAATCCCTTATCCTGAGTCTTTAATTTTGGTGTAACCGATTCTTCCTGTATCGTTCCTGAAAACAATGTGGGCGGTACAGTGGCTCAGTGGTTAGCACTGCTGCCTCACAGCACCAGGGACCTGGGTTCGATGCTAGCCTCGGGCGACTCTCTGTGTGGAGTTTGCACATTCTCCCCGTGTCTGCGTGGGTTTCCTCCAGGTGCTCCGGTTTCCTCCCAAAGTCCAAAGATGTGCAGGTTAGGTGAACTGGCCATGCTAAATTGCCCGTAGTGTTCAGAGATGTGCAGGCTGGGTGGGTTACGGTAATAGGGTAGAAGAATGGGTCTGGGTGGGTTACTCTTCGGAGGGTCGATGTGAACTTGTTGGGCCAAATGGCCTGTTTGCACACTGTAGAGATTCGATGATAAAACTATGATGTACTCTTCCATATACATGAGCAAAGCTGAGATCCTTCATTGTCTCAGATTAATAACCTACAGACTGTAAGGCAAACCCTCATGTCCGTCTGAGCTTACTCAGCCCCTTAACTACTTTGAAAAAAAAATCTCTTCTCTCAATGAGACACCATTCTTACTTTTGAGCTCAATCAGATTTCCTCCTGACCCTCTAAAATCACTCAACCTCAAGAATTTCAAACATCTAGATTATTGTAAATGACAAAAAACAGCCAGTGACCCCTCTCCTGTTCGAGGCCACCTCAGGAAAAGCAATTTTCCGCACACCCTCCAGGAGTCCCGCAGTCTCTCAAACAGCGGAATAGGTTCCTGGGCAGTAAATGCTGGCCCAGCCAATGATGCTGGTGTCCCACGTGGCAATAAAATAAACATTACTAACGAGAGGGACTTTCTTGTTTGAACGTCCTGTATCCTTGTTGGAAATACTGTGTCATTTTCTTTTGTGCTGATAATGATTTCAATTCTCTTGGTTCAGGGATAAATGTTGTCTTCAGTGCCCCTCAACAGGCACCACAAGATCTCCAACACTGCCTTACATTGACCCTCCGACAATGCAGCACTCCCTCAGCACTGACCCTGCAACAGTGTAACGCTTGCTCAACACTGACCCTCTGACAGTGCAGCGCTCCCTCTACACTGACCCTCCGACAGTGCCCACTCCCTCAGCACTGACCCTCCGACAGTGCGGTACTCCCTCAGCACTGACCCTCCCATAGTGCAGCGCTCCCTCTGCACTGACCCTCTGACAGTGCCCACTCCGTCTGCACTGACCCTCCCATAGTGCGGCACTCCCTCAGCATTGACCCTCCGACAGTGCCCACTCCGTCTGCACTGACCCTTCCATAGTGCGGCACTCCCTCAGCACTGACCCTCTGACAGTGCAGCGCTCCCTCAGCACTGACCCTCCGATAGTGCGGCACTCCCTCAGCACTGACCCTCCGACAGTGCGGCACTCCATCAGCACTGACCCTCCGACAGTGCGGCGCTCCCTCAGCACGGACCCTCTGACAGTGCAGCGCTCCCTCAGCACTGACCCTCTGACAGTGCAGCGCTCCCTCAGCACTGACCCTCTGACAGTGCAGCGCTCCCTCAGCACTGACCCTCCGACAGTGTGGTGCTCCCTCAGCACTGACCCTCTGACAGTGCAGTGCTCCCTCAGCACTGACCCTCTGACAGTGCGGCACTCCCTCAGCACTGACCCTCCGACAGTGCAGCGCTCCCTCAGCACTGACCCTCCGACAGTGCAGCGCTCCCTCAGCACTGACCCTTCGACAGTGCAGCGCTCCCTCTACACTGACCCTCTGACAGTGCAGCGCTCCCTCAGCACTGACCCTCCGACAGTGTGGTGTTCCCTCAGCACTGACCCTCCAATAGTGCAGCGCTCCCTCAGCACTGACCCTGTAGCTGGTTGTTTCCATTGATTATTGACGGGTATTATCTGGTTTTACAGGCAGTCCATGATTGAAGAAGTTTTATTGTCTTCGGGTAGATTGAGTGAATCTCTGCAGGTGGTGTTGGACTGGTTGTACAGGGCAGAGGTCACACTGAATGAGCAAGCCCGAGTAAGTGGTGACGTCCAATCTGTGAAAACGTTCATTGAGAACCACAAGGTAACTGTTCATGTTCTTATTGTGTATCCATCACTTCATGTATCTGCTGTTTCCATCCTGTCCCTACACACTGTTAGTCAATGGAGCTCACTGTCCAAGCTCAGAGACACTGTGGGCTTGGCAATTCCATGGGGAAGATCCATCACAAATTTAAATCTCCCAAAAACAGCTCTAGGGAATTCCCCCATCCGAGGGTAGGTCCGATCAAGGACAGTAGTGGGAGACTGTGTATTGAGTCGGAAGAGATAGGAGAGGTCTTGAACAAGTACTTCTCTTCAGTATTTACGAACGAGAGGGACCGTATTGTAGAAGAGGAGAGTGTGAAATGGACTGGTAAGCTAGAAGAGATACCTGTTAGGAAGGAAGATGTGTTGGACATTTTGAACAACTTGAGGATAGACAAGTCCCCGGGGCCTGACGGGATATATCCTAGGATTATGTGGGAAGCAAGAGAGGAAATTGCAGTACCGTTGGCAATGATCTTCTCGTCTTCACTGGCAACGGGGGTGGTACCAGGGGACTGGAGAGTAGCGAATGTTGTGCCCCTGTTCAAAAAAGGGAATAGGGATAACCCCGGGAATTACAGGCCTGTTAGTCTTACTTCTGTGGTAGGCAAAGTAATGGAAAGGGTACTGAGGGATAGGATTTATGAGTATCTGGAAAGACACTGCTTGATTAGGGACAGCCAGCACGGATTTGTGAAGGGTAGGTCTTGCCTTACAAGTCTTATTGAATTCTTCGAGGAGGTGACCAAGCATGTGGATGAGGGAAGAGCAGTGGATGTAGTGTACATGGATTTTAGTAAGGCATTTGATAAGGTTCCCCATGGTAGGCTTATGCGGAAAGTCAGGAGGCATGGGATAGAGGGAAATTTGGCCAATTGGATAGAAAACTGGCTAACCGGTCGAAGGCAGAGAGTGGTGGTAGATGGTAAATATTCAGCCTGGAGCCCAGTTACAAGTGGAGTTCCGCAGGGATCAGTTCTGGGTCCTCTGCTGTTTGTAATTTTTATTAATGACTTAGATGAGGGAGTCGAAGGGTGGGTCAGTAAATTTGCAGATGATACGAAGATTAGTGGAGTTGTGGACAGTGAGGAGGGCTGTTGTCGGCTGCAGAGGGACTTAGATATGATGCAGAGCTGGGCTGAGGAGTGGCAGATGGAGTTCAACCCTGCCAAGTGTGAGGTTGTCCATTTTGGAAGAACAAATAAGAATGCGGAATACAGGGTTAATGGTAGGGTTCTTAGTCAGGTGGAGGAACAGAGGGATCTTGGCGTCTATGTACATAGATCTTTGAAGGTTGCCACTCAGGTGGATAGAGTTTGTAAGAAGGCCTATGGAGTATTATCGTTCATTAGCAGAGGGATTGAATTCAAGAGTCGTGAAGTGATGTTGCAGCTGTACAGGACTTTGGTTAGGCCACAGTTGGAGTACTGTGTGCAGTTCTGGTCGCCTCACTTTAGGAAAGATGTGGAAGCTTTGGAGAGGGTGCAGAGAAGATTTACCAGGATGTTGCCTGGAATGGAGAGGAAGTCGTACGAGGATAGGTTGAGAGTTCTCGGCCTTTTCTCGTTGGAACGGCGAAGGATGAGGGGTGACTTGATAGAGGTTTATAAGATGATCAGAGGAATAGATAGAGTAGACAGTCAGAAACTTTTTCCCCGGGTACAACAGAGTGTTACAAGGGGACATAAATTTAAGGTGAAGGGTGGAAGGTATAGGGGAGATGTCAGGGGTGGGTTCTTTACCCAGAGAGTGGTGGGGGCATGGAATGCGCTGCCCGTGGGAGTGGTAGAGTCGGAATCATTGGCGACCTTTAAGCGGCATTTGGATAGGTACATGGATGGGTACTTAATCTAGGTTAAAAGTTCGGCACAACATCGTGGGCCGAAGGGCCTGTTCTGTGCTGTATTGTTCTATGTTCTATGTTCTATGTTCTAATCTCTGACTCCTGCAAACAGTTTCCCTGAACTGGGCTTTTATATATTAGATTACGTAAGGTGTGGAAACAGGCCCTTCGGCCCAATAAGTCCATACCGACCGACCGAAGCGCAACCCACCCATACCCCTACATTTACCCCTTACCTAACACTACGGGCAATTTAGCATGGCCAATTCACCTGACCTGCACATCTTTGTGACTGTGGGAGGAAACCGGAGCACCCGGAGGAAACCCACGCAGACACGGGGAGAACGTGCAAACTCCACACAGTCAGTCGCCTGAGGCGGGAATTGAACCCTGGTCTCTGGTGCTGTGAGGCAGCAGTGCTAACCACTGTGCCACCGTGCCGCCCATATATTCTTAAGAAGGCACTCATTGCCTGAATTTATCATCCAGATACACATCATACCCCCTCCCCCACCCTAAATACCTGACCCCTTTCCCAACTTCTCCTCCCAAACACCCAGCCAATCTCCCACCTCCCTCAACCCCTCCTTCAACTCACCCTCCAACACATTTGCTCCCTCTCCATGCCGAAGAACAACAACAAACCTCCCCACGTCTGTCCACAGTTAATTCATAGAACAGAGCAATACAGCGCAGCACAGGCCCTTCTGCCCTCAATGTTGCGCTCATCTATGGAACCATTCTGAAGAGGAGAAAGTGAGGTCTGCAGATGCTGGAGATCAAAGTTGAAACTTTATTGCTGGAACAGCACAGCAGGTCAGGCAGCATCCAGGGAACAGGAGATTCGACGTTTCGGGCACAGGCCCTTCTTCAGGAATCATTCTGAAGCCCACCTAACTTATATTATTCCATTTTCATCCATATGTTTATCCAATGATCATTTAAAAGCCCTTAAAGTTAGCAAGTCTATTACTGTTGCAGGCAGTGCGTTTCACGTCCCTCCTCCTCTGAGTAAAGAAACTACCTCTGACATCTGTCCTATATCTATCACCCCTCAATTTAAAGCTATGATCCCTCGTGCTCGCCGTCACCATACTTGGTAAAAGGCTCTCCCTGTTCACCCTATCTGACCCTCTGATTATCTTATATGTCTCTATTAAGTCACCTCTCAACCTTCTTCTCACTAATGAAAACAGTCTCAGTTCCCTCAGCCTTTCCTCATAAGACCCTGCATTCATACCAGGCAACATTCTCGTAAATCCCCTCTGAACCCTTTCCGAAGCTTCCACATCCTTCCTATAAGACAGTGACCAGAACTGTATGCAATACTCTAAATGTGGCCGCACCAGAGTTTTGTACAGCTGCATCATGACCTCATGGCTCCGAAACTCAATCCCACTACCAATAAACACCAACACACCATATGCCTTCTTTTGCTCTATCAAACTAGGTCACAACTTTCAGGGATTTACACACCTGGACACTGAGATCTCTCTGCTCATCTACACTGCCAAGAATTTTACCATTAGCCCAGTACTCTGCATTCCTGTTACTTCTTCCAAAGTGAACTACCTCACACTTTACCACATTAAACTCTATTTACCATGTCTCAGCCCAGCTCTGCAGCTTATCTATGTCCCTCTATAACCTGTAACATCCTTCAGCACTACCCAACTCTGCTGACCCTACTGTCATTTGCAAATTTACTAATCAACTCCTCGCCAGAGTAGCTGCAGTCTCATTCAAATACACACGACTGCTCACCATGTTGTGTTGGTGGACTCCTTCCACTATGACACTGCCATTCCTTCAGTGTCGCTGGGTCAAAATCCTGGAATTCCCTCCTTAATGACATTGTGGATCTACCCACAGCACATGGACTGCAGTGGTTCAAGAAGGCAGCTCACCCCCACCTTGTCAAGGGGCAACTAGGGACAGGCTATAAATGCATGTCCCAGAAATAATAAAAAAAAAGTTTCCCTGTGCCATTGACTTATTCTTGAAGGCAGAATTTTGTCTTAAAACCTGTTAAAAACGATGAGCATTGTAAGCTGCCAATAGATGCCAAGTGGAAGCCTCCAGGAATCATCAGGCCTTAGCAACATTGCCACTTCATTTCTTTGTCTGAAATCACTGTCAGAATTTCAAAATGTCAGCTGCTGTTTCACAAAGTCCCCGACTCCCAGAGTCAATAATCACTTCAGTCAAAGCCACTCGAGTCATTTAGAACTGGACTTTTTATCTATTTCTGTTGTACTTTCTATCATACTTTTAGCTCATGGTCAGATGAGTGCTGTGAATATTAAGACTTACTTCTGGTTGATAAACAGCTAAAGTTTCAGATTCAGTTCTGTCTGGGTCCATCTGCAGGTCTTTCAGAAGGAGTTGGGCAAACGGGCCAGTTGTGTGAGGGCTCTGAAACGTACCTTCAGGGAGCTGAACAAAAACACAGGTGTCAACTGTGTCTGGCTGAAAGCTCAGATGGAGGAACTGAATAAACAGTGGGAGCACGTGTGCAACATTTCCGTCTTGAAGCAGTCTCTGCTTGAAGCTGCACTGTGTCAGGTAGGAACCTGGTGTCAACCATCACCTTATCACATTGTCAACAAGTGTAACCCTGAGGAGCTCATGCTCTTGTGCGTGATGGTGACTGAGCGGCTCATTGTTGAGCAACAATATACATCAGATGCCTTAAGGGACTGGAATTCTGCTGTAGTCTTTTTTGTACCTCGGTCTGCTTTAGGCCTGATTGGAGTCAGGGATATTCAGACCTGATTTATCTGCTCCTTCATGTTATCGCATGCTGTTTGATATTATCGATCTGCTTCTTGCAGTATTCCTCGATGTGACATATTCACAATGCAGTGACAAATCTGTCTACTTTCAAAGGGCCTAGTACTGGAGGGAACGGTGAATTGTTCACTTGTTTGTATCTCATGGTTTGGAAACATAGAAAATTGGTGCAGGAAGAGGCCAATCAGCCCTTTGAGCCTGTACCACCATTCAATATGATCACGGCTGATCATGCAGTCTCAGTATCCCATTCCCACCCTCTCCCCATACCCCTTTAGCCACAAGGAGCACGTCCAGCTCCCTCTTGAATACATCGAATGAACTGGCCCCAACAGCTTCCTCTGTGAGAGAATTCCACAGGTTCCCAACTCTCTGGGTGAAGAAATTCTTCCTCATCTCAGTCCTAAATGGCTTACCCCTTATTCTTAGACTGTGACCCCTTGTTCTGAACCTCCCCAACATCAAGAACATTCTTCTCACATCTAGCCTGGACAGTCCCATCACAATTTTATATGTTTCTCCCTCGCTCTTCTACATTCCTGTGAGTAGGAGCCCAATCTATCCAGTTTTTCCTCATATGTCAGTCCTACCATCCCAGGAATCAGTCTGGTGAACCTTCACTGAACTCTCTCAATAGCAAGAACGTCCTTCCTCAGACTAGGAGATCAAAACTGTACACAATACTCAAGGTGTGGCCTCACCAAGGCCCTGTGTAACTGCAGCAAGACATCCCTACTCCGATACTCCAATCGTCTCGCTGTGATGGAGAACATGCCATTAGCCTTCCTCGCTGCCCGCTGCACCCCCATACCAACCTTCAGCAACTGTTCCACCATGACACGCAGGTCTCATTGCACCTCACCTTTTCCTAAACTGCCACCATTCAGATCATAATCTGCCTTCCTGTTTTGTGACCAAAGTAGATAGTGAGGCTCTTTTCAGTCATGGCTGACCATGGGTTGTATCCTCATTGTTCTAGCTTTCTGCTTCCCTGAAGCAACGTCGCTTGTGACTGAAGAGTCCAATGCTGTAGTGACAATACATAGTGTGATTAAAGGCAGTGAGCATGGCTTTGTGAGGGGTAGGTCATGCCTCACAAATCTTATTGAGTTCTTTGAGGAGGTGTCAAGACAGGTCAAAGATGGTCGAGCAGTGGATGTGGTGTATATAGACTTCAGCGCTGAAAATGTGTTGCTGGAAAAGCGCAGCAGGTCAGGCAGCATCCAGGGAACAGGAGAATCGACGTTTCGGGCATAAGCCCTTCTTCAGGAATGAGGAAAGTTCACCTGCACCTCCACACACATCATCTATTGCATCCTCTGCACCCGATGTGGCCTCCTCTATATTAGGGAGACAGGCCGCCTACTTGCGGCGCATTCCAGAGAACACCTCTGGGACACCCGGACCAACCAACCCAACCACCCTGTGGCTCAACATTTCAGTTCCCCCTCCCACTCCACCAAGGATATGCAGGTCTTTGGACTCCTCCATCGCCAGACCACAACAACACGACGGTTGGAGGAAGAACGCCTCATCTTCCGCCTAGGAACCCTCCAACCATAAGGGATGAACTCGGATTTCACCAGTTTCCTCATTTCCCCTCCCCCCACCTTGTCTCAGTCTAATCCATCGAATTCAGCACCGCCTTCCTAACCTGCAATCTTCTTCCCGACCTCTCCGCCCCCACCCCAGTCTGACCTATCACCCTCACCTTGATCTCTTTCCACCTATCACATTTCCGACGCCCCTCCCCCAAGTCCCTCCTCCCTACCTTTTATCTTAGCCTGCTGGACAAACTTTCCTCATTCCTGAAGAAGGGCTTATGCCCGAAACGTCGATTCTCCTGTTCCCTGGATGCTGCCTGACCTGCTGCGCTTTTCCAGCAACACATTTTCAGCTCTGATCTCCAGCATCTGCAGACCTCACTTTCTCCTCTATATAGACTTCAGCAAGGCATTTGATAAGGTTCACAATATACATGAATGACTTGGTAGGCTCATTCATAAAGTCAGGAAGTATGGGATACAGGGAGATTTAGCTATCTGGATTCAGAATTGGCTGGCTGACAGAAGGCAGAGAGTGGTTGTAGATGGAATGTATTCTGCTGGAGGTCAGTGTTGAGTGGGGTCCCGCAGGGTTCTGTTCTTGGGCCTCTGCTCTTTGTAGTTTTTATAAATGACTTGTTTGAGGAGGTTGAGGAGTGGGTTAGTAAATTTGCAGATGACACTAAGGTTGGAGGTGTCGTCGATAGTATAGAGGGCTACTGCAGGCTGCAGCGATACATAGACGGGATGCAGAGCTGGGCTGAGAAATGGCAGATGGAGTTCAACCTGGACAAATGTGAAGTGATGCATTTTGGAAGGTCGAACTCGAATGCTGAATATAGGATTAAAGACAGGATTCTTGACAGTGTGGAAAAACAGAGGGATCTGGGTGTGCAAGTACATAGATCCCTCAAAGTTGCCACCCAAGTGGATAGAGTTGTTAAGAAAGCATTTGGTGTTTTGGCTTTCATTAACAGGGGGATTGAGTTCAAGAGCCGCGAAGTTTTGCTACAGCTCTACAAGTCCCTGGTGAGACCACACTTGGAATATTGTGTCCAGTTCTGGTCGCCCTACTATAGGAAAATACAGAGGCTTTGGAGAGGGTGCAAAGAAGGTTTACCAGGATGCTGCCTGGACTGGAGAGCTTGCCTAATGAAGAGAAGTTGACTAAGCTCGGAGTTTTCTCTCTGGAGAGAAGGAGGAAGAGAGGAGACCTGATCGAGGTGTACAAGATAATGAGAGGAATGGATAGAGTCAATAGCCAGAGACTTTTCCCCAGGGCAGGGTTGACTGGTACAAGAAGTCATAGCTTGAAGATATTAGGAGGAAGGTGTAAAGGAGACATCAGAGATTCTTTATGCAGAGAGTTGTGAATGCATGGAATGTGTTGCCAGCGGTAGTGGTGGAAGCAAAGTCATTGGGGACATTTAAGCGACTGCTGGACATGCACATGGATAGCAGTGAGTTGAGGGGTGCGTAGGTTAAGTTACTATATTTTACATTAGGATTAACCTTCGGCACAACATCGTGGGCCAAAGGGCCTGTTCTGTGCTGTACATTTCCATGTTCTATGATCTCAAGTGCCTTCATATCCCTCATGCAGACATCGTTGGGGATGCCCAGTAGGTCTCTTCCTGGATGCAAGCTCTCCATAGAGAATATTGTCACATCTATCAGCATTATATCGCATTTGCCAAGTATTTGCTCACACAGCCAGTCTGTCCAAGTCACCCTGCAACCTCCTAGCATCTTCCTCCCAGCACACACTGCCACCCATCTGCACATTTGGAGAAATTGCATTCGATTCCTTTACCAAGTCATTCATATATATTGTGAACAGCTGGGGTTCCAGCACTGAACCCTGTGGTACCCCACTCATCACTGCCTACCGCTCTGAAAAGGACCTGTTTATTCCAACTCTCTGCCTCCTGTCTGCCAATCAGTTTTCTATCCATGTTAGTACATTATCTCTGATACCATGAGCTTTAATCTCTTGGGTGGAACCTTGTCAAAGTCCAGATACATAACATCTACTGATTTCCTCTTGTCCACTTGACTGGTCACATCCTCAAAAATTCCAGAAGATTTGTCAATCATGATTTCCCTTTAGTGAATCCATACCAACTAGCACCGATTCTGTTACTGCTTTCCAAATGCTCAGTTATTACATCCTTAATGATTGACTCCAGCATTCTCCCCACCACTGATGTCAGGCTAACTGGTCTATAATTCCCCACTTTCTCTCCCCCTTCCTTTTTAAAGAGTGGAGTACATTAGCTACCCTCCAATCCATTGGAACTCTTCCACAGTCTATAAATGTTGGAAAATAATTACCAATGCATCTGCTATTTCTCGGGCCACTTCCTTAAGTATTCTGGGATACAGAGTATCAGGCCCTGGAGACTTATTGGATTTTAATCCCATCAATTTCCCCAAAACCAATTCCTGACTAATAGGATTTCCTTCAGTTCCTCCTTCAGGCTTGAGCCTCTGTCCCCTTGTAGTTCTGGAAAGTTATTTGGGTCCTCCTTAATGAAGACAGATCCAAAGTATCTGTTGAACTGGCTCTGTCATCTCTTTATTGTCCATTATGAATTCACCTGATGCCACCTGCAAGGAACCTACATCTCTCTTCACCAGTCTTTTTCTTTTCACGTTTCTATAGAAGCTTTTGCCATTGATTTTCTGCAGCTTACCTTCGTATTCTACCTTCCCTTTCCAAATTAAACCCTTGGTCCTCCCTCCTCCTGCTGAATTTTAAATTTCTCCCAGTACATGGTTGTCAGCATTTTCTGACCTTGTTAGCGATGGGTGAGCCACCTTCCCTGTTTTACTCTGACACCAGACTCCGGTGTACCACTGTTGCAGTTAATCTGTGTGTTCTTTAACTATCTGCCATTGCCCATCCACTAGCCACCCCTGAAGGATCCTGGCCAGTTTATTCTTGCCAATCCATGCCTCATACCATCAAAGTTCGCTTTCTTTAAGTTCAGGACCCTAGGTTCAGCTTTAATTGTGTCACTCTCCACCTTAATGAAGAATTCTACCACATTATGATCACTGTTCCCAAAGGATCTCACACCACAGCGTTGCTAATTAATCCTCTCTCATTACATAACACCCAGTCTAGGGTGGCCAGCTCTCTGGTCAGTTCCTTGACATATTGGTCACAGAAACCATCCATCATACATTCCAGGGAATCCTCCACCATCACATTGATTGAACTGACAAACTGGTAGCAATATGTAGATTGAAGTCACCCATAATAACTGCTGTAACCTTACTGCATACATCTCTACTTTCCTGCTAGATATAATCCCCAATATTACACCAACAGCTGGTCTGTACACAACTCCCACTAACGTCTTTATCCCTTTAGTGTTCTGCAGCTCCACCCATTGTATAGGCTAATGTCCTCAGTTACTATTGTGTTAATCTCCTCCTTAACCAGCCACACTACCTCACCCCTTTCTGTCTGTCTTTCCTGAAAAGTGAATAAACCTGGTTGTCCAGTTCCCAGCCTTGGTCACCCTGGAGCCAGGTCTCTGTGATCCCAATTGCATTATATTTATTAATAGCTGTTTGCACAGTTAATTCATCAACTTTATTACAAATACTCTCCTGGATGGAGAATGATGGAGGCAGCCAGGGGATTACCGGATGAATTTGTAATCGACACATTCACGGGCAGAGTGAGACATTAACACAGAGCTGGCAGAGCCTCCTGGTGACTGGGAGAGCCAGGCACAGAGCCACGCTGGGATTCTGCAGTTGTATTTTAAGTGTTTTCCAAAGCTTGACCAGTTGTTCTCTATGAAACTGAATCCACATTCTCTGCTGTTAGGCTGAGCATTTTCAGTCCTTGGTTCAGACTTTGTTGGGTCACTTGACACAGACCGAGAGGAAGCTGACAGATGGACAGATCCTGCAGGAGCAGGAAGCTCTGCTGGAATTTAAACACCAGCACCAGGTGGGTTAGATCGAGGGGATGGTACAGAGAGAGGGAACAGGGCAGCACCGAGAGGGAGGATTGGGATGCAGTGAAGAGGTAGGGGGAGAGGCTGGGAAGTGGAGGGGGAGAAGAGAGGGAGAGGGAGGGAGGGAGGTGGGGGTGAGGGGAGAGGGAGGGAGGTGGGGGTGAGGGGAGAGGGAGGGAGGTGGGGGTAAGGGAAGAGGGAGGTAGGGGAGTGAGGGGCGAGGGAGGGAAGTGGGGGGGTGAGGGGAGAGGGAGGGAGGTGGAGGGTGAGGGGAGAGGGAGGGAGGTGGGGGTAAGGGAAGAGGGAGGTGGGGTGTAAGGGGAGAGGGAGGTGGGGGGGTGAGGCGAGAGCAGGGGAGGTGGGGGGCGAGGGGAGAGGGAGGGAGGTGGGGGTAAGGGGAGAGGGAGGTAGGGGGTGAGGGGAGAGGGAGGTAGGGGGGTGAGGGGAGAGGGAGGGAGGTGGGGGGTGAGGGGAGAGGGAGGTGGGGGGTAAGGGGAGAGGGAGGGAGGTGGGGGGGTAAGGTGAGAGGGAAGGAGGTGGGGGTAAGGGGAGAGGGAGGGAGGTGGGGGTAAGAGGAGAGGGAGGTGGGGGGTAAGGGGAGAGGGAGGGAGGTGGGGGTGAGGGGAGGGAGAGGGAGGTGGGGGGTGAGGGGAGGGAGAGGGAGGTGGGGGATGAGGGGAGGGAGAGGGAGGTGGGGGAGTGAGGTGAGACGGAGGGAGGTGGGCGGTGAGGGCAGAGGGAGGTGGGGGGTGAGGGGAGGGAGAGGGAGGTGGGGGAGTGAGGGAGGTGGGGGAGTGAGGGGAGAGGGAGGGAGGTGGGGGAGTGAGGGGAGAGGGAGGGAGGTGGGGGGTGAGGGGAGAGGGAGGGAGGTGGGGATGAGGGGAGAGGGAGTAAGGTGGGTGGGTGAGGGGAGGTTGGAGGGTGAGGGGAGTGGGAGGTTGGAGGGTGAGAGGAGAGGGAGGTGGGGGATGAGGGGAGAGGAAAGTGAGGGGAGAGGGAGGTGGGGGATGAGGGGAGAGGGAAGTGGGGGGTAAGGGGAGAGGGAGGTGGGGGGTTGAGGGGAGAGGGAGGGAGGTGGAGAGGTGAGGGAGAGGGAGGGAGGTGGGGGAGAGGGAGGGAGGTGGGGGTGAGGGGAGAGGGAGGGAGGTGGGGGAGAGGGAGGGAGGTGGGGGGGTGAGGGGAGAGGGAGGGAGGTGGGAGTAAGGGGAGAGGGAGGTAGGGGGAAAGGGGAGTGGGAGGTGGGGGGTAAGGGGTGAGGGAGGAGGGTTGGGGGGTGAGGGGAGAGAGAGGGAGGTTGGAGGGTGAGGGGAGAGGGAGGTGGGGGGGTGAGGGGAGAGGGAAGGAGGTGGGGGGGGTGAGGGGAGAGGAAGGAGGTGGGGGGGTGAGGGGAGAGGGAAGGAGGTGGGGGGGTGAGGGGAGAGGGAAGGAGGTGGGGGGGTGAGGGGAGAGGGAAGGAGGTGGCGAGGTGAGGGGAGAGGGAGGGAGTTGGGGTGAGGGGAGAGGGTGGTGGGGGGGGGTGAGGGGAGAGGGAGGGAAGTGGGGGTAAGGGGAGAGGGAAGTGGGGGGTTGAGGGGAGAGGGAGAGAATGGGGGTAAGGGGAGAGAGATGTGGGGGGGGTGAAGGGAGAGGGAGAGAGGTGGGGGTAAGGGGAGAGGGAGGTGGGGTGAGGGGAGAGGGAGGGAGGTGGGGATGAGGGGAGAGGGAGGTGGGAGGGTGAGGGGAGAGGGAGGGAGGTTGGGGGGTGAGGGGAGAGGGATGGAGGTGGGGGGGTGAGGGGAATGGGAGGGAGGTGGGGGTAAGAGGAGAGGGAGGTGGGGGGTAAGGGGAGAGTAAGGGAGGTGGGGGGTAAGGGGAGAGGGAGGGAGGTGGGGGTAAGAGGAGAGGGAGGTGGGGGGTAAGGGGAGAGGGAGGGAGGTGGGGGTAAGGGGAGAGGGAGGTGGGGGATGAGGGGAGGGAGAGGGAGGTGGGGGAGTGAGGTGAGACGGAGGGAGGTGGGGGGTGAGGGGAGGGAGAGGGAGGTGGGGGAGTGAGGGGGGAGGGAGGGAGGTGGGGGAGTGAGGGGAGAGGGAGGGAGGTGGGGGAGTGAGGGGAGAGGGAGGGAGGTGGGGGGTGAGGGGAGAGGGAGGGAGGTGGGATAAGGGGAGAGGGAGTAAGGTGGGGGGGTGAGGGGAGGTTGGAGGGTGAGGGGAGTGGGAGGTTGGAGGGTGAGAGGAGAGGGTGGTGGGGGGGTGAGGGGAGAGGAAAGTGGGGGGGGTGAGGGGAGAGGGAGGTGGGGGATGAGGGGAGAGGGAAGTGGGGGGGTAAGGGGAGAGGGAGGTGGGGGATGAGGGGAGAGGGAAGTGGGGGGTAAGGGGAGAGGGAGGTGGGGGGTTGAGGGGAGAGGGAGGGAGGTGGGGAGGTGAGGGGAGAGGGAGGGAGGTGGGGGAGAGGGAGGGAAGTGGGGGGGTGAGGGGAGAGGGAGGGAGGTGGGAGTAAGGGGAGAGGGAGGTGGGGGAAAGGGGAGTGGGAGGTGGGGGGTAAGGGGTGAGGGAGGAGGGTTGGGGGGTGAGGGGAGAGAGAGGGAGGTTGGAGGGTGAGGGGAGAGGGAGGTGGGGGGGTGAGGGGAGAGGGAAGGAGGTGGGGGGGTGAGGGGAGAGGGAGGGAGGTGGGGGAGAGGGAGGGAGGTGGGGGGGTGAGGGGAGAGAGAGGGAGGTTGGAGGGTGAGGGGAGAGGGAGGTGGGGGGGTGAGGGGAGAGGGAAGGAGGTGGGGGGTGAGGGGAGAGGGAAGGAGGTGGGGGGGTGAGGGGAGAGGGAAGGAGGTGGGGGGGTGAGGGGAGAGGGAAGGAGGTGGCGAGGTGAGGGGAGAGGGAGGGAGTTGGGGTGAGGGGAGAGGGTGGTGGGGGGGTGAGGGGAGAGGGAGGGAAGTGGGGGTAAGGTGAGAGGGAAGTGGGGGGGGTGAGGGGAGAGGGAGGGAATGGGGGGTAAGGGGAGAGAGATGTGGGGGGGGGTGAAGGGAGAGGGAGAGAGGTGGGGGTAAGGGGAGAGGGAGGTGGGGTGAGGGGAGCGGGAGGGTGGTGGGGATGAGGGGAGAGGGAGGTGGGAGGGTGAGGGGAGAGGGAGGGAGGTTGGGGGGTGAGGGGAGAGGGAGGGAGGTGGGGGGGTGAGGGGAATGGGAGCGAGGTGGGGGTAAGGGGAGTGGGAGGTGAGGGGTAAGGGGTGAGGGAGGAGGGTTGGGGGTGAGGGGAGGGTAAGGGGAGAGAGTGGGAGTTTGGAGGGTGAGGGGAGAGGGAGGTGGGGGTGGTGAGGGGACAGGGAAGGAGATGGCGGGGTGAGGGGAGAGGGAAGGAAGTGGGGGGGGTGAGGGGAGAGGGAAGGAGGTGGCGAGGTGAGGGGAGAGGGAGGGAGGTGGGGGGGTGAGGGGAGAGGGAGGGAGGTGGGAGTAAGGGGAGAGGGAGGTAGGGGGAAAGGGGAGTGGGAGGTGGGGGGTAAGGGGTGAGGGAGGAGGGTTGGGGGGGTGAGGGGAGAGAGAGGGAGGTTGGAGGGTGAGGGGAGAGGGAGGTGGGGGGGTGAGGGGAGAGGGAAGGAGGTGGGGGGGTGAGGGGAGAGGGAAGGAGGTGGGGGGGGGTGAGGGGAGAGGGAAGGAGGTGGGGGGGTGGAGGGGAGAGGGAAGGAGGTGGGGGGGGTGAGGGGAGAGGGAAGGAGGTGGCGAGGTGAGGGGAGAGGGGAGGGAGTTGGGGTGAGGGGAGAGGGTGGTGGGGGGGGTGAGGGGGAGGGAGGGAAGTGGGGGTAAGGGGAGAGGGAAGTGGGGGGTTGAGGGAGAGGGAGAGAATGGGGGTAAGGGGAGAGAGATGTGGGGGGGGTGAAGGGAGAGGGAGAGAGGTGGGGGTAAGGGGAGAGGGAGGTGGGTGTGAGGGGAGAGGGTGGGAGGTGGGGATGAGGGGAGAGGGAGGTGGGAGGGTGAGGGGAGAGGGAGGGAGGTTGGGGGGTGAGGGGAGAGGGATGGAGGTGGGGGGGGTGAGGGGAATGGGAGGGAGGTGGGGGTAAGAGGAGAGGAGGTGGGGGGTAAGGGAGAGTAAGGGAGGTGGGGGGGTAAGGGGTGAGGGAGGGAGGTGGGGGTAAGAGGAGAGGGAGGTGGGGGGTAAGGGGAGAGGGAGGGAGGTGGGGGTAAGGGGGAGAGGGAGGTGGGGGATGAGGGGAGGGAGAGGGAGGTGGGGGAGTGAGGTGAGACGGAGGGAGGTGGGGGGTGAGGGCAGAGGGAGGTGGGGGGTGAGGGGAGGGAGAGGGAGGTGGGGAGTGAGGGGGGAGGGGAGGGAGGTGGGGGAGTGAGGGGAGAGGGAGGGAGGTGGGGGAGTGAGGGGAGAGGGAGGGAGGTGGGGGGGTGAGGGGAGAGGGAGGGAGGTGGGGATAAGGGGAGAGGGAGTAAGGTGGGGGGGTGAGGGGAGGTTGGAGGGTGAGGGGAGTGGGAGGTTGGAGGGTGAGAGGAGAGGGAGGTGGGGGGGTGAGGGGAGAGGAAGTGGGGGGGTGAGGGGAGGGGGAGGTGGGGGATGAGGGGAGAGGGAAGTGGGGGGTAAGGGAGAGGGAGGTGGGGGATGAGGGGAGAGGGAAGTGGGGGGTAAGGGGAGAGGGAGGTGGGGGGTTGAGGGGAGAGGGAGGGAGGTGGGGAGGTGAGGGGAGAGGGAGGGAGGTGGGGGAGAGGGAGGGAAGTGGGGGGGTGAGGGGAGAGGGAGGGAGGTGGGAGTAAGGGGAGAGGGAGGTAGGGGGAAGGGGAGTGGGAGGTGGGGGGTAAGGGGTGAGGGAGGAGGGTTGGGGGGTGAGGGGAGAGAGAGGGAGGTTGGAGGGTGAGGGGAGAGGGAGGTGGGGGGGTGAGGGGAGAGGGAAGGAGGTGGGGGGGGTGAGGGGAGAGGGAGGGAGGTGGGGGAGAGGGAGGGTGGTGGGGGGGGTGAGGGGAGAGAGAGGGAGGTTGGAGGGTGAGGGGAGAGGGAGGTGGGGGGGTGAGGGAGAGGGAAGGAGGTGGGGGGTGAGGGGAGAGGGAAGGAGGTGGGGGGGGTGAGGGGAGAGGGAAGGAGGTGGGGGGGTGAGGGGAGAGGGAAGGAGGTGGCGAGGTGAGGGGAGAGGGAGGGAGTTGGGGTGAGGGGAGTGGGTGGTGGGGGGGTGAGGGGAGAGGGAGGGAAGTGGGGGTAAGGTGAGAGGAAGTGGGGGGGGTGAGGGGCGAGGGAGGGAATGGGGGTAAGGGGAGAGAGATGTGGGGGGGGTGAAGGGAGAGGGAGAGAGGTGGGGTAAGGGGAGAGGGAGGTGGGGTGAGGGGAGCGGGAGGGTGGTGGGGATGAGGGGAGAGGGAGGTGGGAGGGTGAGGGGAGAGGGAGGGAGGTTGGGGGGTGAGGGGAGAGGGAGGGAGGTGGGGGGGTGAGGGGAATGGGAGCGAGGTGGGGGTAAGGGGAGTGGGAGGTGAGGGGTAAGGGGTGAGGGAGGAGGGTTGGGGGTGAGGGGGGAGGGTAAGGGGGGGAGAGAGTGGGAGTTTGGAGGGTGAGGGGAGAGGGAGGTGGGGTGGTGAGGGGACAGGGAAGGAGGTGGCGGGGTGAGGGAGGGGAAGGAAGTGGGGGGGTGAGGGGAGAGGGAAGGAGGTGGGGAGGTGAGGGGAGAGGGGGAGTTGGGGTGAGGGGAGAGGGTGGTGGGGGGGTGAGAGGAGAGGGAGGGAAATGGGGGTAAGGGGAGAGGGAAGTGGGGGGGGTGAGGGGAGAGGGAGGGAATGGGGGTAAGGGGAGAGAGATGTGGGGGGGTGAAGGGAGAGGGACAGAGGTGGGGGGTAAGGGGAGAGGGAGGTAGGGTGAGGGGAGAGGGAGGGAGGTGGGGATGAGGGGAGAGGGAGGTGGGAGGGTGAGGGGAGAGGGAGGGAAGTGGGGGTAGGGGAGAGGGAAGTGGGGTGGTGAGGGGAGAGGGAGGGAAGTGGGGGTAAGGGGGGGAGAGAGGTGGGGGGGGTGAGGGGAGGGGAGAGAGGTGGGGGTGAGGGGAGAGGGAGAGAGGTGGGGACGAGGGGAGAGGGAGAGAGGTGGGGGCAAGGGGAGAGGGAGGTGGGGGGGTGAAGGGTGAGGGAGGGAGCTGGGGGGGTGAGGGGATGGTGAGGGGAGAGGGAGGGAGGTTGGAGGGTGAGGGCAAAGGGAGATAGGGGGTGAGGGGTGAGAGAGGGAGGGAGGTGGAGATGAGGGGAGAGGGAGGGAGGTGGGGGTGAGGGGAGAGGGAGGTGGGGGGTGAGGGGAGAGGGAGGGCGGTGGGGTAAGGAGAGAGGGAGGGTGGAGGGTAAGGGGAGAGGAAGGTGGGGGCGTGAGGGGAGGGGAGGGAGTTGGGGATGAGGGGAGAGGGAAGCAGGTGGGGGTGAGTGGAGGGAGGGAGGTGGAGGGGTGAGGGGGAGGGAGGGTGGTGAGGGTGAGGGAGGTAGGGAGGTGAGGGAGGTGGGGGTGAGGGGAGTGGGAGGTGGGGGTGAGGGAGGTGGGGGTGAGGGGGTGAGGGAGGTGGGGATGTGGGGGAGGGAGGTGGGGGTGTGGGGGAGAGGGAGGTGGGGTGTGGGGGAGAGGGAGGTGAGGGTGAGGGGAGAGGGAGGGAGGTGGGGGGGTGAGCAGAGAGGGAGGGAGGTGGGGGGGTGAGGGGAGAGGGAGGGAGGTGGGGGGTAAGGGGAGAGGGAGGTGGGGGGGTAAGGGGAGAGGGAGGTGGGGGTGTAAGGGGAGACGGAGGTGGGGGTAAGTGGTGAGGGAAGGAGGTGGGGGTAAGGGGAGAGGGAGGTGGGGCGGTGAGGGGAGAGGGAGGTGGGGGGGGTGAGGGGAGAGGGTGGTGGGGGTTGAGGGGAGTGGGAGGGTGTGGGGGTAAGGGGAGAGGGAGGGAGGTGGGGGTAAGGGGAGAGGGAGGTGGGGCGGTGAGGGAGAGGGAGGTGGGGGTTGGGGGGAGAGGGAGGGATGTGGGGTGGGGGTGAGGGGAGAGGGAGGGAAGTGGGCATAAAGGAAGAGGGAGTTGAGGGGTAAGGGGTGAGGGAGGTGGGGGGGATGAGGGGTGAGGGAGGGAGGTGGGGGTTGGGGGAGGGGAGGTGGGGGGCTGAGGGGAGAGGGGAGGGAGGTGGGGGGTGAGGGGAGAGGGAGGGAGGTGGGGGGTGAGGGGGGGGGGGAGGTGGGGAGGTAAGGGGAGAGGGAGGTGAGGGGAGAGGGGAGGGTGGTGGGGGCGTGAGGGGAGAGGGAGGGAGGTGGGGGGTAAGGGGAGAGGGAGGGAGGTGGGCATAAGGGAAGAGGGAGTTGGGGGGTAGGGGAGAGGGAGTTGGGGGACGAGGGGAGAGGGAAGGAGGTAGGGATAAGGGAGAGGGAGGTGGGGGGTAAGGGGAGTGGGAGGGAGGTGGGGGTAAGGGGAGAGGGAGGTGGGGGGTGAGGGGAGGGAGAGGGAGGTGGGGAGTGAGGTGAGACGGAGGGAGGTGGGGGTGAGGGCAGAGGGAGGGAGGTGGGGGATGAGGGGAGAGGGAGGGAGGTGGGGATGAGGGGAGAGGGAGTAAGGTGGGGGGGGTGAGGGGAGGTTGGAGGGTGAGGGAGAGGGAGGTTGGAGGGTGAGGGGAGAGGGAGGGAGGTGGGGAGGAGAGGGAGGGGAGGTGGGGGAGAGGGAGGGAGGTGGGAGGTGGGGAGAGGGAGGGAGGAGGGAGGTGGGGGAGAGGGAGGGAGGTGGGGGGTGGGGGAGAGGGAGGGAGTTGGGGTGTGAGGGGAGAGGGAGGGAGGTGGGGGGTGAGGGGAATGGGAGGGAGGTGGGGGGTAAGGGGAGTGGGAGGTGAGGGATAAGGGGTGAGGAGGAGGGTTGGGGGTGAGGGGAGGGTAAGGGGAGAGAGAGGGAGGTTGGAGGGTGAGGGGAGAGGGAGGTGGGGGGGTGAGGGGACAGGGAAGGAGGTGGCGGGGTGAGGGGAGAGGGAGGGAGTTGGGGGTGAGGGGAGAAGGTGGGGGGGTGAGGGGAGAGGGAGGAAGTGGGGGTAAGGGGAGAGGGAGTGGGGGGGTGAGGGGAGTGGGAGGGAAGTGGGGGTAAGGGGGGAGAGAGGTGGGGGGGTGAGGGGAGAGGGAGAGAGGTGGGGGCGAGGGGAGAGGGAGAGAGGTGGGGCAAGGGGAGAGGGAGGTGGGGGGTGAGGGGAGAGGGAGGGAGGTGGGGATGAGGGGAGAGGGAGGTGGGAGGGTGAGGGGAGAGGGAGGGAGGTTGGGAGTGAGGGGAGAGGGAGCTGGGGGTTGAGGGGATGGTGAGGGGAGAGGGAGGGAGGTTGGGGACGAGGGCAAAGGGAGATGGGGGTGAGGGGAGAGGGAGGGAGGTGGAGATGAGGGGAGAGGGAGGGAGGTGGGGGTGAGGGGAGAGGGAGGTGGGGGGATGAGGGGAGAGGGAGGGAGGTGGGGGTAAGGGGAGAGGGAGGGAGGTGGGGGTGAGGGGAGAGGGAGGTGGGGGTAAGGAGAGAGGGAGGGTGGAGGGTAAGGGGAGAGCTAGGTGGGGGCGTGAGGGGAGAGGGAGGGAGTTGGGGGTGAGGGGAGAGGGAGGGAGTTGGGGATGAGGGGAGAGGGAGGCAGGTGGGGGTGAGGGGAGAGGGAGGGAGGTGGAGGGGTGAGGAGAGAGGGAGGTAGGGAGGTGAGGGTGAGGGAGGTGGGAGGTGAGGGGGAGAGGGAGGTGGGGGTGAGGGGGAGAGGGAGGTGGGGGTGAGGGGAGAGGGAGGGAGGTGGGGGTGAGGGGAGAGGGAGGGAGGTAGGGAGGTGAGGGTGAGGGAGGTGGGAGGTGGGGGGTGAGGGGGAGAGGGAGGGAGATGGAGGGTAAGGTGAAAGGGAGAGAGGTTGGGGGTGAGGGGAGAGGGAGGGAGGTGGGGGTGAGGGGAGAGGGAGGGAGGTGGGGGGTGAGGGGAGAGGGAGGGAGGTGGGGGGTGAGGGGAGAGGGAGGGAGGTGGGGGGTGAGGGGAGAGGGAGGGAGGTAGGGAGGTGAGGGTGAGGGAGGTGGGGGTGAGGGGGAGAGGGAGGGAGATGGAGGGTAAGGGGAAAGGGAGAGAGGTTGGGGGTGAGGGGAGAGGGAGGGAAGCAGAGAGTGATGGGGAGGGAGGGAAGAGGGTGGTGTAAATTAGTGGGGAGTAGGGAAGGGTGAGCAGGATGGAGGGAGCTGATGTTCTGATATCTGTTTCAGGAGGCCGTTGACAGTCTGGAGCATGAGTATCCAGCTCTGGAGTCTGTCATTGCCCTTGGGAATGAGATCCTGACTTCCTGTAATCCGGAATCAGTCAGCATCATCCAATCCTGGATCAACATGGTACAAACACGATGGGATGAGGTGAGTCCGAAGCATGGTGCAAGATTGAGTTTTTCCAGAGCAGCACCTCCTCGTCAGAGACCGTCAAACAGGAGAAATGTAAGATGCGGGTGCCCTCTTCCGACTACTTTTTTTCTGGGTGGCTCAGTGGTTAGCACTGCTGTCTCACAGCGCCATAGACCCGAGTTCAATTCCCACCTCAGGCAACTGTCTGTGTGGAGTTTGCACATTCTCCCCGTGTCTGCGTGGGTTTTCTCCCACAATCCAAAAATATGCAGGTCAGGTGAATTGGCCACGTTAAATTGCCCGTAGTGTTAGGTGAAGGGGTAAGTGTAGGGGAATGGGTCTGGGTGGTTTGCTCTTTGGAGGGTCGGTGTGGACTTGTTGGGCCGAAGGGCCTGTTTCCACATTGTAAGTAATCTAAAAACTAAAAGCAAGAGGAGGCCATTCAGCCCCTGAAGGCCTGCTACCTCATTTCATAGTCATAGAGACTGATAGAGTATTACAGCATGGAGACAGGTCCTTTGGTCCAAATTGGTCTATGCTGACCAAAATGTCTGCCCTCCATAACCCCATTTCCCTGCACTTGGCTCATATCCTTCTAATCCTTTCCTATCCATGTATTTGTCTAAATGCCTTTTAAATGTTATTAATGTTTATGCCTCCACCACTTCTGCTGGCAGCTCATTCCATATGCACATCACCCTGTGTGTAAGAAAGTTGCCTCTCAGGTTCCCTTTTATGTCGTCTTGTCCTCCATTCTCCAACCCTGGGAAAAAGACTTAGTGTATTTACCCTGTCCATGCCTCTCATAATCTTATACACCTCTAAAAAGTTCCCCCTCAGTCTCCCATGCTCAAAAAAACACATTCTAGCTTGTTCAACCTCTCCCTAAAACTCAGACCATGGAGTCCAGACAATATCCTTGTAAATTTCTTCTGTATTCTTTCTAGGTTAGTGACGTCCTTCCTACAACAAGGTGACCAAAACTGAACACAATACTCCAAGCGTGGTCTCACCAACATCCTGGATAACAGCAACATAACTTCCCAACTTCTATACTCAATGACCTGACTGATGAGGGCCAGTGTGCCAAAAGCCTTCATCATTGCCCTGTCCACCTGGGACACCACTTTCAGAGAACTGTGAACCTGAACTCCAAGGTCCCTCTGTTCCATGACACTCCTTAAGGCCCTACCATTCACCGTGAAATTCCTACCTTGATTTGACTTTCCAAAATGCAAGACCACACACTTATCCATACTAAACTCCATAAACTCCCCAGCTGGTCAAGGTCTTGCTGCAATTTCTGATAACCTTCCTCACTGTCCACAATGCTGCTTAGTTTAGAGTCAACAGCAAATTAATGAATGCCTTGGACATTCTCATCCAAATCATTGATATAGGTAACAAACAGCAATGGACCCAACACTGACCCCTGAGGTACTCCACTACTCACAAGCCTCCAGTCTGACAAGCATCCTTCCACTATTACCCTCTGCGTCCTACCATCAAACCAATTGGGTATCCAATTTGCCAGCTGACCCTGGATTCCATAAGGTCTAACCTTCCAGAGCTACCTGCCTTGTGGAACCTTAAAAGGCCTGACTGAAATTCAGCACTAGGTCTACCGCCCCACCCTCATCAATCTTCCTGGTCACTTTATCAAAGAACTCTAACAACTTTGTGAGGCATTTAATATGATTATGACTGATTTCATCTCAGCCTCAACTCCACTAACCTGCCCACTCTCCATAACCCTCAAACACACCACTGTTGAAAATCACCTCAGACACTGAGGCAGTCTGTGTTCAAATGCAACAAGGTCTGGACAATATCCAGGCTTGGGCTGACAAATGACAAGTAATGTTCACACCACTCAAATGCCAGGCTATGACCATCACCAATAAGAGACATCTCCCCTTGACATTCAATGGTGTCACCATCACTGAATTCCCTACTACCAACATCCTTGGGGTTACATTGGCCAGAAGCTCAACTGGACTCACCACATAAATATAAGAGAAAATTATTGCAGTTCCTCGAGTCTATACTGAAAACAATAAAATCACAGCAGGTCAGGCAGCATCCATGCAGAGAGATCAAGCTAGTGTTTCGAGTCTAGATGACCCTTCATTCGAAAGTCATCCATTCCCAAAATGACATCTTGCTGTCTTTCCATGGATGCTGCCTGACTTGCTGTGACTTTCATCATTTTTTTGTTTTCACTACATAAAGATAGAGTAGGTCAGAGGCTGGGAATACTACAGCAAATAATTCACCTCCTGACTCCCCAAAGCCTGTCCATCATCTCCAAGGCACAAGTCAGGAATGTGATGGAATACTGTTGGGTGTGTCTTGCTGGAAAAGCACAGCAGGTCAGGCAGCATCTGAAGAGCAGGAGAATCAGAGCCCTTTATCAGATGGAATACTCCCCATTTGCCCTGGATGGGGGCAGCTCCAACAACACTCAAGCTTGACACCATCCAGGACAAAGCAGCCACTTGATTGGCACCACATCCACAAGCATCCCCTCCCTCCACCACCGACACTCAGTAGCATCAGTGCGTATTATCTACAAGATGCACTGCAAAAATTTACCAAAGACCCTCAGACAGCACCTTCCAAACCCAGAACCACTTCCATCTGGAAAGACAATAGCAGCAGAACACCACCCCCTGCAGGCTCCCCTCCACTGCCCACCCTATCTTGGAAATATATTGCTGGTCCTTCACTGTCACCGGGTCAGAATCCTGGAATTCCCTCACTAAGGGACATTGTGGGTCTACCTACAGCACATGGACTGCAGCGGTTCAAGAAAACAGCTCACCCCAACCTTCTCAAGGGGCAATTAGGGACGGGCAATGAATATGACCCAGCCAGTGACACTCATGTCCCTCAAGTGGAAAAAAAAGGTTGGGATCCAAGGACCAAACCCAGTGGCACTACACTAGTTAAACCCTGCTAACCAAAGTAACCCTACTAACCAGACTAACCCTGCTAACTAAATCCTGCTAACCAGACCCATTTATCTTGACTTGCTGCTTTCTGTTGGTTAATAAATTATACTTAGCTCAAATTTGTTAAGTATGTCCAGGATATCTTTCTCAATCAATTTGGAGATGGTCCAAATTGAAGAGATGGGGCAAAACCTGACCACCAGTTGGGAAATAAAGCAGACAAATGACTGAGGTGTTAATGGGGATGCACTTTGGGACCAGTGACCATACTTCTTTTAGTTTTAAATTAGTTACAGAAAAGGATAAGTCCAGCCCACAAGTTAAAGTTCTAAATTGCGGCAAGGTCAATTTTAATGGTCTTAGTCAGGAACTTTCAAAAGTTGATCGGTGGAGGCTGTTTTCGGGTAAAGGGACATCTAGCAAGTGGAAGGGTTTAAAAAGTGAGATAATGAGAGTTCAGGGACAGCATGTTCCTGTTAGTGTGAAGGACAAAATTGGCAAGAGTAGGGAACTCCGGATGACTAGAAACATTGAGGTTCTGGTCAAGAAAAATTAGGAGGTATATGTCAGATATAGACAGCTGGGATCAAGTGACTCCCTCAGTATATTGGGCATGTAACAGCACACTTGGGAGCATAGGCTGTCAGGGAAGGATGTCGAGGAAATGTGGAACTTTTTCAAGGAACAGATACGACGTGTCCTTGATATGTATGTACCTGTCAGGCAGGAAAGAAATGGTCGTGTGAGGGAACCTTGGTTGATGAGGGAGGTTGAATGTCTTGTAAGGAGGAAGAAGGAGGCTTACATAAGGTTGAGGAAACAGGGTTCAGACAGAGCAGTGGAGGGATACAGGATAGCCAGAAGGGACCTGAAGAAAGGGATTAGGAGAGCTAAGAGGGGGCATGAAAAATCTTTGGCGGGTAGGATCAAGGATAACCCCAAGGCATTTTATGCGTATGTGAGAAACATCAGAATGATGAGAACGAGGGTAGGTCCGATCAAGGACAGTAGTGGGAGACTGTGTATTGAGTCGGAAGAGTTGGGGGAGGTCTTGATTGAGTACATTTCTTCAGTATTTACAAACGAGAGGGACTGTATTGTTGAAGAGGAGAGTGTGAAACGGACTGGTAAGCTAGAGGAGATACTTGTTAGGAAGGAAGACGTGTTGGGCATTTTGAACAACTTAAGGATAGACAAGTCCCCCAGGCCTGACGGGATATATCCTAGGATTATGTGGGAAGCAAGAGAGGAAATTGCAGTACCGTTGGCAATGATCTTTTCGTCTTCACTGTCAACGGGGGTGGTACCAGGGGACTGGAGAGTGGTGAATGTTGTGCCCCTGTCCAAAAAAGGGAATAGGGATAACCTCGGGAATTACAGGCCAGTTAGTCTTACTTCGGTCGTAGGCAAAGTAATGGAAAGGGTACTGAGGGATAGGATTTATGAGTATCTGGAAAGACACTGCTTGATTAGGGACAGCCAGCACGGATTTGTGAGGGGTAGGTCTTGCCTTACAAGTCTATTGAATTCTTTGAGGAGGTGACCAAGCATGTGGATGAGGGTAGAGCAGTGGATGTAGTGTACATGGATTTTAGAAAGGCATTTGATAAGGTTCGAGGAGAAAGTGAGGTCTGCAGATGCTGGAGATCAGAGCTGGAAATGTGTTGCTGGAAAAGCGCAGCAGGTCAGGCAGCATCCAGGAAACAGGAGGATCGACGTTTCGGGCATAAGCCCTTCTTCAGGAATCCACTCAGGTGGATGGAGCTTGTAAGAGGGCCTATGGTGTATTAGCGTTCATTAGCAGAGGGATTGAATTCAAGAGTCGTGAGGTGATGTTGCAGCTGTACAGGACCACGGTAAGGCCACATTTGGAGTACTGTGTGCAGTTCTGGTTGCCTCATTTTAAGAAAGATGTGGAAGCTTTGGAGAGGGTGCAGAGGAGATTTACCAGGATGTTGCCTGGAATGGAGAATAGGTCGTACGAGGAAAGGTTGAGAGTGCTAGGCCTTTTCTCATTGGAACGGCGAAGGTTGAGGGGTGACTTGATAGAGGTTTATAAGATGATCAGAGGAATTGATAGAGTAGACAGAAACTTTTTCCCTGGGTACAACAGAGTGTTATAAGGGGACATAAATTTAAGGTGAAGGGTGGAAGGTATAGGGGGGATGTCAGGGGTAGGTTCTTTACCCAGAGAGTGGTGGGGGCATGGAATGCACTGCCCGTGGGAGTGGTAGAGTCAGAATCTTTGGTGACCTTTAAGCAGCAATTGGATAGGTACATGGATGGGTGCTTAAGCTAGGACAAATGTTCGGCACAACATCGTGGGCCGAATGGCCTGTTCTGTGCTGTATTGTTCTATGTTCTATGTTCTACTTCAGATGGAAATCAGGAGGGCAAAAAGGGAATATCATGTAGTTTTGGCAGATAAGGTAAAGGAGAATGCAGAGAGTTTCTACAAGTATGTTAAGGGCACAAGAGTAATGAGGGAGAGAATAGGGCCCCTTAAAGATCAATGAGGCAGTCTGTGAGTGAAGTCACAGGAGATAGGTAAGAGCCTAAATGAATATTTCTCATCAGTGTGCTACAAGGATTGGTGCTAGATTCATTGTTGTTCATCATTTGTACAATGACTTGGATGAGAATGTAGGAGGAACGGTTAGTAAGTTTGGGGACGACACTGAAATTGGTGGTGTAGTGGACAGGTTGTCTAAGAATACAACATCTTGATCAACTGGGCCAAGGAATGATGGATGGAGTTTAATTCAGATAAATGCAAGGTGTTGCATTTTGGTAGGGCAAGCTGGAGCAGGTCTTACACAGTTCATGGCAGGGCTCTGGGGAATGGTGTTGAACAAGGTGTATGGCATCACAGGGAGACAGGCTGATGAAGCAGCCTTCATTGGTCAGAGGGCTGAGTACAAGACATTGATTTGGACTACTGCATACAATTCTGGTCACCCTGCTACATGAAGGATATTATTAAACTGGAAAGCAAGGATGTTCTTGAATGGGCTGGGACTTTTATTGAGGTGACTTTACAGAGGTTTATGATTAGATTCCCTAGTGTGGAAACAGGCCCTTCGACCCAACCAGTCTACACTGACCCTCTGAAGAGTAACCCCCCCAGTCCCATTTCCCTCTGACTAATGCACCTAACACTATGGGCAATTTAGCCTGGCCAATTCACCTGGCCTGCACATCTTTGGACTGTGGGAGGAAACCCACGCAGACACGGGGAGAATGTGCAAGCTCCACACAGACAGTCACCTGAGGCTGGGATCAAACCTGGGACCCTAGTGCTGTGAGGCAGCAGTGCTAACCACTGAGCTACTGTGCTGCCCGTTTACAAAAATCACGAGGAGCATGGATAGCTGAATTACCAAGGTCTTTTCTCCATGGTAAAGGTAGTCAAAAAGTAGACGGAATAGGTTTAAGGGGAGGAAAGATTTAAAAGGGATCTGAGTGGCAACGTTTTCACACAGAGGGTGGTGTGTGTATGGAGTGAGCTGCCAGAGGAAGTGGTGTAGGCTAGTACAATTAGAACATTTAAAAGTCATTTGGACAGGTACATGAATTGGAAAGGTTTAGAGGGATATGGGCCAAATGCAGACAAATCCGACTAGTTGAGTTGAGGAAACCTGGTCAGCATGGACACGTTGAACCGAAGGGTCTGTTTCTGTGCTGTATGACTAAGCAAACCCAAGCACTTAACTAAGTGAAGTAATTTCGAAGGATTACTTTGTGAAACAATGTTTGAAAGTTCACAATGGTCATCTGGTGATCCCTTTTATAAAACATCCAGGTATCTCCACAGAACTTGAAATTCTTTATTCTTTCATTTGTTGTTGGCGTCGCTGTTTGAGCTGTCAGTTACTGCCCTTCACTAATTACTCTTGAACTGGTGGCCTGATTGGGCATTTCAGGGGGCAGTTAAAAATCAAACACATTGCTGTCAATATGGAGTCATATGTACACCATGTACACACTGGACAATGATAGAAACATAGGAGTAGGCCATTCAGCCTACTAAGTCTGCCCTGGCTGTGATGGAGCCAGCGTAGGCCAGCACAGTGGCTCAATGGTTAGCACTGCGGCCTCACAGCACCAGGGACCCAGGTTCAATTCCAACCTTGGGCAACACTCTGTGTGGAGTTTGCACATTCTCCCCATGTCTGTGTGGGTTTCCTCCCACAGTCCAAAGCTGTGCAGGTCAGGGTGGATTGACCATGGGAAATGCAGAGATAAAGGGTAAGGGTAGTCTGTTATTTGAAGGGTCAGTATGGATTTGAGGGGCTGAATGGCCTGCTTCCACATTGTAGGGACTCTATGATTCGGACATTCAGTGTGATCCTGGCTGGTTGAACATTTCAATATCTTTGGTCACCTTCACAGAGACCAGATTTATCTTCCAGGTTTATTAATTAATGTTAACTTCAATGTTTTGATTTTGTTGGATTTGAAAACAAATCTTTGAAAACAAAGGGCTTTGAATTAATTGTCTCGTGATCATCACATTACACCACAATCCCACCCCCCTCATTTTATCACAATTCCATTTTCCAACACTTTGTTAAATCTATGTGTGTCTCTGGTTGTGTTGCAGGTCAGGAGCTGGGCCAGTTGCCAGGGAGATCGAGTGGAAGCAGCAATGTTGTCCCTTCATTTGGAGCAACAGGATTTGCAGCATCTACAGGAATGGCTGGAGGAAACAGCAGAGTCACTGAGTCGGAGAGACCAGGAGGCTCTCTCCGAAAATATTGGGCAGCTGGAGGAGCTGCTAACCGAGCACTCAGTGAGGACACCCCCCCCCCATTAACCCAGCACTCAGTGAGGACACCCCTCACCCCCATTAACACAGCACTCAGTGAGGACACCCCCCACCCCCATTAACCCAGCACTCAGTGAGGACACCCCCCACCCCCATTAACCCAGCACTCAGTGAGGACACCCCCCACCCCCATTAACCCAGCACTCAGTGAGGACACCCCCCCCCATTAAACCCAGCACTCAGTGAGGACACCCCCAACCCCCATTAACCCAGCACTCAGTGAGGACACCCCCCCCATTAAACCCAGCACTCAGTGAGGACACCCCCCACCCCCATTAACCCAGCACTCAGTGAGGACACCCCCCACCACCATTAACCCAGCACTCAGTGAGGACACCCCCCCCCCCATTAACCCAGCACTCAGTGAGGACACCCCCCCCCATTAACTCAGCACTCAGTGAGGACACCCCTCACCCCCATTAACCCAACACTCAGTGAGGACACCTCCCCCCCATTAACCCAGCACTCAGTGAGGACACCCCCCACCCCCATTAATCCAGCACTCAGTGAGGACACCCCCCCCCCCATTAACCCAGCACTCAGTGAGGACACCCCCCACCCCCATTAACCCAGCACTCAGTGAGGACACCCCCCCCCATTAACCCAGCACTCAGTGAGGACACCACCCCCATTAACCCAGCACTCAGTGAAGACACCTCCCCCCCATTAACCCAGCACTCAGTGAGGACAACCCCGACCCCCATTAACCCAGCACTCAGTGAGGACACCCCCCACCCCCATTAACCCAGCACTCAGTGAGGACACCCCCCACCCCCATTAACCCAGCACTCAGTGAGGACACCCCCCCCCATTAACCCAGCACTCAGTGAGGACACCCCCCCCCCCATTAACCCAGCACTCAGTGAGGACACCACCCCCATTAACGCAGCACTCAGTGAGGACACCCCCACCCCCATTAACCCAGCACTCAGTGAGGACACCACCCCCATTAACCCAGCACTCAGTGAGGACACCCCCCCCCATTAATCCAGCACTCAGTGAGGACACCCCCCGCCATTAACCCAGCACTCAGTGAGGACACCCCCGACCACCATTAATCCAGCACTCAGTGAGGGCACCCCCCACCCCCATTAACCCAGCACTCAGTGAGGACACCCCCCCCATTAAACCCAGCACTCAGTGAGGACACCCCCCACCCCCATTAACACAGCACTCAGTGAGGACACCCCCCACCCCCATTAACCCAGCACTCAGCGAGGACACCCCCCACCACCATTAACCCAGCACTCAGTGAGGACACCCCCCACCCCCATTAACCCAGCACTCAGTGAGGACACCCCCCGCCATTAACCCAGCACTCAGTGAGGACCCCAACCCCCATTAACCCAGCACTCAGTGAGGACACCCCCCCTCCCCCCCACCCCCATTAACCCAGCACTCAGTGAGGACACTCCCCCCCCCATTAACCCAGCACTCAGTGAGGACACTCCCCCCCATTAACCCAGCACTCAGTGAGGACACCCCACCCTCCCCCCCACCCCCATTAACCCAGCACTCAGTGAGGACACCCCCCCATTAACCCAGCACTCAGTGAGGACACCCCCCCATTAACCCAGCACTCAGTAAGGACCTTCCCCCCCCATTAACCCAGCACTCAGTGAGGACAACCCCCCCATTAACCCAGCACTCAGTGAGGACCCCACCCCCCCATTAACCCAGCACTCAGTGAGGACCCCACCCCCCCATTAACCCAGCACTCAGTGAGGACACCCCTCCCCATTAACCAAGCTCTCAGTGAGGACAACCCCCTCTATTAACCAAGCTCTCAGTGAGGACAACCCCCTCTATTAACCCAGCACTCAGTGAGGACACCCCCCACCCCCATTAACCCAGCACTCAGTGAGGACAACCCCCTCTATTAACCCAGCACTCAGTGAGGACACCCCCCACCCCCATTAACCCAGCCCTCAGTGAGGACACCCCCCCATTAACACAGCACTCAGTGAGGACCCCACCACCCATTAACCCAGCACTCAGTGAGGACACCCCTCCTCCCCCTCCCCCCACTAACCCAGCACTCAGTGAGGACACCCCCCACCCCCATTAACCCAGCACTCAGTGAGGACACCCCTCACCCCCATTAACCCAACACTCAGTGAGGACACCTCCCCCCCATTAACCCAGCACTCAGTGAGGACACCCCCCACCCCCATTAATCCAGCACTCAGTGAGGACACCCCCCCCCCCATTAACCCAGCACTCAGTAAGGACCTTCCCCCCCCATTAACCCAGCACTCAGTGAGGACAACCCCCCCATTAACCCAGCACTCAGTGAGGACCCCACCCCCCCATTAACCCAGCACTCAGTGAGGACCCCACCCCCCCATTAACCCAGCACTCAGTGAGGACACCCCTCCCCATTAACCAAGCTCTCAGTGAGGACAACCCCCTCTATTAACCCAGCACTCAGTGAGGACACCCCCCACCCCCATTAACCCAGCACTCAGTGAGGACAACCCCCTCTATTAACCCAGCACTCAGTGAGGACACCCCCCACCCCCATTAACCCAGCCCTCAGTGAGGACACCCCCCCATTAACACAGCACTCAGTGAGGACCCCACCCCCCATTAACCCAGCACTCAGTGAGGACACCCCTCCTCCCCCTCCCCCCACTAACCCAGCACTCAGTGAGGACACCCCCCACCCCCATTAACCCAGCACTCAGTGAGGACACCTCCCCCCCATTAACCCAGCACTCAGTGAGGACACCCCCCACCCCCATTAATCCAGCACTCAGTGAGGACACCCCCCCCCCCATTAACCCAGCACTCAGTGAGGACACCCCCCACCCCCATTAACCCAGCACTCAGTGAGGACACCCCCCCCCCATTAACCCAGCACTCAGTGAGGACACCCCCCCCCCCCATTAACCCAGCACTCAGTGAGGACACCACCCCCATTAACGCAGCACTCAGTGAGGAGACCCCCCACCCCCATTAATCCAGCACTCAGTGAGGACACCCCCCACCACCATTAATCCAGCACTCAGTGAGGGCACCCCCCACCCCCATTAACCCAGCACTCAGTGAGGACCCCCCCCCACCCCATTAACCCAGCACTCAGTGAGGACACCCCCCACCCCCATTAACCAGCACTCAGTGAGGACCCCCCCATTAACCCAGCACTCAGTGAGGACACCCCGCCCATTAACCCAGCACTCAGTGAGGACACCCCCCACCCCCATTAACCCAGCACTGAGTGAGGACACCCCCCCTCCCCCCCACCCCTATTAACCCAGCACACAGTGAGGACACCCCCCACCCCCATTAACCCAGCACTCAGTGAGGACACCCCCCCCCATTAACCCAGCACTCAGTGAGGACACCCCCCCCCATTAACCCAGCACTCAGTGAGGACACCCCGCCCATTAGCCCAGCACTCGGTGAGGACACCCCCCCTCCCCCCCACCCCCATTAACCCAGCACTCAGTGAGGACACCCCACCCCCATTAACCCAGCACTCAGTGAGGACACCCCCCCCTACCCCCCACCCCCATTAACCCAGCACTCAGTGAGGACACCCCCCTCCCCCCCCACCCCCATTAACCCAGCACTCAGTGAGGACACCCCCCCCCATTAACCCAGCACTCAGTGAGGACACACCCCTCCATTAACCCAGCACTCAGTGAGGACACCCCCGCCTCCCCCCACCCCCATTAACCCAGCACTCAGTGAGGACACCCCCCCCCCACCATTAACCCAGCACTCAGTGAGGACACCCCCCCTCCCACCCACCCCCATTAACCCAGCACTCAGTGAGGACACTGCCCCCCGCCCTCCCCCATTAACCCAGCACTCAGTGAGGACACCCCCCCCCCTTACCCAGCACTCAGTGAGGACACCCCCCGCCATTAACCCAGCACTCAGTGAGGACACCCCCCACCCCCATTAACCCAGCACTCAGTGAGGACACCCCCCTCCCCCCCACCCCCATTAACCCAGCACACAGTGAGGACACCCCCCCCCCATTAACCCAGCACTCAGTGAGGACACCCCTCCTCCCCCCACCCCCATTAACCCAGCACTCAGTGAGGACACCCCCCCGCCATTAACCCAGCACTCAGTGAGGACCCCAACCCCCATTAACCCAGCACTCAGTGAGGACACCCCCCCTCCCCCCCACCCCCATTAACCCAGCACTCAGTGAGGACACTCCCCCCCCCATTAACCCAGCACTCAGTGAGGACACCCCCCCCCATTAACCCAGCACTCAGTGAGGACACCCCCCCCTCCCCCCCACCCCCATTAACCCAGCACTCAGTGAGGACACCCCCCCATTAACCCAGCAGTCAGTGAGGACACCCCCCCCCCATTAACCCAGCACTCAGTAAGGACCTCCCCCCCCATTAACCCAGCACTCAGTGAGGACAACCCCCCCATTAACCCAGCACTCAGTGAGGACCCCACCCCCCCATTAACCCAGCACTCAGTGAGGACCCCACCCCCCCATTAACCCAGCACTCAGTGAGGACACCCCTCCCCATTAACCAAGCTCTCAGTGAGGACAACCCCCTCTATTAACCAAGCTCTCAGTGAGGACAACCCCCTCTATTAACCCAGCACTCAGTGAGGACACCCCCCACCCCCATTAACCCAGCACTCAGTGAGGACAACCCCCTCTATTAACCCAGCACTCAGTGAGGACACCCCCCACCCCCATTAACCCAGCACTCAGTGAGGACACCCCCCCATTAACACAGCACTCAGTGAGGACCCCACCCCCCATTAACCCAGCACTCAGTGAGGACACCCCTCCTCCCCCTCCCCCCACTAACCCAGCACTCAGTGAGGACACCCCCCACCCCCATTAACCCAGCACTCAGTGAGGACAACCCCCTCTATTAACCCAGCACTCAGTGAGGACACCCCTCACCCCCATTAACCCAACACTCAGTGAGGACACCTCCCCCCCATTAACCCAGCACTCAGTGAGGACACCCCCCACCCCCATTAATCCAGCACTCAGTGAGGACACCCCCCCCCCCCCATTAACCCAGCACTCAGTGAGGACACCCCCCACCACCATTAATCCAGCACTCAGTGAGGGCACCCCACACCCCCATTAACCCAGCACTCAGTGAGGACCCCCCCCCCACCCCATTAACCCAGCACTCAGTGAGGACAACCCCACCGCCATTAACCCAGCACTCAGTGAGGACACCCCCCACCCCCATTAACCCAGCACTCAGTGAGGACCCCCCCCATTAACCCAGCACTCAGTGAGGACACCCACCCCCATTAACCCAGCACTCAGTGAGGACACCCCCCACCCCTATTAACCCAGCACTCAGTGAGGACACCCCCCCCCTCACCCAGCACTCAGTGAGGACACCCCGCCCATTAACCCAGCACTCAGTGAGGACACCCCCCCTCCATTAGCCCAGCACTCAGTGAGGACACCCCTCACCCCCATTAACCCAGCACTCAGTGAGGACACCCCCCCCCCCATTAACCCAGCACTCAATGAGGACACCCCATTCCCCCCCACCCCCCATTAACCCAGCACTGAGTGAGGACACCCCCCCCTCCCCCCCACCCCCATTAACCCAGCACTCAGTGAGGACACCCCCCACCCCCATTAACCCAGCACTCAGTGAGGACACCCCCCCCCCCCATTAACCCAGCACTCAGTGAGGACACCCCGCCCATTAACCCAGCACTCAGTGAGGACCCCACCCCCCCATTAACCCAGCACTCAGTGAGGACACCCCTCCCCATTAACCAAGCTCTCAGTGAGGACAACCCCCTCTATTAACCCAGCACTCAGTGAGGACACCCCCCACCCCCATTAACCCAGCACTCAGTGAGGACACCCCCCCATTAACCCAGCACTCAGTGAGGACACCCCTCCTCCCCCTCCCCCCACTAACCCAGCACTCAGTGAGGACACCCCCCCTCCCCCCACCCCCATTAACCCAGCACTCAGTGAGGACACCCCCCTCCCCCCCACCCCCATTAACCAAGCACTCAGTGAGGACCCCCCCGCCCCATTAACCCAGCACTCAGTGAGGACACCCCCCTACCCCCCACCCCCATTAACCCAGCACTCAGTGAGGACACCTCAGCACTCAGTGAGGACACCCCTCTCCCCCCCACCCCCTATTAACCCAGCACTCAGTGAGGACACCCCCCCCCCCATTAACCCAGCACTCAGTGAGGACACCCCCCCTATCCCCCACCCCATTAACCCAGCACTCAGTGAGGACCCCCCCCCCATTAACCCAGCAGTCAGTGAGGACACCCCCCCCATTAACCCAGCACTCAGTGAGGACCTCCCCCCTCCATTAACCCAGCACTCAGTGAGTACACCCCCCCCCCCCATTAACCCAGCACTCAGTGAGGACATCCCCCCCCATTAACCCAGCACTCAGTGAGGACCTCCCCCCCATTAACCCAGCACTCAGTGAGGACACCCCCCCCCCCCCCATTAACCCAGCACTCAGTGAGGACACCCCCCACCCCCATTAACCCAGCACTCAGTGAGGACACCCCCACCCCCCCATTAACCCAGCACTCAGTGAGGACGCCCCCCCCCCCATTAACCCAGCACTCAGTGAGGACACCCCCCCCCCCCCATTAACCCAGCACTCAGTGAGGACACCCCGCCCATTAACCCAGCACTCAGTGAGGACCCCACCCCCCCATTAACCCAGCACTCAGTGAGGACACCCCTCCCCATTAACCAAGCTCTCAGTGAGGACAACCCCCTCTATTAACCCAGCACTCAGTGAGGACACCCCCCACCCCCATTAACCCAGCACTCAGTGAGGACACCCCCCCATTAACCCAGCACTCAGTGAGGACACCCCTCCTCCCCCTCCCCCCACTAACCCAGCACTCATTGAGGACACCCCCCCTCCCCCCACCCCCATTAACCCAGCACTCAGTGAGGACACCCCCCTCCCCCCCACCCCCATTAACCAAGCACTCAGTGAGGACCCCCCCGCCCCATTAACCCAGCACTCAGTGAGGACACCCCCCTACCCCCCACCCCCATTAACCCAGCACTCAGTGAGGACACCTCAGCACTCAGTGAGGACACCCCTCTCCCCCCCACCCCCTATTAACCCAGCACTCAGTGAGGACACCCCCCCCCCCCCATTAACCCAGCACTCAGTGAGGACACCCCCCCTATCCCCCACCCCATTAACCCAGCACTCAGTGAGGACCCCCCCCCATTAACCCAGCAGTCAGTGAGGACACCCCCCCCATTAACCCAGCACTCAGTGAGGACCTCCCCCCTCCATTAACCCAGCACTCAGTGAGTACACCCCCCCCCCCCCATTAACCCAGCACTCAGTGAGGACATCCCCCCCCATTAACCCAGCACTCAGTGAGGACCTCCCCCCCATTAACCCAGCACTCAGTGAGGACCCCACCCCCCATTAACCCAGCACTCAGTGAGGACACCCCTCCTCCCCCTCCCCCCATTAACCCAGCACTCAGTGAGGACACCCCCCTCCCCCCACCCCCATTAACCCAGCACTCAGTGAGGACACCCCCCCTCCCCCCCACCCCCATTAACCAAGCACTCAGTGAGGACACCCCCCCCTCCTCTCCCCCCACCCCCATTAACCCAGCACTCAGTGAGGACACCCCCCCCTCACCCCACCCCCATTAACCCAGCACTCAATGAGGACACCCCCCCACCCCATTAACCCAGCACTCAGTGGGGACACCCCCCCTCACCCCCACCCCATTAACCCAGCCCTCAATGAGGACCACCCCCCTCCCCCCCACCCCCATTAACCCAGCACTCAGTGAGGACACCCCCCCATTAACCCAGCACTCAGTGAGGACACTCCCCCTAACCCCCACCCCCATTAACCCAGCACTCAGTGAGGACACCCCCCCTGCCCCCCACCCCATTAACCCAGCACTCAGTGAGGACACCCCCCCACCATTAACCCAGCACTCAGTGAGGCCAGCACTCAGTGAGGACCTCCCCCCCCATTAACCCAGCACTCAGTGAGGACACCCCCCCCCATTAACCCAGCACTCAGTGAGGACATCCCCCCCCCCATTAACCCAGCACTCAGTGAGGCCCCCCCCCCATTAACCCAGCACTCAGTGAGGACTCCCCCCCCCCCCCCATTAACCCAGCACTCAGTGAGGACACCCACCCACCCCCATTAACCCAACACTCAGTGAGGACACCCCCCCCTCCCCCCACCCCCATTAACCCAGCACTCAGTGAGGACACCCCCCCTCCCCCCCACCCCCATTAACCAAGCACTCAATGAGGACACCCTCCCCACCCCCATTAACCCAGCACTCAATGAGGACACACCCCCCCCACCCCATTAACCCAGCACTCAGTGAGGACCCCACCCCCCATTAACCCAGCACTCAGTGAGGTCACCCCCCTTCCCCCCCATCCCATTAACACAGCACCCACTGAGGGCACATCCCCCTATTCAACATCATCAGCACCTGACACAGAACCCCATCACATGTTAGCTCCCCCAAACTGATCTGCCTGCCTTAGTCAACACCTGATGGGGCTCCTGCACACTGAGCTTCGCCCACCCACCCCACTCCGTGTAAATACAGTCCCCGTGATGGAGTCCCCATGGGTGGGGGTGTGTAGGGGGGGGGGGTGGGTGGGCAGGGTTGCGGGAGGAGCTTTGTGTGAAGCCCCACCTGCAGCATGGAGCCCCTTGCCCTGAGGAGATCTAACAACACAGTCCTCACCGTGGGCGGCACGGTGGCACAGTGGTTAGCACTGCTGCCTCACAACGCCAGAGACCCGGGTTCAATTCCCGCCTCAGGCGACTCTCCGTGTGGAGTTTGCACATTCTCCCCGTGTTCTGCGTTTCCTCCGGGTGCTCCAGTTTCCTCCCACAGTCCAAAAATGTGCAGGTCAGGTGAATTGGCCATGCTAAATTGCCCGTAGTGTTAGGTGAAGGGGTAAATGTAGGGGAATGGGTCTGGGTGGGTTGCGCTTTGGCGGGTCGGTGTGGGCTTGTTGGGCCGAAGGGCCTGTTTCCACACTGTAATAAAAAAAAAAGCCCTGTTCCACACAACAATAGAACACAGAACAATACAGGGCAGTACAGGCCATTTGGCCCACGATGTTGTGCCAACCTGAGGTACCGACCTGAAGTCCATCTCACCTCCACTATTTCATCATCATTCATATATTTATCCAATGACCATTTAAATGCCCTTAAAGTTGGCGAGTCTACTACTGCTGCAGGCAGTGTGTCCCACGCCCCTACTACTCTCTGAGTAAAGAAACTACCTCTGACATCTGCCCTATGTCTATCACCCCTCAATTTAAAGCTATGTCACCTTGTGCTAGCCATCACCATCAAAGGAAAAGAGCTGTCACTGTCCACCCTGTCTAATCCTCTGATTATCTTATGTCTCTAGTGAATCACTTTTCAACCTTCTTCTCTCTAACTGAAATCCATATACACCACATCAATCGCTTTACCCTCATCTACCAGTTTGGTCACCTTCTCAAAGAACTCAATAAGGTTTGTGAGGCACGACCTACCCTTCACAAAACTGTGCTGACTAGTCCGAATCAACTTATTCATTTCTAGTTTATTATAAATCCTCTCTCTTATAATCCTTTCCAACACCTTACCCACAACCGAAATAAGGCTCACTGGACTATAATTCCCAGGATTGTCTCTACTCCCCGTCTTGAACAGGGGAACCACATTTGCTATCCTCCAGTCTTCTGGCACTATTCCTGTAGACAATGACGACATAAAGATCAAAGCAAAAGGCTCGGCAATCTCCTCCCTGGTTTCCCAGAGAATCCGAGGATAAATCCCATTTGCCATAGAGCCATAGAGATGTACAGCATGGAAACAGACCCTTCGGTCCAACCCATCCATGCCGACCAGATATTCCAACCCAATCTAGTCCCACCTGCCAGCACCCGGCCCATATCCCTCCAAACCCTTCCTATTCATATACCCATCCAAATGCCTCTTAAATGTTGCAATTGTACCAGCCTCCACCACATCCTCTGGCAGCTCATTCCATACACGTACCACCCTCTGCGTGAAAAAGTTGCCCCTTATGTCTCTTTTATATCTTTCCCCTCTCACCCTAAACCTATGCCCTCTAGTTCTGGACTCCCTGACCCCTGGGAAAAGACTTTGCCTATTTATCCTATTCATGCCCCTCATAATTTTGTAAACCTCTATAAGGTCACCCTTCAGCCTCCAACGCTCCAGGGAAAACAGCCCCAGCCTGTTCAGCCTCTCCCTGTAGCTCAGATCCTCCAACCCTGGCAAAATCCTTGTAAATCTTTTCTGAACCCTTTCAAGTTTCACAACATCTTTCCGATAGGAAGGAGACCAGAATTGCACGCAATATTCCAACAGTGGCCTAACCAATGTCCTGTATAGCCGCAACATGACCTCCCAACTCCTGTGCTCAATACTCTGACCAATAAACGAAAGCATACCAAACGCCTTCTTCACTATCCTATCTCCCTGCGACTCCACTTTCAAGGAGCTGTGAACCTGCACTCCAAGGTCTCTTTGTTCAGCAGCACTCCCTAGGACCTTACCATTAAGTGTATAAATCCTGCTAAAATTTGCTTTCCCAAAATGCAGCACCTCGCATTTATCTGAATTAAACTCCATCTGCCACTTCTCAGCCCATTGGCCCATCTGGTCCAGATCCTGTTGTAATCTGAGGTAACCCTCTTCGCTGTCCACTACACCTCCAATTTTGGTGTCATCTGCAAACTTACTAACTGTACCTCTTATGCTCTCATCCAAATCATTTATGTAAATGACAAAATTAGAGGGCCCAGCACCGATCCTTGTGGCACTCCACTGGTCACAGGCCTCCAGTCTGAAAAACAACCCTCCATCACTACTGTCTGCCTTCTACCTTTGAGCCAGTTCTGTATCCAAGTGGCTAGTTCTCCCTGTATTCCATGAGATCTAACCTTGCTAATCAGTTTCCCATGGGGAACCTTTTCGAACACCTTACTGAAGTCCATATAGATCACATCTACTGCTCTGCCCTCATCAATCTTCTTTGTTACTTTTTCAAAAAACTCAGTCAAGTTTGTGTGACATGATTTCCCACGCACAAAGCCATGTTGACTATCCCGAATCAGTCCTTGCCTTTCCAAATACATGTACATCCTGTCCTTCAGGATTCCTTCCAACAACTTGCCCACCGCCGACGTCAGGCTTACTGGTCTATAGTTCCCTGGCTTGTCTTTACCGCCCTTCTTAAACAGTGGCACCACATTTGCCAACCTCTAGTCTTCCGGCACCTCACCTGTGACTATCGATGATACAAATATCTCAGCAAGAGGCCCAGCAATCACTTCTCTAGCTTCCCACAGAGTTCTCGGGTGCACCTGATCAGGTCCTGGGGATTTATCCACCTTTAACCGTTTCAAGACATCCAGCACTTCCTCCTCTGTAATCTGGACATTTTGCAAGATGTCACCATCTATTTCCCAACAGTCTATATCTTCCATATCCTTTTCCACAGTAAATACTGATGTAAAATATTCATTTAGAATCTCCCCCATTTTCTGTGGCTCCACACAAAGGCCGCCTTGCTGATCTTTGAGGGGCCCTATTCTCTCCATAGTTACCCTTTTCTCCTTAATATATTTGTAAAAACCCTTCGGATTCTCCTTAACTGTATTTGCCAAATACAGTCATGTCCCCGTTTTGCCCTCCTGATTTCCCTCATAAGTATACTCCTACTGCCTTTATACTCTTCTAAGGAGTCACTCGATCTATCCTGTCTATACCTGACATATGCTTCCTTCTTTTTCTTAACCAAACCCTCAATTTCTTTAGTCATCCAGCATTCCCTGTACCTACCAGCCTCCCCTTTCACCCTGACAGGAATATACTTTCTCTGGATTCTCGTTATCTCATTTCTGAAGGCTTCCTATTTTCTAGCTGTCCCTTTACCTGCAAACATCTGCCCCCCAATCAGCTTTCGAAAGTTCTTGCCTGATATCATCAAAATTGGCCTTTCGCCAATTTAGAACTTCAACTTTTAGATCTGGTCTATCCTTTTCCATCACTATTTTAAAACTTATAGAATTATGGTCGCTGGCCCCAAAGTGTTCCCCCACTGACACCTCAGTCACCTGCCCTGCCTTATTTCCCAAACGTAGGTCAAGTTTTGCATCTTCTCTAGTAGGTACATCCACATACTGAATCAGAAAATTGTCTTGTATGCACTTAAGAAATTCCTCTCTATCTAAATCTTTAACACTATGGCAGTCCCAGTCGATGTTTGGAAAGTTAAAATCCCCTACCATAACTACTCTATTGTAGGGGATTTTAATTTTCCAAACATTGACTGGGACTGCCATAGTGTTAAAGATTTAGATGGAGAGGAATTTGTTAAGTGTGTACAAGACAATTTTCTGATTCAGTATGTGGATGTACCTACTAGAGAAGGTGCAAAACTTGACCCCAGGTGACTTATCTATTTTTACACTTTCCAGAATTGCTAACACCTCCTCCTTATGGACTTCAATTCTGTCTAGTCTAATAGATGCATCTCAGTATTCTCCTCGAAAACATTGTCTTTTTCCTGTGTGCATACTGATGAAAAATATTCATTTAGCACTTCCCATATCTCCTCAGACTCCATGCAGAACTTCCCACTGCTGTCCTTGACTAGCCCTAATCTTACTCTAGTTTATTCCTGATATACCTAGAGAAAGCTTTCGGGCTTTCCTTGATCCTATCTGCCAATGACTTCTCATGTCCCCCCCCCCCCCAACTCCATACACAGCCTCTCCAATGCCTGTACAATTTCAACCCCCAAGCAAGAAAGGACAAACCTCGATTTGCCACCTTAACTACTTGCTGCACCTGGATATTAACATTTTGTGTTTCATGCACAGGATCACTCAATGTCCTCCAAACTGCACTTTTTGTTTTGGTGTCTTGCTCCATTTAAATTGATTCTTCCAAAGAAATGAACGACTTCAGACTTTCCTACTTTGCATCTACCTGCAAGTTTTTGTTCACTCCTTCACTGATCTACATCCCCTTTGCAGATTCTTTGTGTCTTCATCACTATATTCCTTGCCACCTATTTAAGAATCCTCAGCAAGTTGGGATCCATTATTTCTCTGTAAATGATTCAATAACTATTACTATACATATCGACAGTTTTTTAGGAATTCCTTCCTTTGTATGTTACCATCCTAATGTGGCCAATCACTCCTATAGAAGAAATTGAAACACCCATCGATTGATAAAACTAAGCCACAAGATTTCATGTCTTTAAATAAAAACAATTGTTGTAATTGTAAAGGAAAATTAAACACAGCATCACTGTAGTTCATAAAGACTTCTGTTATCTCAGTTCAGTATTTCCACATCCATGTCCCACCCTACCCTCACTACAGTTCCCTTATTTTACAACATTGTAAAGGATGATTCAATTGTCCTCTGGTACTTTATTTCTCCTTTGCACTCCAGCTATTACTGGAGTTGCATATTTCATGAAGATTTTATTAGCTTTTGGCTAAGAGATATTCCTTCTGAAGTCTTATGTTTCTCCCAGTCTGCTCCCACAGTTTCTGTACAACTCCCTCTAGAGTAACTGCTGTCTTCCACAAGGCTCTTTGGGAACCACTATAGGTTTCTCTGACCTCAAAGTAAAGAAAATGCCCAGCTGCTCTTTGATGAAGTCTACACTGAACTGCTCGATCGTGTGAGCAAAGACATACAGATGTTTGATACTTCTTAAGAAAACGAACCATCTCCTGAAGACTCCACCCTGAATAAGTATTTCTGTAGGTGATATGACAGGATTTGGGATGACTCAAACAAAACTGCAAACAAATTATTTTAAAACTTTCACAGCTCTCTGCTTCTTTAAGTCACATGAATAATTCCATCTCTAATGGATGACACTTCTCTTCCTCCAGACGACCTGGACATGCTTGGAGATGGAAATCTGTTCTTTCACTGTCAATTCTACCTTTGTAACACAGGCTATTTGTTAAATATAATCAACTCAGACTTGTTTGGTTTCTTCTGGCCACATCATGATTGTAACATATCAAGGAAGCAGTTTGTGTGAAACTACAGAGAGATGCAAATCTTTTGATTAGTTGAAGGTTTACGTAAAGGGTGCCGGTTGTCATGGTTGTGGAGATGTTCGCTGACCTGGGAAGTTCATTTGCAGACATTTTTAACCCCTGTCTAGGTGACATCTTCAGGGCTTTGGAGCCTCCTGTGAAGCGCGGCTGTACTGAGTCTTCTGGAATTTATTTGGGTCTGTTTCTGCTGCTTTCGGTTGTTTGTAGTAGTGGCTGGTATACTGAGTCTAGGTCAATGTGCTTGTTGATTGAGTCCGTGGTTGAGTGCTAAGCTTCTAGGAATTCTCTGGCTATTCTCTTTCTGGCTTGTGCTGTGATTGTTGTGCTGTCCCACTCGAATTTGTGGTCCCTGTCATCTGTGCGTATGACAATAGGAGCATCTGGTCATGGCATTTAGTGGCTAGTTGGTGTTCATGGAAGTGGACTGTTAGTTGTCTGCCTGTTTACCCTATATTGTGTTTTGTGCAGTCTTTGCATGGAATCCTGTAAATTACGTTAGTCGTGCACATGGTGGGTATCGGGTCCTTTTTCCCGGTGAGTTGTTGTCTGAGCATGGCTGTCAGTTTATGGGCTGTCATGAATGCGAGTGGTCGGGGAAGTCTGGCTGTTTTGATTAGTTTGTTATAACAAAAAGGTTTAATGATCCTAACATCAACAGAAATCGTCATTGAGTCATTTACAGAGGAAATTACAGATCCTAATTGACAATGAGGAATGATGAGTTTTGAAGGTGCTGACTAAGGATCTTTAGTGAAATTTCTCAAAAGTACAAGTAATATTCCAAAACATGTCACCATGAACTGAATGCTCCCCTGGGACCTGTTTCCAGCTTACTGTTGGTGATAACCTGTCACTGATGCTGTTCTTGCAGGTTTTATTGGATGAATTGATGAGAAAGAAAACAGAAATCGAGAGAAGAAAGAAACCCACTTCCCACAATCTGGACGATCACAGTCAGGTTTTTCAACAGCTTTCCTCACCTGGTAAGGGTCCTGAGAAATGCCATATTCATTCATGATCAAGGCTGGGTTTCCAAGTTTCTAATTACTTCATTGGGATGTGTACATCACTGACAATATTAAATAATGTTTTCCTCACATCCCCTAAACCTCCTGTACCTCACCCTGAACCTGGGTCCCCTTGTGGCTGACCTTTCAATTAAGGGGAACAGCTGCTCCTTATCCACTCTGCACATGTCCCTCATAACCTTATGCACCTCAATCAGATCATTCCTCAGTCTGCTCTACTCAGAAACAACCCAAGCCTATCCAACCATTCCTCATAACTTAAATGCTCTCTCCTCACAAATCTCCTGCAGCATCCTGGTGAAGCTCCTCTGCACCCCCTCCAGTGTAATCAGATCCTTGCTGTAACATAGCATCTAGAACCGTTCACAGTATTCCAGCTGTGATCTCACCATAGTTCTATACAACTCCAACATGACTTCCCTACTTTATTAATCTATGCCTCCATTGATAAAGGAAAGTGTCCCATGTGACTTTTTCACCACCTGATTAACATGCCGTTCTGCCTTCAGAGATCTTTGTGCAAACACACCAAGGTTCCCTTGTTCAACAGAACTTCCTAGTGCCATGTCATTCATTGAATACTTTCTGATCAAATTACTTCTTCTAAAGAGTATCACCTCCCACGTTTCACATCTGCCACTTAGCTGCCCATTGACCACCCTGTTTATATCTTCTTGTAGCTCAAAACATCAACCTCATTTTAACCACCTGACCAATCTTTACGTAATCTGCAAATTTACTAATCCAACCCCCACGCAGCCAGCCATGTCATTTATATAAATAATGAATAACAGGTGACCCAGCACAGACTCTTGGACATCGGCTTCCAGCCACTAAAGCAGCCTACGGTAATCGCCCTCTGGCTCCTAACAACTGAGCCAATTGTGAATCCACTTTATCAATGACCCTGTATCCCAAGATTTGGAGATGCCGGTATTGGACTGGGGATGTAAAAGTTGAAAATCACACAACACCAGATTATAGTCCAACAGGTTTAATGGGAGGCACTAGCTTTCGGAGCGCTGCGCTCCTTCATCAGGTGGTTATGGAGAAGTGGATGGTGTCCTACAATCTTATTCTCCACAGCCACCTGATGAAGGAGCAGTGCTCCGAAAGCTAGTGCCTTCCATTAAACCTGATGGACTGTATCCCATGTGCATTTATCTACTTGATAAATTCCATGTGAGACCTTGTTAGAGGCTTTGCTGGAATTCATGTGAACTACATCAACTAACCTCATCTAGATACCTGGCCACCACTTCAGAAATCCATTCAGATTTGTTAAGTACGACCTCCCTCTGACAAAGCAGTCCTGACTATCACTGATCAAGCCTTCCCTCTCCAAGTGAAGATAGACGCTATACTTCAGAAGTTTCTCCAACAGATGCTAACTGGTCTGTAGTTCTTTGGCTTATCTCTACAATCCTTCTTAAATATAGGAACCACCTTAACGTTCTCCAGTCTTCTGGCGCCTCCCCTGTGGACAGAGAGACATTAACAATACGGGTCAGTGTCCCTGTAATCTATCCCCTTGCCTCCCACAGCAGTCTGGGACACACCATCCAAACCTGATGATTTGTCCATTGTCATTTTCTTGGGTGAAGATGGATATAAAACATTGGTTCAACACTCTCCGAATGTCCTCTGGCTCCACCCACCGATTAGGAGAAAGTGAGGACTGCAGATGCTGGAAAAGCACAGCTGGTCAGGCAGCATCCAAGGAGCAGGAGAATTGACATTTTGGGCATTAGCCTTTCCTGATGAAGTGCTTATGCCCGAAACATCGATTCTCCTGCTCCTCAGATGCTGCCTGACCTGCCGTGCTTTTCCAGGACTACAGTCTCAACCCACTCACAGATGATCCTGCTAGTCCCTAATGGGCCCCACTCCACCCACATGATTACCCTCTGGTCCCTAATGGGCTCTACCCCACTCACACATTACCCTGCTGATCCCTAATGGGCCGTACTCTTGCCAGGTAATCCTTTTCCCATTGACATACTTACAGACTATCTTGGGATTTAGTCAGCCAGAGATTTCTCATATCCCCTTTTCCCTTTCCTAGTTATTTTCTTCAGCTTCACCCTGCGCGTTTTTTAATCCATGAATGCTTCTGCTGATTTATTCCCCTTGTACCTGCTAAAAGCCTCTCTTTTCCTTTTCATTTTATCCTGAATCTCTCTGGATAGCCATTGTTCTCTCGGCTTGTTACTCCTTCCCATCACCCTAGAGGGAACATGCTGGGCTGGTACTCTCTGTCAACAACACCATTACTCTGGGTTTCTCAGTGAATGCTCTGTTGACAGCACCACTCTGCTGTTGCCTTCCGTTCCCCCACCCATTCATATTCACTCAGGTGAGGAGGTCGTTGTGATTCTGTTCCATTGGAGGGGTGTTGGCGATGACACTTAACCTGCTCATGTTAAGGTGTGTTTTTGATGTGCTGTTCTGTTTTGTTCCAGGGGAGGGTCACTGTTGGACATCTCAACCCCACCTTCCTCAAAGCACTGACTCCTCAGATGCCAGGAGCCCTTTGGTTGCCCATCTCCTGGGAAAGTGGGAGCAGTTATGGACACGAGCATTAGACAGACAGACCCGACTACAAGAGAAAGTCCAGAGACTTTATGAGGTGAGTACAGTTTACCTTGAAGCGAGGTCCAAATACAGAGCACAAGGGGGCACACCATCCCTCACAATTGTTCAGTACTTGAGGAATACTTTGGCTGATTTGTGGCCAAGTTCCAAACAGCCGGATATTTTTTTTTTAAACTGCAAATTACTGCAGATGTTGGAACCTGGACTGAAACTAAAATGTGCTGTAGGTCACAACGGGTCTGATAGCATCCATGGAGAGAGAACAAGCTAATGTTCTGAGTCTAGATGACTCCTCATCAGAGCTGGTGAAGTGTGGAGAAGCAATATTTATACTATATTTGGGGAGGTACAGTTGGAGTGCTGCAGGGTGGGGAAAGGGGGTAAATAATTCAGATTAAGTGATTGGAATATGAGAAAGACAGAACAATGGTGTGTCTAACTGCCAGACTGGAAACAGCAGCCACTTCCACTGGGGTGGGAGTTGCAGGGTGAGGTGGTGACAGAGAATGTAATAAGTAAAACTAAAAGAAAGGGAAGGAGTGGGAGTGGGCTCACAATCTGAAATGTTTTAACTCAATATTAAATCCCGAAAGCTGTGAGCTGCCTAACCTGAAATGAGACACTGTTCCTCCAGTTCGTGCTGGGATTCACTGGAACACTGCAGCACGCTGAGGACAGTGGTCATGTGAGCAGGACGCTGTGTTAAAATAACCAGCTAAGGGAAGGTCAGGGTCATGTTTGTGCACAGACCGGAGGTGGTCTACAAAGCGGTCACCCAGTCTGTGTTTGTTTTCTCTGATGTAGAGTCGGCCACATTGGGTGCAGTGGATATAATCCACAAGATCGGAGGGGGTCTGGGGAAATGCTGCTTGATCCGGAAAGGCTGCTTCAGCCCTTGGGTGGTGAGCAGGGAGGGGGGGGGGAAAGGGCAGGAGTTGCACCTTCTGCGGTTACATGGGAAGGTGCGATGGGAAAGGGGCTGGAGTTGGTGGTTGATAAATGGAATAGGGTGTCCCAGAGGGAATGATCCCTCCGAAATGCAGCCGAGGGTCTGAGGGGAAGATGTGTTTGGTGGGGGCATTCTGCTGGAGTTGTCTGAAATGGTGGAGAATGATTCTTTGAATGTGGAGGCTGGTGGGATGGAGAGAGAAGACAAGGGGGACCTGATCATGCTGCTGTGCATGATGGGAAGGGGCAAGGGCGGAAGCACAGGTAATTGGTCAGATGCAGTCGAGGGAACTGTCAACCATAGTGGGCAGGAAACCATGGTCACGGAGAAGGAAGGCATGTCAGTAGCACTGTTCTGGAAGGTGGTAACATCCAAACAGATACAACGTTGCCAAAGAACTGGGAAAAGGGAATGGAATTCTTGAAGGATGTGGGATATGATGAGCTGTAGTGAAGATAGCTTTAGGAGTCAGTGGCTTTGCAGTGGACAGCTTAATCCCTGAAATGGAGGCTGACAGGTCAAGGAAAGGAAGGGAAGTATCAGAAATTGACAATGCAAAAGTTATAGAGGAATGGAAAGTGGAGGCAAAATGAATAAATGTGTCAAGATTCTAGGCAAGAGCATGAAGCAGCACCAAAGTAGTTGTTGATGTACAGAACCAAGAGTTGTGGGAAGGAGCCAGTGTAAGACTGGAACAAGGATTGTGTCACATTCCCCATAAAGAGGCAGGACATAATGGCCAAATGACCTCCTGCTGCTCCTATTTTCTATATTTGTATCTGGGAACTTGAGGACATTTTATATCTGGGAGGACTACATGAATGAGCCAGCTGCTTTAGCTCAGGGTTTGGACTCAGGGGCTGCTAGAGTCACTCCACAGGATCAGTGCAGATCCTCAGATAGCATTTTCCAAGAGTTGGTCACTCCATAGGCAGCCACTGCTCAGTAACCAAGTTTCTGATTTATTCTTTATACTGAAGGAGGACATTGTGGAAGGCTCCTCCAAACAAGCAGTCTTGTAATCCGGTGAATGTTCACTGCAGCCTCTCTAAGGTAATAACGTCTTTCCTGAGAGAAGGAGACCAAATTGGCTCACAGTATTCCAGGCCTGGTCTAAGCAAGCTCCTGTACAATTGAAACAATACTCCATTCCTCCTGTACTGAAAGCCTCTTGCTATAAAAGCCAACATTCATTCATCTTTCTCATAACTTGTTGCACCTGCACGCTCACATTCAGTGACTTACCAATAAGGACACCTATGACTCTTAGCACATTTACACTTTCCAACCCCTCAATAGTTAGGAAATACTCTGACCTTCTGACCATGAGTGTGTTTAACCCATATCTGCTGACAGCAGATTTAAGGTGCTGAATGGTCCACTCTTGTTTGATTTTAATTGTTTTATGTATAAAAGAAATAAGAAAACAGATGAATAAATCAGTAAGGAGTCATTGATCTATGTTGCAAATTTCAGCTCCAAGCTCTGGAGACCTTCAGCTTTAACACATGGAGGAAGCAATACTTGCAGTGGATTAGCAGCAAGAAATTCCGAATGCTGGACATTTTCCGATATATTGACAAGGATCAAGATGGACGAATCAGTCAGCAGGAGTTTACACAGAGTGTTCTTGACTCCAGTGAGTTTACAATCTGGCTATTTCTATGTGTCACAGAAATATCAGTTCAAAAGTTTAAATCAGAATTAAATCAAAATTGTTCCAATACAGAAAGAGGCCATTCAGTCTGTGATGTCTGTACTGGCTCTCTGACCAATTTAATTATGTGCCAATCTCCTGCATTTTCCAAATAATTTTGTACGTTGATTCTAATCAAGTAATTATCCAATGTCCCTTTTGAATGCCTCAATTGATCCTGCCACCACCACCACATTTCCAAGCAGCATATTCCGAAGCTTTCTACCTCATCATTTTGCTTCTTTTGTAAATTAAAGGCTGTGACCTCTAACTCTTAATCCTTTACATGTGGTGGTTGTGACTCTGACCAGGATGGGGTAGGGTGGCTGAGGGGAGTTGTTAATTTTATTGAATCCCTAAATGTGGAAACAGGCCATTCGGCCCAACAAGTTCGCACCAACCCTCCGAAGAGAATCCCACCCAGTCCCATTCCTCTAACCTATTACTCTACATTTCCCCTGACTAATGAACCTAACCTACACATCCCTGAACACTACGGGCAATTTAGTATGACCAATCCACCTGACCTGCACATCTCTGGACTGTGGGAGGAAACTGGAGCATCCGGAGGAAACCCACGCAGACACGGGGAGAATGTGCAAACTCCACACAGACAGTTGCCCGAGATGGGAATTGAACCCGGGTGCCTGGCACTGTGAGGTAGCAGCGCTAACCACTGAGCCACCGCGCCACCCTATTACTCCCAAAGTGTCAGTGCCTGATTGAATCCTCAGGCACTGAAGATCCTCAGTTCAGGTAGCCGGGCAGTTAGACCCAGGTCTTTGATTGAGTTGGCAGTAGAGTAGACTGAGACAGTGAGAGACAGAGCAAGTGAGAGGAATTTCTCTCACACCAGCTTTCTTTTAACTCCCAACAGCTTCCATGTCTGTGGCAAGACAGAAATTACAGTCCAGAACCTGTTGCTTGGCAGTGGCAGCATCGATCCTATAATTTCTTCCGAAACTTTGTTTGTTAAGACATTAAGGCCATAAATACAATTTTATCTTTTTTTTTAAAAGCTTCCTTTGATTTTCAGTCTTTTCATATCCAAGACATCACATGATAAATGTTCCTGAAGTTGCATTTTATATTCCAGTTTCTCATAGTCCATATAGAAATATATAACAAGTGACATTACTATTATGACACCCCTCATTCTTGGCTCTGCTGCTTGGCAGTTTTGAACTTTCATTCTTATTAAGTATTCATTTATATTATCATTTAATCCTTAGGAATTATATTTTTCCCTGCGATCCATTGTAAATTCTCTGAAATTCACTCACCCACCCATCAGGTCCCAGATAGAAACTGTAATGGGGCTCCATGCTTGTGAGAAATTTGAACAATCTGACTGAGCTGAAAAGGAACAATGTGCAGGGTCACAGGAGGATAAGAGTTCGTAAGATGGACTGAATGGCTTTCTCCTGGGCTTTAACTGTTCTCTGGTTCTGTGGAAAGAAATGGCATGATCCTAAACATCTGTCCCTGCACTTGGCCAGAATTCCCCACGAGCTCCGTGGAGATGGAGGCAGTTGCTGCCATTTTTGACCTGAATGGTGATGGATTCATTGATTACTACGAGTTTGCTAATGCACTACACCCGAGCAGAGACCACCATCGGAGAACTGAGGATGAAGACAGGATTGAAGATGAGGTGAGAGACAATGTTCACTTTTCAGTATCTGCGACCTTTGAAACAGCAATAAGCCTTTTATTAGGCTGTCCTTTAGATTCCTTTCTACTGCCTTTTCTGGGATAGGCCTTTCCCTTAGGCCTCTCACTGAACATAAAAGCCTTCTTTATTCCCTTCCCAGAGCTCAACCATACTCACAGCCATCCCCACCAGCTCAGATGGTTGTGCCCTGGAGTCCTCCCGGAACTTCAATCCCAGGCCTTTCCCTGACTACAGCCTGTCTCTCTCTCTCTCTCTCTCAGTATGCTCCATTATTCAGTGCTGAGTCATCTGTCTTGCAGGTTTGCCGCCAGGTTGCTGAATGTAACTGTGCCCCGCGATTCCAGGTGGAACAGATCAGTGCAAACAGATACCGGGTAGGTACTGCTTTCTCCTGGCTCTGTGTACCATTTTATATTGTTTATGAGCTGATTGTAATACTCAACAAATCAGGTCCCAGAGTGAGAATGGGATTAATAGAGGTGAAGAGATTCTTCACAAGTGAAGATTGAGGGTAGGTGGGAATGTGGATTTGCAGTGATGATCAAACCAGTGATGATCATGTTGAATGGAACAGCAGGGGTTGAGGGGATGAATGGTCAACTCCTGGTTTATTGTTCATTCATTTATAAGTTTTATTTTTTCTTATTGTTTATGATAGTGGTCAGGCACAGAATCTTCACAAGAGGCTCTACTTCACCAAAATAACAAATTTATTGGGCAAAAAGGGTGAAAGTAAAACTATGGGCTGATTCTTACATTAAATTTTGGCAAATTTAATTTAATTTGGCTATTACGAGGGGGCATAGCTTTAAATTAAGGGGTGGTAGGTATAGGACAGATGTTAGGGGTAGGTTCTTTACTCAGCGAGTCGTGAGTTCATGGAATGCCCTGCTAGTAGCAGTGGTGGACTCTCCCTCTTTATGGGCATTTAAGCGGGCATTGGATAGGCATATGGAGGATAGAGGACTAGTGTAGGTTAGGTGGGCTTGGGTCGGCGCAACATCGAGGGCCGAAGGGCCTGTACTGCGCTGTATTCTTCTATGTTCTATGTTCTATGTTCTAAAGTGCAAGTTGAGTTGAGTTTCTCAGAGGATTTTCACTATGAGTTCAAGTAGTTCCAGTACATTTTCTTGCTGTATCCGATCAAACTCACCTCGAACTCTCTCCTCCCCGTGTCCCCAAAAGGTCATACAGTTTACCTGTCCGTAGCCACATCCAGTTATAGACAGCCTCTTCGTCAGCAATACTCTGTCCCAATGCCAACCAGATACTGGTACATGTGTAGGTAGACATACAGAAGGCACATATAGAGATATTTGGGCATGATCTAATTGTCATTACAGAAACTGGGCAGCAATAGGCAATAGACAGTAGGTGCAGGAGTAGGCCATTCAGCCCTTCGAGCCTGCACCACCATTCAATATGATCATGGCTGATCATTCCTAATCAGTATCCTGTTCCTGCCTTATCTCCATAACCCTTGATTCCACTATCTTTGAGAGCTCTATCCAACTCTTTCTTAAATGAATCCAGAGAGTGGGCCTCCACTGCCCTCTGGGGCAGAGCATTCCACACAGCCACCACTCTCTGGGTGAAGAAGTTTCTCCTCATCTCTGTCCTAAATGGTCTACCCCGTATTTTTAAGCTGTGTCCTCTGGTTCGGGACTCACCCATCAGCGGAAACATGTTTCCTGTCTCCAGAGTGTCCAATCCTTTCATAATCTTATACGTCTCAATCAGATCCCCTCTCAGTCTTCTAAACTCAAAGGTATACAAGCCCAGTCGCTTCAGTCTTTCAGTGTAAGGTAATCCCGCCATTCCAGGAATTGACCTCGTGAACCTATGCTGCACTCCCTCAATAGCCAGAATGTCTTTCCTCAAATTTGGAGACCAGAACTGCACACAGTATTCCAGGTGTGGTCTCACCAGGGCCCTGTACAGCTGCAGAAGCACCTCTTTGCTTCTATACTCAATCCCTCTTGTTATGAAGGCCAGCATGCTATTAGCCTTCTTCACTACCTGCTATACCTGTATGCTTGCCTTCATTGACTGGTGTACAAAAACACCCAGATCTCTCTGTACTGCCCCTTTACCTAAATTCATTCCATTGAGGTAGTAGTCTGCCTTCCTGTTCTTGCCACCAAATTGGATAACCATACATTTATCCACATTAAACTGCATCTGCCATGCATCTGCCCACTCACCTAACTTGTCCAGGTCACCCTGTAATCTCCTAACATCCTCATCACATTTCACCCTGCCACCCAGCTTAGTATCATCAGCAAATTTGCTAATGTTATTGCTGATACCATCTTCTATATCATTAACATATATTGTAAAAAGCTGTGGTCCCAGCACGGATCCCTGCGGTACCCCACTGGTCACTGCCTGCCATTCCGAAATGGAGCCGTTTATCACTACCCTTTGTTTCCTATCAGCCAACCAATTTTCAATCCAATCTAGTACTTTGCCCCCCAAAAAATGCGCCGTAATTTTACTCACTAACCTCCTGTGTGGGACTTTATCAAAAGCTTTCTGAAAGTCCAGGTACACTACATCCACTGGATCTCCCTCGTCCATCTTCAGAGTTACATCCTCAAAAAATTCCAGAAGATTAGTCAAGCATGATTTCCCCTTCATAAATCCATGCTGACTCTGTCCTATCCTGTTACTACTATCCAGATGTGTCGTAATTTCATCCTTTATAATAGACTCCAGCATCTTTCCCACCACTGAGGTCAGACTAACTGGTCTATAATTTCCTGCTTTCTCTCTCCCACCTTTCTTAAAAAGTGGTATAATATTAGCCACCCTCCAATCCTCAGGAACCGACCCCGAATCTATCAAACTCTGGAAAATAATCACCAATGCATCCACGATTTCCCGAGCCACCTCCTTCAGTACCCTGGGATGCAGACCATCAGGCCCCGGAGACTTATCAACCTTCAGACCTAACAGTCTCTCCAACACCAAATCCTGGCAAATATAAATTCCCTTCAGTTCAGGTCCTTCAGCCACTGTTACCTCAGGGAGATTGCTTGTGTCTTCCCCAGTGAATACAGATCTGAAGTACCCATTTAATTCCTCTGCCATTTCTTTGTTCCCCGTAATATATTCCCCTGTTTCTGTCTTCAAGAGCCCAATTTTAGTCCTAACCATTTTTTTGCCTTTCACATACCTAAAAAAACTTTTACTATCCTCCTTTATATTTTTGGCCAGTTTACCTTCGTACCTCATTTTTCCTCTGCGTATTTCCTTCTTAGTAATCCTTTGTTGCTCTTTAAAAGCTTCCCAGTCCTCCGTTTTCCCACTTATCTTAGCTATGTTATACTTTTTCTCTTTTAACTTTATATGTTTCTTAACTTCCCTCATCAGCCACGGCCGCCCATGCCTCCTCCTGGGATCTTTCTTCCTTTTTGGAATGAACTGATCCTGCAACTTCTGTATTATACACAGAAATATCCGCCATTGTTCCTCCACGGTCCTCCCTGCTAAGGTATTGCACCATTGAACTTTGGCCAGCTCCTCCCTCATAGCTCCATAGTTCCCTTTATTCAACAGAAATACTGTCACTTCCGACTGTACCCTCTCCCTCTCAAATTGCAGATTGAAGCTTATTGTATTATGGTCACTACTTCCCAATGGCTCCTTCACTTCGAGGTCCCTGATCAAATCCGGTTTGTTACACAATACCAGATCCAGAATTGCCTTCTCCCTGGTAGGCTCCAGCACCAGCTGCTCTAAGAATCCATCTCTGAGGCACTCCACAAAGTCTCTTTCTTGTGGCCCCATACCATCCTGATTCTCCCAGTCTACCTGCATGTTAAAATCCCCCATAACAACTGTAGTGACATCTTTGCGACAGGCCAATTTCAGCTCCTGATTCAACTTGCATCCGACATCCAGACTACTGTTTGGAGACCTGTAGATAACTCCCAAGAGGGTCTTTTTACCCTTAGTATTTCGCAGCTCTATCCACACTGACTCTACATCTCCTGACTCTAGGTCCCCCCGCGCAAGGGACTGAATATCCTCCCTTACCAACATGGCCATCCCACCCCCTCTGCCCGTCAGTCTGTCCTTACGATAGCACGTGTAGCCTTGAATATTCATTTCCCAGGCCCTGTCCACTTGAAGCCACGTCTCAGTTATCTCCACAGTATCGTATCTGCCAATTTCCAAAAGAGCCTCAAGCTCATCCATCTTATTTCTAATGCTTTGTGCATTCATGTATAGTATTTTTAATTTGTTACTGTCCTCACCCTTCCCATCAACTCCTATTTCACTCAACTTTACAGCATGATCCCTTTCCGAGTTTTCTGCCTCGTTGATACAGTTGTCTTTCTTGACTTCTCTTGTTCTAACTTTCCCTTCAATTTCCTTTTTAAACATCCAGTTTGTCCCCTCCTCCCCGCTACTTAGTTTAAATGTAGCGGTGCTGCAGTAGAAAACCTGCCTGCCAGAATGCTGGTCCCTGTACACAGGACTGAGAACTGAATATTTAAGAGGGTCTGACATTTAGAATGGACAGACAAGGAGGAAAAGGAGGTGGATTTGCACTTATGGTTAGGGATGGGGATCAGTTCATTAATGATGAGGGTTTCAGATCAGAAGAACAATGTGTGGAATCTGTTTGGGTGAACTCAGCAGCAGCAAGGGGCATTGGACATTGATTGGAGTTATTTTTAGGCCACTAAACAGTGGTGGAAGTGTGGGGCCTGGTATTAACCTAGAGACAGGAGAAGCATGTAGCATAGTCCACACAGTTATCCTGGGTAACTTCAATCTGCAAATAGATAGAGTAAATTGACTGAGCACTAACGCAGTAAAGCACACGTTTCTGCAATGGTTTATACACAGTTTGAGAGAAGTGTGTTGAGAAGCCAACTGAAGGTCATGCTTATTTAAACAGCTCATTAACAAACTTGTAAAAAAACTTTTAGGGATGAGTGATCACAGTATGATCGAGAGTAGCTCAAAATCAACCACATTGCTGTGGTCTGGAGTCACATATTGGCCAGACTGGGTAAGGACATCAGATTTCCTTTCCTAAGGAAACTAGTGAACCAGATGGAGCTTTTGTAACAATTGGCAATGTTTTCATGGTCATCATTTAGATTCTTAATTCCATATTTTCTTTATTAAATGCAAATTCTATCATCTTTAATAGCAGGATTCAAAATCCAACATTATCTGGGTCTCTGGACTATTGGTCTAGTGAAAAAGGCAAAAGTGAGGACTGCAGATGCTGGAAACCAGAGTCTAGATTAGAGTGGTGCTGGCAAAGCACAGCAGGTCAGGCTGCATCCAAGGAGCAGGAAAATCAACGTTTCGGGCAAAAGTCCTTCATCAGGACTGAAGACAGGGAGCCTCCAGGGTGGAGAGATAAATGGGAGGGGGGTGGGGGTGGGGAGAAGGTAGCAAAGAGTATAATAGATGAATGGGGTTGGGGATGGGGGTGATAGGTCGAAGATGAGGATGGAGCGGATGGGTGGGAAGGGAGATTGGCAGGTAGGACAGGTGATGGGGATGGTGCTGAGCTGGAAGGTTGGAACTGAGGTGAGGTGGGGGGAATGGAAATGAGGAAACTGGTGAAGTCCACATTGATGCCCTGGGGTTGAAGTGTTCCGAGGCAGAAGATGAGGCGTTCTTCCTCCAGGCGTCGGGTGGTGAGGGAGCGGCAGTGGAGGAGGCTCCACTGGTTGGAGTCTACCTGACACATAGGAAGATGGTCGTGGTTGTTGGAGGTCAGTCATCTCAGCTCCAGGACACCTCTACAGGAGTTCCTCAGGGTAGTGTCTGAGGCCCAATCATCTTCAGCTGCTTTATCAAGATCATAGGACACAGGCATTGCTGACTGGCCATCCCTAGTTGACCTTGAGAAGGTGGGGGTGAGTGCCTTTTTGAGCCACTGCAGTCCACGTGCTGTGGATTGACCCACAATGCCCTGAGAGCAGGAATTCCAAGATTTTGACTCAGCGACAGTGAAGGAATGGCAATATATTTCCAAATCAGGAAGGTGGGTGGCTTGGAGGGGCACTTGCAGGGGGTGGTGTTCCCATGTACCTGCTGCCCTAGTCCTTCCAGTTGGAAGTGGTCGTGGGGTTGGAAGGTGCTGTCTGAGGATCTTTGGTGAATTTCTTCAGTGCATCTTGTAGATAGTACACACTGCTGCAACTGAGGGAGTTAGAGGGAATGGATTCTTGTGGATGTGGTTCCAAGTAAGTGGATTCTTTGTCCTGGATGGTGTCAAGCTTCTTGAGTGTTGTTGGAGCAGCCCCCATCCAGGCAAGTGGGGAATATTCCATCACACTCCTGACACATGCCTTGTAAATGGTGGACAGGCTCTGGGGAGTCAGGTGGTGAGTTACTCGCTGCAGTATTCCCAGCCTCTGACCTGCTGTTGTAGCCACTGTGTTTATGAGGTGAGTCCAGTTGAGTTTCTAGTCAATGGTAACACCCAGGATGTTGATAGTAGGGGATTCGGTGATGGTAATACCGTTGAATGTCAAGTGGTGGTGGTTAGATTGTCTCTCATTGATGGTGGTCATTGTCTGGCAGTTATGTGGTGCAAATTCTACTTGTCACTTATCAACCCAAGACTGGATATTGTCCAAATTTTGTTGCATTTTAAAGGCAACAAAGAATAGGCAATAAATGCTGCTCTCGGCAGTGATGCCCAGACGCTATGAATGAATCAAAATTTGAACATGGACTGTTTCAGTATCTGAGGAGTTGCGAATGATGCTGAACATTGTGCAATCATCAGCGAGCATCCCCACTTCTGACCTTATGATGAAGGGAAGGTCATTGATGAAGCAGCTGAAGATGGTTGGACCTAGGACACCATGCTGAGGGACTTCTGCAGAGGTGTCCTGGAGCTGAGATGACTGACCTCCCAGAACCACAACCATCTTCCTATGTGTCAGGTAGACTCCAACCCGTGGAGAGTTTGTCCCCTGATACCCACTGAGTCCAGTTTTGCCAGGGCTCCTTGATACCACACACAGACAAATTCAGCCTTGATGTTAAGGGCTGTCCCTCTCCCCGCCCCTATGGAATCCAGCTCTTCTGTCCATGTTTGACCCAAGGCTGTAATGAGGTCAGGAGGTGAGTGGCCCTGGGGTTACCCAAACTGGGCAGGTCACTGAGCAGGTTATTGCTGAGCAGGTGCTGCTTGATTGCTCTGTTACTGACACCGTCCATCACGTTACTGATTGTGCACTTTATAAACGTCCCCTTGGTTGTTCAAAAGAGATGAAAAATGTGTTGCTGGAAAAGCGCAGCAGGTCAGACAGCATCCAAGGAGCAGGAGAATCAACGTTTCGGGCATAAGCCCTTCTTCAGGAATGAGGAAAGTGTGTCCAGCAGGCTAAGATAAAAGGTAGGGAGGAGGGACTTGGGGGAGGGGCGTTGGAAATGCGATAGGTGGAGGGAGGTCAAGGTGAGGGTGATAGGCCAGAGAGGGGATGGGGGCGGAGAGGTCGGGAAGAAGATCGCAGGTCAAGAAGGCGGTGCTGAGTCCGAGGGTTGGGACTGAGAAAAGGTGGGGGGAGGGGAAATGAGGAAGGTGGAGAAATCTGAGTTCATCCCTTGTAGTTGGAGGGTTCCTAGGCGGAAGATGAGGCGCTCTTCCTCCAGCCGTCGTGTTGCCATGGTCTGGCGATGGAGGAGGCCAAGGACCTGCATGTCCTTGGCGGAGTGGAAGGGGGAGTTTAAGTGTTCAGCCACAGGGCGGTTGGGTTGGTTGGTCCGGGTGTCCCAGAGGTGTTCTCTGAAACGTTCTGCAAGTGGGCGGCCTGTCTCCCCAATATAGAGGAGGCCACATCGGGTGCAGCGGATGCAGTAAATGATGTGTGTGGAGGTGCAGGTGAATTTGTGACGGATATGGAAGGATCCCTTGGGGCCTTGGATGGAGGTAAGGGGGGAGGTGTGGGCGCAAAGTTTGCATTTCTTGCAGTTGCAGGGGAAGGTGCCGGGAATGGAGGTTGGGTTGGTGGGGGGTGTGGACCTGACGAGAGAGTCACGGAGGGAGTGGTCTTTCCGGAACGCTGATAGGGGAGGGGAGGGAAATATATCCCTGGTGATGAGGTCTGCAAGAAATGCAAAACATGCGCCCATACCTCCCCCCTCACTTCCCTCCAAGGCCCCAAGGGATCCTTCCATATCCGTCACAAATTCACCTGCACCTCCACACACATCATTTACTGCATCCGCTGCACCCGATGTGGCCTCCTCTACATTGGGGAGACAGACCGCCTACTTGCAGAACGTTTCAGAGAACACCTCTGGGACACCCGCACCAACCAACCCAACCGTCCCGTGGCTGAATACTTTAATTTCTCCTCCCACTCCGCCAAGGACATGCAGGTCCTTGGCCTCCTCCATCGCCATCCTAACCTCCCCACCTTATTAAACGCTTTAATCATCTCAAACACCTTGACGAGATCACCGTTACCTTTTTAAACTTGAGGGAGTTCATTCCGATTGCATAAGCACTGCCTTGGAAGTTCACTTTGTTCAGTCCCGAGATGATGCTGTGGAGTTGGTGGGGTATTTGCTTGCAGGCAATGTGTTGGGTGCACAGTGCAGGTCCAAACATTGTTACACAAGATAGCAGCGACTAAAGCTTGGTACAACTAGCAGGTAACACCCACCCAGTTTTGTCTGTGATCTTATTCAGGTTAGTCTGTCAGTTTGCATTAATTGGTGGAATTGAGCTGATCCTTCCAGCAGTCCCAGGATTGAAGACTCACTCCAGGGTCTGAATGGACAAAGAGAAATGTACCCCACCAAAAGTAACAGAACACGAGTGTTTTGTGAGGCCATTGTGTGTGAATCGCACCAGAGACAGTTCATGTCGATGGAGTTGTGAACCTTGCCTTGTGAGAGGTGGTTCAACTTTGGCTAATGTTGTTGATCTATAAGGTAAAAGAGGTGGAGGAGTTGCATTACTAATCAGGGAGAATGTTATATCTGCACTCAGAGAGGACATACGGCAGGGCTCATCCACTGAGGCAGTATGCATACAGCTCAAAATAAGATGGTTGTAATCACTCTGATAGCATTACACTACAGACCCCCCCCCCCCCCCCCAACAGCCACGAAGACATTGAGGAACAAATATATCAGCAGATTATGGAAAGATGCAATAACAATAGGGTTGTCATAGTGAGTGACTTTAACTTCTGTAATATTGACTGGGACCCCCCCCTCTTAGAGCAAGAGGCTTAGTCGGGGAAAAATTTGTTAAATGTATCCAAGAGGGTTTCTTGAAACAGTATGTGGACAGTCCCTCGGCACCTTGTATTGGTTAATGAGCCTGGCCAGGTGACTGACCTCTCAATGGGACGGCATTTTGGAAACAGTGATCACACCTTCTTAAGGTTGAAGACAGCTACAAATAAGGATAAGTCAGGACCTTATGGGAAGGCACAAAACTAGGGGAGGGCAAATTACGTCAGTATGCCTTCTTAACAATCCTGTCAATCTGGGTGGCAACTTTCAGTGATCTGTGTACCTGGACACCGAGATCTCTCTGCTCATCTACACGACCAAGACTCTTACCATTAGCCCAGTACTTTGCATTCCGGTTACTCCGACCAAAGTGAATCACCTCACACTTGTCCGCATTAAACTCCATTTGCCACCTCTCAGCCCAGCTCTGCAGCTTACCTATGTCTCTCTGTAACCTACAACATCCTTCGTCACTATCCACAACTCCACCGACTTTAGTGTCGTCTGCAAATTTACTCACCCACCCTTCTACGCCCTCATCCAGGTCATTTATAAAAATGACGAACCGCAGTGGACCCAACACCGACCCTTGCGGTACACCACTTGTAATGGACTCCAGGATGAACATTTCCCATCAACCATCACCCTCTGCCTTCTTTCAGCAAGCCAATTACTGATCCAAACTGCTATATCTCCCATAATCCCATTCCTCCGCATTTTATACAATAGCCGACTGTGGGGAACCTTATCAAACACCTTGCTGAAATCCATATACACCACATCAACCGGTTTACTCTCATCTACCTGTTTGGTCACCTTCTCAAAGAACTCAATAAGGTTTGTTAGGCATGACCTACCCTTCACAAAACCGTGCTGACTATCCCGAATCAAATTATTCTTTTCTAGATGATTATAAATCCTATCTCTTATAAACTTTTCCAACACTTTACCAATAACTGAAGTAAGGCTCACTGGTCTATAATTACCAGGGTTGTCTCTACTCTCCTTTTTAAACAGGGGAATCACATTTGCTATTCTCCAATCTTCTGGCACTATTCCTGTTGACAGTGATGATCTAAAGATCAAAGCCAAAGGCTCAGCAATCTCTTATCTGGCTTCCCAGAGGATTCAAAGTTTGTGAGAAGATTTGTAGCTCGGGTGCTCGTTGTTGTGGTTCTGTTCGCCAAGCTGGGAATTTGTGTGGCAGATGTTTCGTCCCCTGTCTCAGTGACATCCTCAGTGTTTGGGAGCCTCCTGTGAAGCGCTTTTGTGATCTTTCCTCCGGCATTTGTAGTGGTTTGAATCTGCCGCTTCCGGTTGTCAGTTCCAGCTGTCCGTTGCAGTGGTCGGTATATTGGGTCCAGGTCGATGTGCTTATTGATTGAATCTGTGGATGAGTGCCATGCCTCATGGTTCCCAGAGGATCCTAGGATAAATCCCATCGGGCCCAGAGGACGTATCTATTTTCACACTCTGCAGGATTCTCCCTAATCCTTCCTGCCAAGCCTTTTTCGTGCCCCCTCCTGGCTCTCCTCAGTCCATTTCTGAGCTCCTTCCTAGCAAGCCTGTAATCCTTTAAAGCTGTGCTCGATCCTTGCTTCCTCCACCTTACATAAACTGCCTTTTTCTTTTTGACGAGAAGCTCCTCTGTTCTCGACATCCAAAGTTCCTTAATCTTACCCCTTCTTACCTGTCACAGAGGAACAAATTCTTGCATCACTCGCAACAACTGCTCCTTAAATAGTCTCCACATGTCTAGTGTGCCCTTTCTGTGGAACAATTGCTCCCAGTCTGTACTTCCCAACTCCTGTCTGATAGCGTCATAATTTCCTTTCCCCAATTAAACATCTTCCCTCGGTAACTGCTTTCACTCTCCAAGGCTTTGGTAAATGTGAGGCAGTTGTGGTCTCTGTCCCCAAAGTGTTCTCCCACCACGAGATAATGAGGGAGAAGGTAGGATCACTCAAGGATAAAGGAGGGAAATTGTGCTTGGCAGCAGAGGATGTGAGTGAGACCCTAAATGAGTATTTCGTGTTGGTATTCACCCAGCAGGAGGATATGGAGGAGAGTGAGATTAGTGTGGGGCATGCTAATATGCTGGAGTATTTTGAGATGAGGAAAGAAATAGCACTTAAAGAGCATTAAGGTGGATAAGTCCCCAGGGCCCGATGGTATCTACCCCAGGTTATTGAGAGGCAAGAGAAGAGATTGCTGGGACCTTGACCAAGATCTTTGTATCCTCACTAGCCAATGGAGAGGTCCCGGAGGACTGGGGATTAGCTAATGTTGTTCCTCTGTTCGAGAAGGGAAATCAGGATACTCCAGGAAACTATAGACTGGCGAGTCTCACATCGGTGGTTGGGAAGCTATTGGAGAGACTTCTTAGGGATAGGATTTACACACATTTGAAAAAGCATGACCTAATTAGGGACAGTCAGCATGGCTTTGTGGAAGGCAGGTCCTGTCTTACTAACTTGATTGAATTTTTCATGGAGGTGACAAAGGTGATTAATGAGTATAGAGCGGTGGATGTTATCCACGTGGAATTCCAACAATGTCCCAGATTAAGATGCAAGGGATCCACTGTGACTTGGCAGTGTATATTTAGAATTGGCTTGTCCATAGAAGGCAGGGGATAGCGGTGGAAGGGTGTTTGTCAGGCTGAGGGTCTGTGAGTAATGGCGTTCCAAAGGGATCTGTACTGGGATCTCTGCTGTTCATGATCTAGATGTAAATGACTTGGATGAAAGTGTAGATGGGTGGGTTAGTAAGTTTGCAGATGTACAAAGATCAGTGGAGTTGTGGGCAGTGCACAGGGCTGTCAAAGGATACAGTGGGATAGAGATCAGTTACAGATGTGGGCAGAGAAATGGCAGATGGAGTTTAATCTGGGTAAGTATGAGGTGCTGCATTTTGGGAGATCAAATGTTAAGGAAAAGTAAACAGTTAATAGCAGGACCCTGTACAGCATTAATGTACAGAGGGATTCTGGGGTTCAAGTCCACAGCTCCCTGAGATTGGCCACACAATTAGATAGAGTGGTGAAGAAGGTGTGTGGCATGCTTGTCTTTATTGGTCGGGGCACTGAGTACAAGAGTCAGGATGTCATGTTACAGCTTTCTAAGATTTTGATTAGGCCGTGCTTAGAGTATTGTGTTCAGTTCTGGTCACCTCATTACAGGAAGGATGTGGAGGCTTTGGAGAGGGTACAGAAGAGGTTTACCAGGGTGCTGCCTGGATTAGAGGGCGTGAGCAAATGAGAGGCTGGAAAAACTGGGCTGTTTTCTCTGGAGCAGCAGAGGCTGAGGGGAGACTTGATAGAAGTCGATAAAATAATGAGATGCAGAGACAGGGTTGACTATCAGAATCTTTTTCCCAGAGTTAAAATGTCAAAAACTAGAGAGGCATGCATTTAAGGTGAGAAGGGAAAGTTCAAAGGAGATGTGTGGGACAAGAGTTTTTATAAAAGAAATTGGCAGGGGTCTGGAACACACCACCATGGGGTGGTGGAGGCAGATATGATAGGGGCGTTTAAGTGGCTTTTAGATAAACACATGAATATGCAAGGAATGGAGGGATATGGACCGAGGGCAGGCAGAAGGGATTAGCTTAATTTAGTGTCATGTTCAGTACAACATGGCCAAACAGCCTATTCCTTAGCTGTATTGTTCTATGTTCTATCTTTTTGCAGTTTGGTGACTCTCAGCAACTGAGGATGGTGCGGATTCTCCGCAGTACGGTGATGGTGCGAGTGGGAGGGGGATGGAGTCCCCTCGATGAGTTCCTTGTGAAGAATGATCCTTGCAGAGGTTGGTGAAGGTCATAGATGTGGCCATTCTTACTAAAGATTCAAAACCATCGGTCTTTATGGAATCCTTGAATGGAAAAAAAACAAAATTGATCATGCCTGAGTTGTGAAGTCACATTAATCCAGGAGGCTCTGAGGAATATTCACTTATTTCTTATGAGCTGAGATTCTTTCCTCAAAAAACTCTGGTTTTATATTTAGTTAAAGAATGATTGAGAAAGTAAAAATCCAAACACAGCTTTCCAGAGTCCCTTGACTCTAAAGTCCTACAGCACAGAGACAGGCCCTTCACCCCAAACTGGTCAATGCCAAAAAGTCCAGCAACTTCCAAGCATGCAGGCTGCTGTCCAACAAAGCCCATTCACGTCAGTCATCACCAGTTCAATCTATGGCTTCTCATTCTCTACATTCTCTGTGGTTGACTGGCCAGCAACTGACCTCCCCTTGACTGACCAATCACATCCTGTTGCTGAAACATCTGCACTGTTCAATAATGAATCTGCAATCACCTTTCTCGACCAATTCCCGTGTGCAATTACCAAATTCTTTATTCTTTTATTTTAAAACAAGCTGCTGTTCAAAGCTCCATTCTCAACTTCAGCTCACATTCTAAATCAAAAATTCAAAAAAATTAAAGAGAAGTGATGACGGCCTGAACAAGGAGCGGTGGCATTAACCTCTCCTTGTTCAGGCTCTGGGCCAACTGCCACAAAGTGCACCTAATCAATTGTAAACTGTGCTCAATCCTCAAGCTTGCTGCTTTGATATGCAATTTTGTCTGTTGCCTCTTTGCACCTAATACTATCCCTAATTTCATTGGGAAGCCATGGTTGAACCATCTCTCTCCTGTGACGTTTGTGTCAGATAGAGTGTAATTCCTGCACATGATCTTTCCCTATCCATTACCAGTGCCTTTTAGTCAATTTCCCCAATGCATCATTGCCAACTTCTTTTATTTAAATCCAGAAATGCTCCTCTATACTTCCAAATGTCCTACCACTCAATTCATCACCTTTCATTTTCAAGATTAAATTCCATTTGCCTCTGTTCAGCCGTCTACATTGTTTTATTTGTCGAAAACATTTCTCTCACTATTTGCAACACCATCAATTTTCACTAACCTGCAAATTTACTGCTTTAGTCTGCTATCCATACCTAGATCATTAAAATACACAACAACCAGCAGTGAGAATCTCTCTCAGGCCTCTTGTTTCATCAGTAAGAATGGGGGATTCTTTTGTTAACAGCACACCTTAATTTGAACAGTGAAAGGTCGGACCAACCTTAAAATTAAGGAGAAGTACCTGGCTCCTGACAGCTACCGAATTGGTACGGTGAAACCAGCTGGGAACCAGACACGGCCCCACTCCCAAAAAGGCTCTCCCAGCTGGAAGAACGCAAGTGTGGCCTCCATCAACTCAGCACCTAACAGCCCACACCCACAAAAGGTACATTTCTTTATCCCAATGGCTAAACAGAGAGGGTTGGTGTTAAACCCCATGATAATGTATAAATCCATCTGCAGTAAATACATGAGAGCTTCCTGCTTGTTTGCGTAACTATAATGTTGGAGTGAAGAGGCTAACAACTGGACACTGGCAACACTCCCAATTTTAAAGCATTCTTACCAACAACCTGCATTTATTCGGTACTTCAAGCAAAGCAATGCCTAAAATAATTGAGCAATTAAACATCAGACAATGGGGCACCAGGAGATACCCGGGCTGATGGAATGATAGCATTGCTACACAGAAACAAAAAAACTGCAGATGCTGGAAGAGAAAATACACAGGCAGGAGACTGCCTGCCTTGCTGTGTCCCTATCCCTCCTGTTACTGCCTGCCTTGCTGTGTCCCTCTCCCTCCTGATGCTGCCTGCCTTGCTGTGTCCCTCTCCCTCCTGTTACTGCCTGCCTTGCTGTGTCCCTCTCCCTCCAGATACTGCCTGCCTTGCTGTGTCCCTCTCCATCCAGATACTGCCTGCCTTGCTGTGTCCCTCTCCCTCCTGTTACTGCCTGCCTTGCTGTGTCCCTCTCCCTCCAGATACTGCCTGCCTTGCTGTGTCCCTCTCCCTCCAGATACTGCCTGCCTTGCTGTGTCCCTCTCCATCCAGATACTGCCTGCCTTGCTGTGTCCCTCTCCCTCCAGATACTGCCTGCCTTGCTGTGTCCCTCTCCATCCAGATACTGCCTGCCTTGCTGTGACCCTCTCCCTCCTGATGCTGCCTGCCTTGCTGTGTCCCTCTCCCTCCTGATACTGCCTGCCTTGCTGTGTCCCTCTTCCTCCTGATGCTGCCTGCCTTGCTGTGTTCCTCTCCTTCCTGATGCTGCCTGCCTTGCTGTGTTCTTCCCCCTCCTGATACTGCCTGCCTTGCTGTGTTCCTCTCCCTCCTGATGCTGCCTGCCTTGCTGTGTTCCTCTCCCTCCTGATGCTGCCTGCCTTTCCGTGTTCTCCCAGCCTCCTGATACTGCCAGCCTTGCTGTCTTCCTCTCCCTCCTGATGCTGCCTGCCTTGCTGTGTTTATCTCCTTCCTAATGCTGCCTGCCTTGCTGTGTTCACCCAGCCTCCTGCTGCTGCCTGCCTTGCTGTCTTCCTCTCCCTCCTGATGCTGCCTGCCTTGCTGTGTTCACCCAGCCTCTTGATGCTGCCTGCCTTGCTGTCTTCCTCTCCCTCCTAATGCTGCCTGCCTTGCAGTGTTTCTCTCCCTCCTAATGCTGCCTCCCCTGCTGTGTTTCTCTCCCTCCTGATGCTGCATCCCTTGCTGTGTTCACCCAGCCCCCTGCTGCTGCCTGCCTTGCTGTCTTCCTCTCCCTCCTGATACTGCCTGCCTTGCAGTGTTTCTCTCCCTCCTAATGCTGCCTCCCCTGCTGTGTTTCTCTCCCTCCTGATGCTGCATCCCTTGCTGTGTTCCTCTCCCTCCTGATACTGACTGCCTTGCTCTGTCCCTTTCCCTCCTGATACTGCCTGCCTTGCTGTGTTCCTCTCCCTCCTGGTACTGCCTGCCTTGCTGTGTCCCTCTCCCTCCTGATACTGCCTGCCTTGCTGTGTTCCTCTCCCTCCTGGTACTGCCTGCCTTAGGGTGAGGGACACAGCAAGGAGGGAGAGGAACACAGCAAGGCAGGCAGTATCAGGAGGGAGAGGAACACAGAAAGGCAGGCAGTATCAGGAGGGAGAGGGACACAGCAAGACAGGCAGCATCAGGAGGGAGAGGAACACAGCAAGGCAGGCAGCATCAGGAGGGAGAGGGACACAGCAAGGCAGGCAGCATCAGGAGGGAGAGGAAGGCAGCAAGGCAGGCAGCATCAGGAGGGAGAGGGACACAGCAAGGCAGGCAGTATCAGGAGGGAGAGGAACACAGCAAGGCAGGCAGTATCAGGAGGGAGAGGGACACAGCAAGGCAGGCAGCATCAGGAGGGAGAGGAACACAGCAAGGCAGGCAGTATCAGGAGGCAAGGGAACACAGCAAGGCAGGCAGCAACAGGAGGGAGAGGAACACAGCAAAGAAGGCAGCAGCAGGAGGGAGAGGAACACAGCAAGGCAGGCAGTATCAGGAGGCGGAGGAACACAGCAAGGCAGGCAACAACAGGAGGGAGAGGAACACAGCAAGGCAGGCAGTATTAGGAGTGAGAGGGACACAGCAAGGCAGGCAGCATCAGGAGGGAGAGGAAGACAGCAAGGCAGGCAGCATTAGGAGGGAGAGGAACACAGCAAGGCAGGCAGCATTAGGAGGGAGATAAACACAGCAAGGCAGGCAGCATCAGGAGGGAGAGGAAGACAGCAAGGCAGGCAGCATCAGGAGGCTGGGTGAACACAGCAAGGCAGGCAGCATTAGGAAGGAGATAAACACAGCAAGGCAGGCAGCATCTGGAGGGAGAGGGAAAACAGCAAGGCAGGCAGTTTCAGGAGGGAGAGGGACACAGCAAGGCAGGCAGCATTAGGAGGGAGATAACCACAGCAAGGCTGGCAGTATCAGGAGGGAGAGGAAGACAACAAGGCAGGCAGCATCAGGAGGGAGAGGAACACAGCAAGGCAGGCAGCATCAGGAGGGAGATGAACACAGCAAGGCAGGCAGCATTAGGATTGAGATAAACACAGCAAGGCAGGCAGCATCAGGAGGGAGAGGAACACAGCAAGGCAGGCAGCATCAGGAGGGAGAGGGACAGAGCAAGGCAGGCAGCATCAGGAGGGAGAGGGACAGAGCAAGGCAGGCACCATCAGGAGGGAGAGGAAGACAGCAAGGCAGGCAGCATCAGGATGGAGAGGAACACAGCAAGGCAGGCAGTACCAGGAGAGAGAGGGACACAGCAAGGCAGGCAGTATCAGGAGGGAGAGGGACACAGCAAGGCAGGCAGTATCAGGAGGGAGAGGGACACAGCAAGGCAGGCAGCATTAGGAGGGAGATCAACACAGCAAGACAGGCAGCATCAGGAGGGAGAGGAAGACAGCAAGGCAGGCAGTATCAGGAGGGAGATAAACACAGCAAGGCAGGCAGCATCAGGTGGGAGAGGGAACACAGCAAGGCAGGCAGCATCAGGAGGGAGAGGAACACAGCAAGGCAGGCAGCATCAGTAGGCTGGGGGAACCCAGCAAGGCAGGCAGTATCAGGAGAGAGAGGAAGACAGCAAGGCAGGCAGTATCAGGAGGGAGAGGAACAGCAAGGCAGGCAGTAACCGGAGGGAGAGGGACACAGCAAGGCAGGCAGCATCAGGAGGGAGAGGAACAGCAAGGCAGGCAGGAACAGGAGGAAGAGGAACACAGCAAGGCAGGCAGTATCAGGAGCGAGAGGAACACAGCAAGGCAGGCAGCATTAGGAGGGAGATAAACACAGCAAGGCAGGCAGCATCAGGAGGGAGAGGAAGACAGCAAGGCAGGCAGCATCAGGAGGGAAAGGAACACAGCAAGGCAGGCAGCATCAGGAAGGAGAGGAACACAGCAAGGCAGGCAGCATCAGGAGGCTGGGTGAACACAGCAAGGCAGGCAGCATCAGGAGGGAGAGGAAGACAGCAAGGCAGGCAGCATCAGGAGGCTGGGTGAACACAGCAAGGCAGGCAGCATCAGGAGGGAGAGGAAGACAGCAAGGCAGGCAGCATTTGGTAGGAGATAAACACAGCAAGGCAGGCAGCATCAGGAGGGAGAGGAACACAGCAAGGCAGGCAGCATCAGGAGGGAGAGGGACAGAGCAAGGCAGGCAGCATCAGGAGGGAGAGGGACAGAGCAAGGCAGGCAGCATCAGGAGGGAGAGGGATAGAGCAAGGCAGGCAGCATCAGGAGGGAGAGTGACACAGCAAGGCAGGCAGTATCAGGAGGGAGAGGGAACACAGAAGGCAGGCAGTATCAGGAGGGAGCGGGACACAGCAAGGCAGGCAGTATCAGGAGGGAGAGGAACAGCAAGGCAGGCAGTAACCGGAGGGAGAGGGACACAGCAAGGCAGGCAGCATCAGGAGGGAGAGAAACAGCAAGGCAGGCAGCATCAGGAGGAAGAGGAACACAGCAAGGCAGGCAGTAACTGGAGGGAGAGGGACACAGCAAGGCAGGCAGCATCAGGAGGGAGAGGAACAGCAAGGCAGGCAGCATCAGGAGGAAGAGGAACACAGCAAGGCAGGCAGTACCAGGAGGGAGAGGGACACAGCAAGGCAGGCAGCATCAGGAGGGAGAGGGACACAGCAAGTCAGGCAGTATCAGGAGGGAGAGGAACAGCAAGGCAGGCAGTAACCGGAGGGAGAGGGACACAGCAAGGCAGGCAGCATCAGGAGGGAGAGGAACAGCAAGGCAGGCAGGAACAGGAGGAAGAGGAACACAGCAAGGCAGGCAGTATCAGGAGGGAGAGGGACACAGCAAGGCAGGCAGCATCAGGAGGAAGAGGAACACAGCAAGGCAGGCAGTATCAGGAGGGAGAGGGACACAGCAAGGCAGGCAGTATCAGGAGGGAGAGGAACACAGCAAGGCAGGCAGTAACTGGAGGGAGAGGGACACAGCAAGGCAGGCAGCATCAGGAGGGAGAGGAACAGCAAGGCAGGCAGCATCAGGAGGAAGAGGAACACAGCAAGGCAGGCAGTAACTGGAGGGAGAGGGACACAGCAAGGCAGGCAGCATCAGGAGGGAGAGGAACAGCAAGGCAGGCAGTATCAGGAGGGAGAGGGACACAGCAAGGCAGGCAGTATCAGGAGGGAGAGGGACACAGCAAGTCAGGCAGTACCAGGAGGGAGAGGGACACAGCAAGGCAGGCAGTATCAGGAGGGAGAGGGACACAGCAAGTCAGGCAGTATCAGGAGGGAGAGGAACAGCAAGGCAGGCAGTAACCGGAGGTAGAGGGACACAGCAAGGCAGGCAGCATCAGGAGGGTGAGGAACAGCAAGGCAGGCAGCATCAGGAGGGAGAGGGACACAGCAAGTCAGGCAGTATCAGGAGGGAGAGGGACACAGCAAGTCAGGCAGTATCAGGAGGGAGAGGAACAGCAAGGCAGGCAGTAACCGGAGGTAGAGGGAAACAGCAAGGCAGGCAGCATCAGGAGGGAGAGGAACAGCAAGGCAGGCAGGAACAGGAGGAAGAGGAACACAGCAAGTCAGGCAGTATCAGGAGCGAGAGGAACACAGCAAGGCAGGCAGTATCAGGAGGGAGAGGTACACACCTAGGCAGGCAGCATCAGGAGGGAGAGGGACACAGCAAGGCAGGCAGCATCAGGAGGGAGAGGGAAAACAGCAAGGCAGGCAGCATCAGGAGTGAGAGGGACACAGCAAATGCAGGCAGTATCAGGAGGGAGAGGGACACAGCAAGGCAGGCAGTATCAGGAGGGAGAGGAACACAGCAAGGCAGGCAGTATCAGGAGGGAGATGGACACAGCAAGGCAGGCAGTATCAGGAGGGAGAGGGACACAGCAAGGCAGGCAGCATCAGAAGGGAGAGGAACACAGCAAGGCAGGCAGTATCAGGAGGGAGATGGACACAGCAAGGCAGGCAGTATCAGGAGGGAGAGCTACACAGCTAGGCAGGCAGCATCAGGAGGGAGAGGGACACAGCAAGGCAGGCAGCATCAGGAGGGAGAGCTACACAGCAAGGCAGGCAGCATCAGGAGGGAGAGGGAACACAGCAAGGCGGGCAGTATCAGAAATGAGAGGGACACAGCAAGGCAGGCAGCATCAGGAGGGATTGGAACACAGCAAGGCAGGCAGCATCAGGAGGGAGAGAAACAGCAAGGCAAGCAGTAACAGGTGGGAGAGGGACACAGCAAGGCAGGCAGCATCAGTAGGGAGAGGAACACAGCAAGGCAGGCAGCATCAGGAGGGAGAGGGACACAGCAAGGCAGGCAGCTTCAGGAGGGAGAGGGAACACAGCAAGGCAGGCAGTATCAGGAGGGGGAAGAACACAGCAAGGCAGGCAGTATCAGGAGGGAGAGCGACACAGCAAGGCAGGCAGCATTAGGAGGGAGATAAACACAGCAAGGCAGGCAGCATCAGGAGGGAGAGGAAGACAGCAAGGCAGGCAGCATTAGGAGGGAGAGGAACACAGCAAGGCAGGCAGCATTAGGAGGGAGATAAACACAGCAAGGCAGGCAGCATCGGGAGGGAGAGGAAGACAGCAAGGCAGGCAGCATCAGGAGGGAGAGGAACACAGCAAGGCAGGCAGCATCAGGAAGGAGAGGAACACAGCAAGGCAGGCAGTATCAGGAGGGAGAGGAAGACAGCAAGGCAGGCAGCATCAGGAGGCTGGGGGAACACAGCAAGGCAGGCAGCATTAGGAAGGAGATAAACACAGCATGGCAGGCAGCATCAGGAGGGTGAGGCAGACAGCAAGGCAGGCAGCATCAGGAGGGAGAGGAACACAGCAAGGCAGGCAGCATCAGGAGGGAGAGGAACACAGCAAGGAAGGCAACATCAGGAGGGAGGGGGAACATAGCAAGGCAGGCAGTATCAGGAGGAAGAGGGACACAGCAAGGCAGGCAGTATCAGGTGGGAGAGGAACACAGCAAGGCAGGCAGTATCAGGAGGCTGGGTGAACACAGCAAGGCAGGCAGCATCAGGAGGGAGATAAACACAGCAAGGCAGGCAGCATCAGGTGGGAGAGGGAACACAGCAAGGCAGGCAGCATCAGGAGGGAGAGGAACACAGCAAGGCAGGCAGCATCAGTAGGCTGGGGGAACCCAACAAGGCAGGCAGTATCAGGAGGGAGAGGAAGACAGCAAGGCAGGCAGTATCAGGAGGGAGATAAACACAGCAAGGCAGGCAGCATCAGGTGGGAGAGGGAACACAGCAAGGCAGGCAGCATCAGGAGGGAGAGGAACACAGCAAGGCAGGCAGCATCAGGAGGGAGAGGAACACAGCAAGGCAGGGAGCATCAGTAGGCTCGAGGAACACAGCAAGGCAGGCAGTATCAGGAGGGAGAGTGACACAGCAAGGCAGGCAGCATCAGGAGGGAGAGGAACACAGCAAGGCAGGCAGTACCAGGAGGGAGAGGGACACAGCAAGGCAGGCAGTATCAGGAGGGAGAGGGACACAGCAAGTCAGGCAGTATCAGGAGGGAGAGGGACACAGCAAGTCAGGCAGCATCAAGAGGGAGAGGGACACAGCAAGGCAGGCAGCATCAGGAGGGAGAGGGTCACAGCAAGTCAGGCAGTATCAGGAGGGAGAGGAACAGCAAGGCAGGCAGTAACCGGAGGTAGAGGGACACAGCAAGGCAGGCAGTATCAGGAGCGAGAGGAACACAGCAAGGCAGGCAGTATCAGGAGGGAGAGGTACACACCTAGGCAGGCAGCATCAGGAGGGAGAGGGACACAGCAAGGCAGGCAGGAACAGGAGGGAGAGGGACACAGCAAGGCAGGCAGCATCAGGAGGGAGAGAGACACAGCAAGGCAGGCAGGAACAGGAGGGAGAGGGACACAGCAAGGCAGGCAGGAACAGGAGGGAGAGGGACACAGCAAGGCAGGCAGCATCAGGAGGGAGAGGGTCACAGCAAGTCAGGCAGTATCAGGAGGGAGAGGAACAGCAAGGCAGGCAGTAACCGGAGGTAGAGGGACACAGCAAGGCAGGCAGTATCAGGAGCGAGAGGAACACAGCAAGGCAGGCAGTATCAGGAGGGAGAGGTACACACCTAGGCAGGCAGCATCAGGAGGGAGAGGGACACAGCAAGGCAGGCAGGAACAGGAGGGAGAGGGACACAGCAAGGCAGGCAGCATCAGGAGTGAGAGGGACACAGCAAATGCAGGCAGTATCAGGAGGGACAGGGACACAGCAAGGCAGGCAGCATCAGAAGGGAGAGGAACACAGCAAGGCAGGCAGCATCAGGAGGGAGAGGGACACAGCAAGGCAGGCAGCATCAGGAGGGAGAGGGAACACAGCAAGGCGGGCAGTATCAGAAATGAGAGGGACACAGCAAGGCAGGCAGCATCAGGAGGGAGAGAAACAGCAAGGCAAGCAGTAACAGGTGGGAGAGGGACACAGCAAGGCAGGCAGCATCAGGAGGGAGAGGAACACAGCAAGGCAGGCAGCATCAGGAGGGAGAGGGACACAGCAAGGCAGGCAGCTTCAGGAGGGAGAGGGAACACAGCAAGGCAGGCAGTATCAGGAGGGGGAAGAACACAGCAAGGCAGGCAGTATCAGGAGGGAGAGCGACACAGCAAGGCAGGCAGCATTAGGAGGGAGATAAACACAGCAAGGCAGGCAGCATCAGGAGGGAGAGGAAGACAGCAAGGCAGGCAGCATTAGGAGGGAGAGGAACACAGCAAGGCAGGCAGCATTAGGAGGGAGAGGGACACAGCAAGGCAGGCAGCATCGGGAGGGAGAGGAAGACAGCAAGGCAGGCAGCATCAGGAGGGAGAGGAAGACAGCAAGGCAGGCAGCATCAGGAGGGAGAGGAACACAGCAAGGCAGGCAGTATCAGGAGGAAGAGGGACACAGCAAGGCAGGCAGTATCAGGTGGGAGAGGAACACAGCAAGGCAGGCAGTATCAGTAGGCTGGGTGAACACAGCAAGGCAGGCAGCATCAGGAGGGTGAGGAACACAGCAAGGCAGGCAGCATCAGTAGGCTGGGGGAACCCAACAAGGCAGGCAGTATCAGGAGGGAGAGGAAGACAGCAAGGCAGGCAGTATCAGGAGGGAGATAAACACAGCAAGGCAGGCAGCATCAGGAGGGAGAGGGAACACAGCAAGGCAGGCAGCATCAGGAGGGAGAGGAACACAGCAAGGCAGGCAGCATCAGGAGGGAGAGGAACACAGCAAGGCAGGCAGCATCAGGAGGGAGAGGAACACAGCAAGGCAGGGAGCATCAGTAGGCTGGAGGAACACAGCAAGGCAGGCAGTATCAGGAGGGAGAGTGACACAGCAAGGCAGGCAGCATTAGGAGGGAGAGGGACACAGCAAGGCAGGCAGCATCAGGAGGGAGAGGAACACAGCAAGGCAGGCAGCATCAGGAGGCTGGGGGAACACAGCCAGGCAGGCAGCATCAGGAGGGAGAGGGACACAGCAAGGCAGGCAGCATCAGGAGGGAGAGTGACACAGCAAGGCAGGCAGTATCAGGAGGGAGAGGGAACACAGAAGGCAGGCAGTATCAGGAGGGAGAGGGACACAGCAAGTCAGGCAGTATCAGGAGGGAGAGGGACACAGCAAGTCAGGCAGTATCAGGAGGGAGAGGGACACAGCAAGTCAGGCAGTATCAGGAGGGAGAGGAACAGCAAGGCAGGCAGTAACCGGAGGGAGAGGGACACAGCAAGGCAGGCAGCATCAGGAGGGAGAGGAACAGGAAGGCAGGCAGGAACAGGAGGAAGAGGAACACAGCAAGGCAGGCAGCATCAGGAGGAAGAGGAACACAGCAAGGCAGGCAGTATCAGGAGGGAGAGGGACACAGCAAGGCAGGCAGCATTGGGAAGGAGAGGAACACAGCAAGGCAGGCAGTATCAGGAGGGAGAGGAAGACAGCAAGGCAGGCAGTAACTGGAGGGAGAGGGAACACAGAAGGCAGGCAGTATCAGGAGGGAGAGGGACACAGCAAGTCAGGCAGTATCAGGAGGGAGAGGAACAGCAAGGCAGGCAGTAACAGGAGGGAGAGGGACACAGCAAGGCAGGCAGCATCAGGAGGGAGAGGAACAGCAAGGCAGGCAGGAACAGGAGGAAGAGGAACACAGCAAGGCAGGCAGTATCAGGAGGGAGAGGGACACAGCAAGTCAGGCAGTATCAGGAGGGAGAGGAACAGCAAGGCAGGCAGTAACAGGAGGGAGAGGGACACAGCAAGTCAGGCAGTATCAGGAAGGTGAGGAACAGCAAGGCAGGCAGTAACAGGAGGGAGAGGGACACAGCAAGGCAGTCAGCATTAGGAGGGAGAGGGACACACCAAGGCAGGCAGCATTGGGAAGGAGAGGAACACAGCAAGGCAGGCAGTATCAGGAGGGAGAGGAAGACAGCAAGGCAGGCAGTAACTGGAGGGAGAGGGACACAGCAAGGCAGGCAGCATCAGGAGGGAGAGGAACACAGCAAGGCAGGCAGTACCAGGAGGGAGAGGGACACAGCAAGGCAGGCAGTATCAGGAGGGAGAGGAACACAGCAAGTCAGGCAGTATCAGGAGGGAGAGGAACAGCAAGGCAGGCAGTCACCGGAGGGAGAGGGACACAGCAAGGCAGGCAGCATCAGGAGGGAGAGGGACACAGCAAGTCAGGCAGTATCAGGAGGGAGAGGAACAGCAAGGCAGGCAGTAACCGGAGGGAGAGGGACACAGCAAGGCAGGCAGCATCAGGAGGGAGAGGAACAGCAAGGCAGGCAGCATCAGGAGGGATAGGGGCACAGCAAGGCAGGCAGCATCAGGAGGGAGAGGAACACAGCAAGGCAGGCAGTATCAGGAGGGAGATGGACACAGCAAGGCAGGCAGTATCAGGAGGGAGAGGTACACAGCAAGGCAGGCAGTATCAGGAGCGAGAGGAACACAGCAAGGCAGGCAGTATCAGGAGGGAGAGGTACACAGCTAGGCAGGCAGCATCAGGAGGGAGAGGAACACAGCAAGGCAGGCAGTATCAGGAGGGAGATGGACACAGCAAGGCAGGCAGTATCAGGAGGGAGAGCTACACAGCAAGGCAGGCAGTATCAGGAGGGAGATGGACACAGCTAGGCAGGCAGCATCAGGAGGGAGAGGGACACAGCAAGGCAGGCAGCATCAGGAGGGAGAGGGAAAACAGCAAGGCAGGCAGTATCAGAAATGAGAGGGACACAGCAAGGCAGGCAGCATCAGGAGGCTGGGTGAATACAGCAAGGCAGGGAGCATCAGGAGGGTGAGGAAGACAGCAAGGCAGGCAGTATCAGGAGGGAGAGGGACACAGCAAGGCAGGCAGCATCAGGAGGGAGATGAACACAGCAAGGCAGGCAGCATCAGGATTGAGATAAACACAGCAAAGCAGGCAGCATCAGGAGGGAGAGGAACACAGCAAGGAAGGCAACATCAGGAGGGAGAGGGAACATAGCAAGGCAGGCAGTATCAGGTGGGAGAGGAACACAGCAAGTCAGGCAGTATCAGGAGGGAGAGGGACACAGCAAGTCAGGCAGTATCAGGAGGGAGAGGGACACAGCAAGTCAGGCAGTATCAGGAGGGAGAGGAACAGCAAGGCAGGCAGGAACAGGAGGAAGAGGGACACAGCAAGGCAGGCAGCATCAGGAGGAAGAGGAACACAGCAAGGCAGGCAGTATCAGGAGGGAGAGGGACACAGCAAGGCAGTCAGCATTAGGAGGGAGAGGGACACAACAAGGCAGGCAGTATCAGGAGGGAGATGGACACAGCAAGGCAGGCAGCATTAGGAGGGAGAGGAACACAGCAAGTCAGGCAGTATCAGGAGGGAGAGGAAGACAGCAAGGCAGGCAGTAACTGGAGGGAGAGGGAACACAGAAGGCAGGCAGTATCAGGAGGGAGAGGGACACAGCAAGTCAGGCAGTATCAGGAGGGAGAGGGACACAGCAAGGCAGGCAGCATCAGGAGGGAGAGGAACACAGCAAGTCAGGCAGTATCAGGAGGGAGAGGGACACAGCAAATGCAGGCAGTATCAGGAGGGAGAGGGACACAGCAAGTCAGGCAGTATCAGGAGGGAGAGGGACACAGCAAATGCAGGCAGTATCAGGAGGGAGAGGGACACAGCAAGGCAGGCAGCATCAGGAGGGAGAGGAACACAGCAAGGCAGGCAGTATCAGGAGGGAGATGGACACAGCAAGGCAGGCAGTATCAGGAGGGAGAGGGACACAGCAAGTCAGGCAGTATCAGGAGGGAGAGGAACAGCAAGGCAGGCAGTAACCGGAGGGAGAGGGACACAGCAAGGCAGGCAGCATCAGGAGGGAGAGGAACAGCAAGGCAGGCAGGAACAGGAGGGAGAGGAACACAGCAAGGCAGGCAGTATCACGAGCGAGAGGAACACAGCAAGGCAGGCAGTATCAGGAGGGAGAGGTACACAGCTAGGCAGGCAGCATCAGGAGGGAGAGGGACACAGCAAGGCAGGCAGCATCAGGAGGGAGAGGGAAAACAGCAAGGCAGGCAGCATCAGGAGGGAGAGGGACACAGCAAGGCAGGCAGCATCAGGAGGGAGAGGAACACAGCAAGGCAGGCAGCATCAGGAGGGAGAGCTACACAGCAAGGCAGGCAGTATCAGGAGGGAGATGGACACAGCTAGGCAGGCAGCATCAGGAGGGAGAGGGAAAACAGCAAGGCAGGCAGTATCAGGAGGGAGAGGGACACAGCAAGGCAGGCAATTTCAGGAGGGAGAGGGACACAGCAAGGCAGGCAGCATTAGGAGGGAGATAAACACAGCAAAGCAGGCAGTATCAGGATTGAGATAAACACAGCAAAGCAGGCAGCATCAGGAGGGAGAGGAACACAGCAAGGAAGGCAACATCAGGAGGGAGAGGGAACATAGCAAGGCAGGCAGTATCAGGAGGAAGAGGGACACAGCAAGGCAGGCAGCATCAGGTGGGAGAGGAACACAGCAAGGCAGGCAGCATCAGGAGGCTGGGAGAACCCAGCAAGGCAGGCAGCATTTGGTAGGAGATAAACACAGCAAGGCAGGCAGCATCAGGAAGGAGATAAACACAGCAAGGCAGGCAGCATCAGGAGGGAGAGGAACACAGCAAGGCAGGCAGCATTAGGAGGGAGATAAACACAGCAAAGCAGGCAGCATTAGGAGGGAGAGGAACACAGCAAGGCAGGCAGCATCAGGAGGAAGATGAACACAGCAAGGCAGGCAGCATTAGGATTGAGATAAACACAGCAAAGCAGGCAGCATCAGGAGGGAGAGGAACACAGCAAGGCAGGCAGCATCAGGAGGAAGATGAACACAGCAAGGCAGGCAGCATTAGGATTGAGATAAACACAGCAAAGCAGGCAGCATCAGGTGGGAGAGGGACACAGCAAGGCAGGCAGCATCAGGAGGGAGAGGAACACAGCAAGGCAGGCAGCATCAGGAGGCTGGGGGAACACAGCAAGGCAGGCAGTATCAGGAGGGAGAGTGACACAGCAAGGCAGGCAGCATCAGGAGGGAGAGGAACACAGCAAGGAAGGCAGCATCAGGAGGGAGAGGGAACATAGCAAGGCAGGCAGTATCAGGAGGGAGAGCGACACAGCAAGGCATGCAGCATCAGGAGGGAGAGGGACACAGCAAGGCAGGCAGCATTAGGAGGGAGAGGAAGATAGCAAGGCCGGCAGTATCAGGAGGGAGATGGACACAGCAAGGCAGGCAGTATCAGGAGGGAGTGGGACACAGCAAGGCAGGCAGGATCAGGAGGGAGAGGAAGACAGCAAGGCAGGCAGCATCTGGAGGGAGAGGGACACAGCAAGGCAGGCAGCATCAGGAGGCTGGGGGACACAGCAAGGCAGGCAGTATCAGGAGGGAGAGGAACACAGCAAGGCAGGCAGTATCAGGAGGGAGAGGAACACAGCAAGGCAGGCAGCATCAGGAGGCTGGGTGAACACAGCAAGGCAGGCACCATTAGGAAGGAGATAAACACTGCATGGCAGGCCGCATCAGGAGGGAGAGGAAGACAGCAAGGCAGGCAGCATCAGGAGGCTGGGTGAACACAGCAAGGCAGGCAGTATCAGGAGGGAGAGGGACACAGCAAGGCAGGCAGCATCAGGAGGGAGAGGAAGACAGCAAGGCAGGCAGCATCAGGTGGCAGAGGAACACAGCAAGGCAGGCAGTATCAGGAGGGAGGGGAACACAGCAAGGCAGGCAGTATCAGGAGGGATAGGGGCACAGCAAGGCAGGCAGCATTAGGAGGGAGATAAACACAGCAAGGCAGGCAGCATCAGGAGGGAGAGGGACACAGCAAGGCAGGCAGCATCAGGAGGGAGAGGGACACAGCAAGGCAGGCAGTATCAGGAGGGATAGGGGCACAGCAAGGCAGGCAGCATTAGGAGGGAGATAAACACAGCAAGGCAGGCAGCATCAGGAGGGAGAGGAACACAGCAAGGCAGGCAGCATCAGGAGGGAGAGGGACATAGCAAGGCAGGCAGTATCAGGAGGCTGGGAGAACACGGCAAGGCAGGCAGCATCAGGAGGGAGAGGAAGACAGCAAGGCAGGCAGTATCAGGAGAGAGAGGAAGACAGCAAGGCAGGCAGTATCAGGAGGGAGAGGGACACAGCAAGGCAGGCAGCATCAGGAGGGAGAGGGAAAACAGCAAGGCAGGCAGTATCAGGAGGCTGGGAGAACACGGCAAGGCAGGCAGCATTAGGAAGGAGATAAACACAGCATGGCAGGCCGCATCAGGAGGGAGAGTGACACAGCAAGGCAGGCAGTATCAGGAGGCTGGGAGAACACGGCAAGACAGGCAGCATCAGGAGGGAGAGGAAGACAGCAAGGCAGGCAGTATCAGGAGGGATAGGGACACAGCAAGGCAGGCAGCATTAGGAGGGAGATAAACACAGCAAGACAGGCAGCATCAGGTGGGAGAGGAACACAGCAAGGCAGGCAGTATCAGGAGGCTGGGAGAACACGGCAAGACAGGCAGCATCAGGAGGGAGAGGAAGACAGCAAGGCAGGCAGTATCAGGAGGGATAGGGACACAGCAAGGCAGGCAGCATTAGGAGGGAGATAAACACAGCAAGACAGGCAGCATCAGGTGGGAGAGGAACACAGCAAGGCAGGCAGCATCAGGAGGGAGAGGGACACAGCAAGGCAGGCAGCATCAGGAGGCTGGGGGAACACAGCAAGGCAGGCAGTATCAGGAGGGAGAGTGACACAGCAAGGCAGGCAGTATCAGGAGGGAGAGGGACACAGCAAGGCAGGCAGCATCAGGAGGGAGAGGGACACAGCAATGCAGGCAGCATCAGGAGGGAGAGGGAAAACAGCAAGGCAGGCAGTAACAGGAGGGAGAGTGACACAGCAAGGCAGGCAGTATCAGGAGGGAGAGGGACACAGCAAGGCAGGCAGCATTAGGAGGGAGATAAACACAGCAAGGCAGGCAGCATCAGGTGGGAGAGGAACACAGCAAGGCAGGCAGTATCAGGAGGGAGAGGAACACAGCAAGGCAGGCAGCATTAGTGGGGAGAGGAACACAGCAAGGCAGGCAGCATCAGGAGGGAGAGGAAGACAGCAAGGTAGGCAGCATCAGGAGGGAGAGGAAGACAGCAAGGTAGGCAGCATCAGGAGGGAGAGGAACACAGCAAGGCAGGCAGTATCAGGAGGGAGAGGGACACAGCAAGGCAGGCAGTACCAGGAGGGAGAGGAACACAGCAAGGCAGGCAGCATCAGGAGGGAGAGGAACACAGCAAGGCAGGCAGTATCAGGAGGGAGAGGGACACAGCAAGGCAGGCAGCATTAGGAGGGAGAGGAACACAGCAAGGCAGGCAGCATCAGGAGGGAGAGGAACACAGCAAGGCGGGCAGCATCAGGAGGGAGAGCTACACAGCAAGGCAGGCAGTATCAGAAATGAGAGGGACACAGCAAGGCAGGCAGCATCAGGAGGGATTGGAACACAGCAAGGCAGGCAGCATCAGGAGGGAGAGAAACAGCAAGGCAAGCAGTAACAGGTGGGAGAGGGACACAGCAAGGCAGGCAGCATCAGGAGGGAGAGGAACACAGCAAGGCAGGCAGCATCAGGAGGGAGAGGGACACAGCAAGGCAGGCAGCATCAGGAGGGAGAGGAACACAGCAAGGCAGGCAGCATCAGGAGGGAGAGAAACAGCAAGGCAAGCAGTAACAGGTGGGAGAGGGACACAGCAAGGCAGGCAGTATCAGGAGGGAGATGGACACAGCAAGGCAGGCAGCATCAGAAATGAGAGGGACACAGCAAGGCAGGCAGCATCAGGAGGGATTGGAACACAGCAAGGCAGGCAGCATCAGGAGGGAGAGAAACAGCAAGGCAAGCAGTAACAGGTGGGAGAGGGACACAGCAAGGCAGGCAGCATCAGGAGGGAGAGGAACACAGCAAGGCAGGCAGCATCAGGAGGGAGAGGGACACAGCAAGGCAGGCAGCTTCAGGAGGGAGAGGGAACACAGCAAGGCAGGCAGTATCAGGAGGGGGAAGAACACAGCAAGGCAGGCAGTATCAGGAGGGAGAGCGACACAGCAAGGCAGGCAGCATTAGGAGGGAGATAAACACAGCAAGGCAGGCAGCATCAGGAGGGAGAGGAAGACAGCAAGGCAGGCAGCATTAGGAGGGAGAGGAACACAGCAAGGCAGGCAGCATTAGGAGGGAGATAAACACAGCAAGGCAGGCAGCATCAGGAGGGAGAGGAAGACAGCAAGGCAGGCAGCATTAGGAGGGAGAGGAACACAGCAAGGCAGGCAGCATTAGGAGGGAGATAAACACAGCAAGGCAGGCAGCATCGGGAGGGAGAGGAAGACAGCAAGGCAGGCAGCATCAGGAGGGAGAGGAACACAGCAAGGCAGGCAGTACCAGGAGGGAGAGGAACACAGCAAGGCCGGCAGCATCAGGAGGCTGGGTGAATACAGCAAGGCAGGCTGCACTTGGTAGGAGATGAACACAGCAAGGCAGGCAGCATCAGGAGGGAGAGGGACACAGCAAGGAAGGCAACATCAGGAGGGAGAGGGAACACAGCAAGGCAGGCAGCATCAGGTGGGAGAGGGACACAGCAAGTCAGGCAGTATCAGGAGGGAGAGGGACACAGCAAGTCAGGCAGTATCAGGAGGTTGGGGGAACACAGCAAGGCAGGCAGCATCAGGTGGGAGAGGGACACAGCAAGTCAGGCAGTATCAGGAGGGAGAGGGACACAGCAAGTCAGGCAGCATCAGGAGGGAGAGGGACACAGCAAGGCAGGCAGTATCAGGAGGGAGAGGAAGATAACAAGGCAGGCAGCATCAGGAGGGAGAGGGACACAGCAAGGCAGGCAGCATCAGGAGGGAGATGAACACAGCAAGGCAGGCAGCATCAGGATTGAGATAAACACAGCAAAGCAGGCAGCATCAGGAGGGAGAGGAACACAGCAAGGAAGGCAACATCAGGAGGGAGAGGGAACATAGCAAGGCAGGCAGTATCAGGAGGAAGAGGGACACAGCAAGGCAGGCAGCATCAGGTGGGAGAGGAACACAGCAAGGCAGGCAGCATCAGGAGGCTGGGAGAACCCAGCAAGGCAGGCAGCATCAGGAGGGAGAGGGACAGAGCAAGGCAGGCAGTATCAGGAGGCTGGGAGAACACGGCAAGGCAGGCAGCATCTGGAGGGAGAGGAAGACAGCAAGGCAGGCAGCATCAGGAGGCTGGGAGAACACGGCAAGGCAGGCAGCATCAGGAGGGAGAGGGACACAGCAAGGCAGGCAATTTCAGGAGGGAGAGGGACACAGCAAGGCAGGCAGCATTAGGAGGGAGAGGGAACACAGCAAAGCAGGCAGCATTAGGAGGGAGAGGAACACAGCAAGGCAGGCAGCATCAGGAGGAAGATGAACACGGCAAGGCAGGCAGCATCAGGAGGCTGGGGGAACACAGCAAGGCAGGCAGTATCAGGAGGGAGAGTGACACAGCAAGGCAGGCAGCATCAGGAGGGAGAGGAACACAGCAAGGAAGGCAGCATCAGGAGGGAGAGGGAACATAGCAAGGCAGGCAGTATCAGGAGGGAGAGCGACACAGCAAGGCATGCAGCATCAGGAGGGAGAGGGACACAGCAAGGCAGGCAGCATTAGGAGGGAGAGGAAGATAGCAAGGCAGACAGCACAAGGAGGGAGAGGAAGACAGCAAGGCCGGCAGTATCAGGAGGGAGATGGACACAGCAAGGCAGGCAGCATCAGGAGGGAGAGGGACACAGCAAGGCAGGCAGGATCAGGAGGGAGAGGAAGACAGCAAGGCAGGCAGCATCTGGAGGGAGAGGGACACAGCAAGGCAGGCAGCATCAGGAGGCTGGGGGACACAGCAAGGCAGGCAGAATCAGGAGAGAGAGGAACACAGCAAGGCAAGCAGCATCAGGAGGGAGAGGAACACAGCAAGGCAGGCAGCATCAGGAGGCTGGGTGAACACAGCAAGGCAGGCAGCATCAGGAGGCTGGGTGAACACAGCAAGGCAGGCACCATTAGGAAGGAGATAAACACAGCATGGCAGGCCGCATCAGGAGGGAGAGGAAGACAGCAAGGCAGGCAGCATCAGGTGGCAGAGGAACACAGCAAGGCAGGCAGTATCAGGAGGGAGGGGAACACAGCAAGGCAGGCAGTATCAGGAGGGATAGGGGCACAGCAAGGCAGGCAGCATTAGGAGGGAGATAAACACAGCAAGGCAGGCAGCATCAGGTGGGAGAGGAACACAGCAAGGCAGGCAGGATCAGGAGGGAGAGGGACACAGCAAGGCAGGCAGTATCAGGAGGGATAGGGGCACAGCAAGGCAGGCAGCATTAGGAGGGAGATAAACACAGCAAGGCAGGCAGCATCAGGAGGGAGAGGAACACAGCAAGGCAGGCAGCATCAGGAGGGAGAGGGACACAGCAAGGCAGGCAGTATCAGGAGGGATAGGGGCACAGCAAGGCAGGCAGCATTAGGAGGGAGATAAACACAGCAAGGCAGGCAGCATCAGGAGGGAGAGGAACACAGCAAGGCAGGCAGCATCAGGAGGGAGAGGGACATAGCAAGGCAGGCAGCATCAGGAAGCTGGGGGAACACAGCAAGGCAGGCAGTATCAGGAGGGAGAAGGACACAGCTGGGCAGGCAGTATCAGGAGGGAGAGGAACACAGCAAGGCAGGCAGCATCAGGAGGGAGAGGAAGACAGCAAGGCAGGCAGCATCAGGAGGGAGAGGAACACAGCAAGGCAGGCAGTATCAGGAGGGAGAGGGACACAGCAAGGCAGGCAGTATCAGGAGGCTGGGAGAACACGGCAAGGCAGGCAGCATCAGGAGGGAGAGGAAGACAGCAAGGCAGGCAGTATCAGGAGGGAGAGGGACACAGCAAGGCAGGCAGCATCAGGAGGGAGAGGGACACAGCAAGGCAGGCAGTATCAGGAGGGAGAGGGACACAGCAAGGCAGGCAGCATCAGGAGGGAGAGGGACACAGCAAGGCAGGCAGCATCAGGAGGCTGGGGGACACAGCAAGGCAGGCAGTATCAGGAGAGAGAGGAACACAGCAAGGCAGGCAGCATCAGGAGGGAGAGGAACACAGCAAGGCAGGCAGCATCAGGAGAGAGAGGAAGACAGCAAGGCAGGCAGCATCAGGAGGCTGGGTGAACACAGCAAGGCAGGCAGCATTAGGAAGGAGATAAACACAGCAAACAGGCAGTATCAGGAGGGATAGGGACACAGCAAGGCAGGCAGTATCAGGAGGCTGGGAGAACACGGCAAGACAGGCAGCATCAGGAGGGAGAGGAAGACAGCAAGGCAGGCAGCATCAGGAGGGAGAGGAAGACAGCAAGGTAGGCAGCATCAGGAGGGAGAGGAACACAGCAAGGCAGGCAGCATCAGGAGGGAGAGGGACACAGCAAGGCAGGCAGTATCAGGAGGGAGAGGGACACAGCAAGGCAGGCAGCATCAGGAGGGAGAGGGACACAGCAAGGCAGGCAGCATCAGGAGGCTGGGGGACACAGCAAGGCAGGCAGTATCAGGAGAGAGAGGAACACAGCAAGGCAGGCAGCATCAGGAGGGAGAGGAACACAGCAAGGCAGGCAGCATCAGGAGGGAGAGGGACACAGCAAGGCAGGCAGCATCAGGAGGCTGGGGGAACACAGCAAGGCAGGCAGTATCAGGAGGGAGAGTGACACAGCAAGGCAGGCAGCATCAGGAGGGAGAGGGACACAGCAATGCAGGCAGTATCAGGAGGGAGAGTGACACAGCAAGGCAGGCAGTATCAGGAGGGAGAGGGACACAGCAAGGCAGGCAGCATCAGGAGGGAGAGGGACACAGCAATGCAGGCAGCATCAGGAGGGAGAGGGAAAACAGCAAGGCAGGCAGTAACAGGAGGGAGAGTGACACAGCAAGGCAGGCAGCATTAGGAGGGAGATAAACACAGCAAGGCAGACAGCATCAGGAGGGAGAGGAACACAGCAAGGCAGGCAGCATCAGGAGGGAGAGGAACACAGCAAGGCAGGCAGCATCAGGAGGGAGAGGAAGACAGCAAGGTAGGCAGCATCAGGAGGGAGAGGAAGACAGCAAGGTAGGCAGCATCAGGAGGGAGAGGAAGACAGCAAGGTAGGCAGCATCAGGAGGGAGAGGAACACAGCAAGGCAGGCAGTATCAGGAGGGAGAGGGACACAGCAAGGCAGGCAGTACCAGGAGGGAGAGGAACACAGCAAGGCAGGCAGCATCAGGAGGGAGAGGAACACAGCAAGGCAGGCAGTATCAGGAGGGAGAGGGACACAGCAAGGCAGGCAGCATCAGGAGGGAGAGGAACACAGCAAGGCAGGCAGTATCAGGAGGGAGAGGGACACAGCAAGGCAGGCAGCATTAGGAGGGAGAGGGACACAGCAAGGCAGGCAGCATCAGGAGGGAGAGGAACACAGCAAGGCAGGCAGTATCAGGAGGGAGAGGGACACAGCAAGGCAGGCAGCATTAGGAGGGAGAGGAACACAGCAAGGCAGGCAGCATCAGGAGGGAGAGGAACACAGCAAGGCGGGCAGCATCAGGAGGGAGAGGAACACAGCCAGGCAGGCAGTACCAGGAGGGAGAGGGACACAGCAAGGCAGGCAGCATCAGGAGGGGGAGGATCACGAGGTAAAAACAATGACTGCAGATGCTGGAAACCAGATTCTGGATCAGTGGTGCTGGAAGAGCACAGCAATTCAGGCAGCATCCAGGGAGCTTCAAAATCGACGTTTCGGGCAAAAGCCCTTCATCAGGAATAAAGGCAGAGAGCCTGAAGGGTGGAGAGATAAGCTAGAGGAGGGCGGGGGTGGGGAGAAAATAGCATAGAGTACAATTGGTGAGTGGGGGAGGGGATGAAGGTGATAGGTCAGGGCGGAGAGGGTGGAGTGGATAGGTGGAAAAGGAGATAGGCAGGTAGGACAAGTCCGGACAAGTCATGGGGACAGTACTGAGCTGGAAGTTTGGAACTAGGGTGAGGTGGGGTAAGGGGAAATGAGGAAACTGTTGAAGTCCACATTGATGCCCTGGGGTTGAAGTGTTCCGAGGCGGAAGATGAGGCATTCTTCCTCCAGGGGTCTGGTGGTGAGGGAGCGGCGGTGAAGGAGGCCCAGGACCTCCATGTCCTCTGCAGAGTGGGAGGGGGAGTTGAAATGTTGGGCCACGGGGCGGTGTGGTTGATTGGTGCGGGTGTCCCGGAGATGTTCCCTAAAGCGCTGTGCTAGGAGGCGCCCAGTCTCCCCAATGTAGAGGAGACCGCATCGGGAGCAACGGATACAATAAATGATATTAGTGGATGTGCAGGTAAAACTTTGATGGATGTGGAAGGCTCCTTTAGGGCCTTGGATGGAGGTGAGGGAGGAGGTGTGGGCACAGGTTTTACAATTCCTGCGGTGGCAGGGGAAAGTGCCAGGATGGGAGGGTGGGTCGTAGGGGGGCGTGGACCTGACCAGGTAGTCACGGAGGGAACGGTCTTTGCGGAAGGCGGAGAGGGGTGGGGAGGGAAATATATCCCTGGTGGTGGGGTCTGTTTGGAGGTGGCGGAAATGTCGGCGGATGATTTGGTTTATGCGAAGGTTGGTAGGGTGGAAGGTGAGCACCAGGGGCGTTCTGTCCTTGTTACGGTTGGAGGGGTGGGGTCTGAGGGCGGAGGTGCGGGATGTAGACGAGATGCGTTGGAGGGCATCTTTAACCACGTGGGAAGGGAAATTGCGGTCTCTAAAGAAGGAGGCCATCTGGTGTGTTCTGTGGTGGAACTGCTCCTCCTGGGAGCAGATATGGCGGAGGCGGAGGAATTGGGAATACGGGATGGCATTTTTGCAAGAGATAGGGTGGGAAGAGGTGTAATCCAGGTAGCTGTGGGAGTCGGTGGGTTTGTAAAAAATATCAGTGTCAAGTCGGTCGTCACTGATGGAGATGGAGAAGTCCAGGAAGGGGAGGGAGGTGTCAGAGATGGTCCAGGTAAATCTAAGGTCAGGGTGGAATGTGTTGGTGAAGTTGATGAGGTGGCGCCAATGCAGTCATCAATGTAGCGGAGGAAGAGGTGGGGAGTGGTGCCGGTGTAATTACGGAAGATCAACTGCTCTACGTAGCCAACAAAGAGACAGGCATAGCTGGGGCCCATACGTATGCCCATGGCTACCCCTTTGGTCTGGAGGAAGTGGGAGGATTCAAAGGAGAAATTGTTAAGGGTGAGGACCAGTTCGGCCAAACGAATGAGAGTGTCGGTGGAGGGGTACTGTTGGGAACGTCTGGAGAGGAGAAAACTGAGGGCTTGGAGGCCCTAGTCATGGCGGGTGGAGGCGTAGAGGGATTGGATATCCATGGTGAAGATCAGGCATTGGGGCCGGGGAAACGGAAGTCTTAGAGGAGGTGGAGGGCGTGGGTGGTGTCTCGAACGTATGTGGGGAGTTCCTGGACTAGGGGGGATAGGACAGTGTCGAGGTAGGTAGAGATGAGTTCAGTGGGGCAGGAGCATGCTGAGACAATGGGTCGGCCAGGGTGGTCAGGCTTGTGGATCTTGGGAAGGAGGTAGAACTGGGCAGTGCGGGGTTCCCGGACTATGAGGTTGGAAGCTGTGGGTGGGAGATCTCCTGAGGTGATGAGGTTCTGTATGGTCTGGGAGATGATGGTTTGGTCATGGGGGGTGGGGTCATGGTTGAGGGGGCAGTAGAAAGAGATGTCCTCGAGTTGGCGTTTGGCTTCAGCGATGTAGAGGTCAGTGCGCCAGACTACCACTGCGCCCCCTTTGTCCGCTGGCTTGATGGTGAGGTCAGGATTGGAGCAGAGGGATTGGAGGGCTGCGCGTTGTGAGGGTGAGAGGTTAGAGTGGGGGAGGGGGGTCGACAGGTTGAGGCGGTTAATGTCCCGGCGGCAGTTGGAAATGAAGAGGTCGAGGGCAGGTAATAGGCCAGCACGGGGTGTCCAGGTGGATGCAGTGTGTTGGAGGTGGGCGAAGGGGTCCTCGGAAGATGGGCGGGAGTCCTGATTGTGAAAGTAAGCTCGGATGCGGAGGCGACGGAAGAATTGTTCGATGTCACGGCGTGTATTAAATTCATTGATGCGTGGACGGAGGGGGACAAAGGTGAGTCCTTTGCTGAGGACTGATCGTTCGTCCTCAGTGAGGGGGAGGTCTGGGGGGATGGTGAAAACTCGGCAGGGCTGGAAGCTGGGAGCTGGTGTGGGTATAGAGCTAGGAGTGGGGTCGGAGCCAGTACCTGGAGTGGGTGTGGTGGTGGGGGGAATGGGGGTGGAGTCATGAGCAGGGGTAGTGTTCAGCATCAGGAGGGAGAGGGAACACAGCAAGGCAGGCAGCAGCAGGAGGAGGGATTGCGTTGATGCTGCCTGCATTGCTGTGTTCTTCCAGCCTCCTGCCTCTATCTAGCATTGCTACATAGCCAGGCTTTACTGACCAGCCCTAATTGTACTTGGTGTTTTCTTGGCAACTGATACTTTGGGTCAGGAGTCACATATGGGTCTGATTGGATAGGGACTTGAAATTTCCTCCCTAGTGGGTCATAGGACAAACAGCATACCATTCAGTTCCTTGAGCAGCACCTGCTCTCTTAGCAGCCCAGTTTCAATTCTACCATCGAACTGTCTGTGTGAAGTTTGCACATTCTCCTCATGGATGTGTAGCTTTACTTCAGGTGCTCTGCTTTCCTCCCATCGTCGGTGTGCAGGTTAGGTGGGTTGGCCATGGGAAATGTGGTGGTACAGGGATAAGATAAGGGCCTGGTTTGGGTGGACTGCTCTTCGGGGGATTGGTGCAAATGGGTAATGGCTGAATGGCCTCTTTCTGCATGGCAGGGGGTTCTATGATTCAAACACTCTACCCCAGAAGACTATGGAGATAGTCTTTGAGTATGGTTAAAGATTTGATTAACTGTGGTGTACAGGATTATGAGATGAGCAAAAAGGCATTGAATTGTTCAATCAGCTGTGATTATACCCTTATCATGACGTCTGTCATTCTATGAAATCCGGGGTAAGCTGTAAAATTGACTCAACTTTTTCATCCACATGGGGAAGCTTTGAAGAATTTCTGACCAGAACTTCAGCTGACCAGATGCATTTGGTGAAATGTTTCTTACACAGATTATTTTATTCCATTGCAGGAAAGAGAGAAAAGCCTGAAAAAGGAGTGAGGCCCCTCATCACATAACTTCACCCTCTGCAATGTTTTGCAATAATTCTGCAATTTGAAAATGAGTTTTTAAATCACAGGTTATTTTACATTGATGTGTAGGTTAGGAAAATGCAAAATTGAATAATATTAAAATCTTTATTAATCAACATTGTTCAAAATAATTGAATCTTGTGGCTTTATTCTCAATTTCCCTGTATCTCACATATATAGAGAGAGAAAACAGGCTCTGATGAAGGAATTTGAGCAGTTAGGGGCTAAATGAGAAAGCAGAACCAAAAATACACAATCTCCCGATTATTATGTGAGCCACAAGCTAATTGATAACGCAATTAAAGAGGTAAGCAAATGGCTCAAAGATTGATGTGGGAGAAAATGTGTTTGAATTCATGGGACATTGACACCAAGGCTAGGGAAGGAGATAGCTGTTCCAATGGGATGGGCTCCACCTGATCACGCTGGGATCAGAGTCCTGGTGAATTGCATAACTGACACTGTTAGGGCTTTAAACCAAATAGTGGAGGGGTGGGTTTCATTGCATAGAAAATTATAAAATCAAAGATAAAGGAGAAGGTGGATTGCAGGTTAGTGATTGGACAACTACTATCAAGAAAATAAAAGGGACAAAATGTTTGAAAGTCATATTGTACCATGGAACGATAAGAGTTAGGGCAACTCAATAATAAAACAATAGAGTCATAGAGATGTACAGCACGGAAACAGACCTTTGTGTTCAACCCGTCCATGCCGACCAGATATCCCAATCCAATCTAGTCCCACCTGCCAGCACCCGGCCCATATCCCTCCACACCCTTCCTATTCATATACCCGTCCAGATGCCTCTTAAATGTTGCAATTGTACCAGTTTCCTCCACTTCCTCTGGTAGCTCACTCCATACACGTACCACCCTCAGTGTGAAAATGTTGTCCCTTAGCTGTCTTTTATCTTTCCCGCAAGAGGATTGTAATCCGTGTACACAACCGTCTCTGACACATTGTTCTGACATGCCCATTAAAATGTAAGGCCATACCAAACTCAATAGTTCCTTTTCAATTGTGGAGTATTTCCTTTGGTGGATGTGGAGTTTCTTTGAAAAGTAACCACCTGGCAGTTCAATCCCATCCTCATCTTCCTGGAGTACAGCTCCAATCCGATGTCACTCGCATCGATAGTGACTTTAAAAGGTTTTGAAACGTTTGGTGTAAGTAAAACTGGTTTGGTGGTTAATATTGATTTCAAATGGTCGAATGCCTCCTGACGTAGTTCTGTCCACCGAAACTTTGTGTTCTTCTTCAGCAAATCGGTTAACAGTGCCACCACACTGCTGAGGTCTGGAACAAACTTCCGATAGAATCCGCTGAGTCCAAAGAATTGAAGCACCTCTTTCTTAGAGTTTGGTTGTGGAAATTCCTCAATAGCCTTCGTCTTTGTGTTCCGAGGGGTCAACCTTCCTTGACCAATGTTATGTCCCAAGAACATCACCTCTGCTTTTGCGAATCCCATTTGGTTTAAGTTTATTACCAGTTTTGCTTCTCGTAATCGTTCAAAGAGCTCTGCTGCTGTTCCATGTGATCTTTCCAGGACTTATGTATTTGGAAAGGAAAGGACTGATTAGGGATAGTCAACATGGCTTTGTGCGTGGGAAATCATGTCTCACAAACTTGATTGAGTTTTTTGAAGAAGTAACAAAGAAGATTGATGAGGGCAGAGCAGTCAATGTGATCTATATGGACTTCATAGAACATAGAAGTATACAGCTCAGTACAGGCCCTTTGGCCCTCAATGTTGCGCCGATCCAAGCCCACCTAACCTACACTAGCCCACTATCCTCCATATGCCTATCCAATGCCCGCTTAAATGCCCATAAAGAGGGAGAGTCCACCACTGCTACTGGCAGGGCATTCCATGAACTCACGACTCGCTGAGTAAAGAACCTACCCCTAACATCTGTCCTATACCTACCCCCCCTTAATTTAAAGCTATGCCCCCTTGTAATAGCTGACTCCATACATGGAAAAAGGTTCTCACTGTCGACCCTATCTAAACCCCTAATCATCTTGTACACCTCTATCAAGTCACCCCTAAACCTTCTTTTCTCCAATGAAAACAGCCCCAAGTGCCTCAGCCTTTCCTCATACGATCTTCCTACCATACCAGGCAACATCCTGGTAAACCTCCTCTGCACCCGTTCCAGTGCCTCCACATCCTTCCTCTAGTATGGCGACCAAAACTGCACACAATACTCCAGATGCGGCCACACCAGAGTCTTATACAACTGCAACATGATCTCAGAGCTCCGGAACTCAATTCCTCTACCAATAAAAGCCAGTACGCCATATGCCTTCTTCACCGCACTATTTACCTGGGTGGCAACTTTCAGAGATCTGTGTACATGGACACCAAGATCCCCCTGCTCATCCACACTACCGACCATTAGCCCAGTACCCCGTCTTTTTGTTACTCTTACCAAAGTGAATCACCTCACATTTACCTACATTGAACTCCATTTGCCACCTTTCTGCCCAGCTCTGCAACTTATCTATATCCTGCTGTAACCTGACACATCCTTCCTCACTGTCAACATCTCCACCGACTTTCGTATCATCCACAAACTTGCTCACCCAACCTTCTAGCCCCTCCTCCAGGTCATTTATAAAAATGACAAACAGCAATGGTCCCAAAACAGATCCTTGCGGAACACCGCTAGTAACTGCACTCCAAGATGAACCTTTACCATCAACTACTACCCTCTGTCTTCTTCCAGCCAGTCAATTCCTAATCCAAACCTCCAACTCACCCTCAATGCCATACCTCCGTATTTTTTGCAGTAGTCTACCATGGGGAACCTTATCAAACGCCTTACTAAAATCCAAATACACCACATCTACCGCTTTCCCCTCGTTCACCTCCTTAGTCACCTTCTCAAAGAATTCAATAAGGTTTGTGAGGCACGACCTGCCCTTCACAAAACCATGCTGACTATCCTTGATCACATTATTCCTATCCAGATGTTCATAAATCCTTTCCCTTACAATTCTCTCTAAGACTTTGCCCACAACAGAAGTGAGACTCACTGGCCTATAGTTACTAGGGTTATCCCTACTCCCCTTCTTGAACAAGGGAACCACATTTGCTATCCTCCAGTCTTCTGGCACTATTCCTGTAGACAACGAGGACATAAAAATCAAGGCCAATGGCTCTGCAATCTCCTCCCTTGCTTCCCAGAGAATCCTAGGATAAATGCCATCAGGCCCAGGGGACTTATCTATTTTCACCCTTTCCAGAATTTCCAACACCTCTTCCCTACATACCTCAAAGCCATCCATTTTAATTCATTGTGACTCAATATTCAATTCAGCAACAATGTCCTGTTCCTGAGTGAATACTGACGAAAAGTATTCATTCAATGTCTCCCCAATCTCTTCAGCCTCCACACGCAACCTCCCATTACTATCCTTGACTGGACCTATTCCTACCCTAGTCGTTCTTTTATTGCTGACATACCTATAGACTTCAGTCAGGCTTTCGACAAGGTTCCCCATGGGAGACTGATTAGCAAGGTTAGATCTCATGGAATACAGGGAGAACTAGCCATTTGGATACAGAACTGGCTCAAAGGTAGAAGACAGAGGGTGGTGGTGGAGGGTTGTTTTTCAGACTGGAGGCCTGTGACCAGTAGAGTGCCACAAGGATCGGTGCTGGGCCCTCTAATTTTTGTCATTTACATTAATGATTTGAATGCGTGCATAAGAGGTACAGTTAGTAAGTTTGCAGATGACACCAAAATTGGAGGTGTAGTGGACAGTGAAGAAAGTTACCTCAGATTACAACAGGATCTCGACCAGATGGGCCAATGGGCTGAGAAGAGGCAGATGGAGGTTAATTTAGATAAATGCGAGGTGTTGCATTTTGGGAAAGCAAATCTTAGCAGGACTTATACACTTAATGGTAAAGTCCTAAGGGAGTGTTGCTGAACAAAGAGACCTTGGAGTGCAGGTTCATAGCTCCCTGAAAGTGGAATCACAGGTAGATAGGATAGTGAAGAAGGCATTTGGTATGCTTTCCTTTATTGGTCAGAGTATTGAGTACAGGAGTTGGGAGGTCATGTTGTGGCTGTACAGGACATTGGTTAGGCCACTTTTGGAATATTGTGTGCAATTCTGGTCTCCTTCCTATCGGAAAGATGTTGTGAAACTTGAAAATTTCAGAAAAGATTTACAAGGATGTTGCCAGGGTTGGAGGATTTGAGCTATAGGGAGAGGCTGAACAGGCTGGTGCTGTTTTCCCTGGAGCATCAGAGGCTGAGGGGTGACCTTATAGAGGTTCATAAAATCATGAGGGGCATGGATAGGATAAGTAGACACAGTCTCTTCTCTAAGGTGAGGGAGTCCAGAACTAGAGGGGCATAGGTTTAGGGTGAGAGGGGAAAGATATAAAAGAGACCTAAGGGGCAACTTTTTCAAGCAGGGTGTGGTACGTGTATAGAATGAGCTGCCAGAGGATGTGGCGGAGGCTGGTACAATTGCAACATTTAAGAGGCATTCGGATGGGTATATGAATAGGAAGGGTTTGGAGGGATATGGGCCGGGTGCTGGCAGGTGGGACTAGGTTGGGTTGGGATATCTGGTCGGCATGGGCGGGTTGGACTGAAGGGTCTGTTTCTATGCTGTACATTTCTGAGTCGATGACTGGAACCTCCTTAGTGCAGATGGTTTGGATAAAGCCGTTCTGTCAGGTGTGTTCAGGAGGGTTTCCTTACTCAGTATGTAGACAGACCGACAAAGGGAGAGGCCATTTTGGATTTGATACTCGGCAATGAGCGAGGACAGGTGTCAGATCTCGTGGTGGGAGAACAGTTTGGTGACAGTGATCACAACTGCCTCACATTTACCACAGCTTTGAAGAGAGAAAGGTGCAGTTACCAAGGGCAGATATTTAATTGGGGAAAAGGAAATTATGACACTATCAGACAGGAGTTGGAAAGTACAGGCTGGGAGCAATTGTTCCACAGAAAGGGCACAGCAGTCATGTGGAGACTATTTAAGGTGCAGTTGTTGCGGGTGATGCAAGAATTTGTCCCTCTGTGACAGGTAAGAAGGGGTAAGATTAAGGAACTTTGGATGACGAGAACAGAGGAACTTCTTGTCAAAAAGAGGACCAGTGGGGTTCTGTCCTGGTCCTCACCTACCACCCCACCAACCTCCATATACATCGTATCATCCGTCGTCATTTCCGCCACCTCCAAACGGACCCCACCACCAGGGATATATTTCCCTCCCCTCCCCTATCAGCGTTCCGAAAAGACCACTCCCTCCGTGACTCCCTCGTCAGGTCCACACCCCCCACCAACCCAGCCTCCACTCCCGGCACCTTCCCCTGCAACCGCAAGAAATGCAAAACTTGCACCCACACATCCCCCCCTTACCTCCCTCCAAGGCCCCAAGGGATACTTCCATATCCGCCACAAATTTACCTGCACCTCCACACACATCATTTATTGCATCCGCTGCACCCGATGTGGCCTCCTCTATATTGGGGAGACAGGCCACCTACTTGTGGAACGTTTCAGAGAACACCTCTGGGACACCCCCACCAACCAACCCAACCACCCCGTGGCTCAACACTTCAATTCCCCTCCCACTCCACCAAGGACATGCAGGTCCTTGGACTCCTCCATCGCCAGACCATAGCAACACGACGGTTGGAGGAAGAGCGCCTCATCTTCCACCTAGGAACCCTCCAACTACAAGTGATGAACTCAGATTTCTCCAGTTTCCTCATTTCCCCTCCCCCCACCTTGTCTCAGTCAAATCCCTCGAACTCAGCACCACCTTCCTAACCTGCGATTTTCTTCCTGACCTCTCCGCCCCCACCCCACTCCGGCCTATCACCCTCACCTTGACCTCCCTCCACCTATAGCATTTCCAACGCCCCTTCCCCAAGTCCCTCCTCCCTACCTTTTATCTTATCCTGCTTGGCACACCCTCCTCATTCCTGAAGAAGGGCTTGTGCCCGAAACATTGATTCTCCTGTTCCTTAGATGCTGCCTGACCTGCTGCACTTTTCCAGCAACACATTTTCAGCTCTTATCTCCAGCATCTGCAGTCCTCACTTTCTCCACGAAGTCCCCAGAGCTAGACCAGATTTATCCAAGTCTGCTCCGTGAAGCGAAAAAGGAGGTTGCTAAGGTGCTGGCGAAGATCTTTGCCTCCTCACTCTCCGCGGAAGTCCTACCAGAGGATTGGAGAGAGGTGAGTGTTGTTCCTCTTTTCAAGAAGGGTAATAGGGAAATCCCTGGTCAGTCTTGTATCTCTGGTCAGCAAAGTGTTGGAAAGAATTCTGAGGGATAGGATTTATGACTATTTGGCAAAGCATAGTGTGATTATAGGCAGTCAGCATGGCTTTGTAAGGGGTAGGTCATGCCTCACAAGTCTTATTGAGTTCTTTGAGGAGGTATCAAGACAGGTTGATGAAGGTCGAGCAATGGATGTGGTGTGTATGGATTTCAGCAAGGCATTTGATAGGGTTCCCCACGGTAGGCTCATTCATAAAGTCAGGAAGTATGGGATACAGGGAGATTTGGCTATCTGGATTCAGAATTGGTTGGCTGACAGAAGGCAGAGAGTGGTTGTAGATGGAAAGTATTCTGTCCGGAGGAGTGTTGAGTGGCGTCCCGCAGGGCTCTGTTCTTGGGCCTCTGCTCTTTGTAGTTTTTATTAATGACTTGGATGAGGAGGTTGAGGAGTGGGTTATTCATTTTCAGATGACACTAACGTTGGAGGTGCTGTCAATAGTTTTGAGGGCTATTGCAGGCTGCAGTGCGACATAGACAGGATGCAGAGCTGGGCTGAGAAATGGCAGATGGAGTTCAACCTGGATAAATGTGAAGTGATGCATTTTGGAAGATTGAACTCGAATGCTGAATATAGGATTAAAGGCTTGATTCTTGGCAGGGTGGAGGAACAGAGGGATCTGGGTGTGCAAGTACATAGATCCCTTAAAGTTGCCACCCAAGTGGATAGGGTTGTTAAGAAAGCATATGGTGTTTTGGCTTTCATTAACGGGGGGATCGAGTTTAAGAGCCGTGAGGTTTTGCTGCAGCTCTACAAGTCCCTGGTGAGACCACACTTGGAATATTGTGTTCAGTTCTGGTCGCCCTACTATAGGAAAGATACAGAGGCTTTGGAGAGGGTGCAAAGAAGGTTTACCAGGATACTGCCTGGACTGGAGGGCTTGTCTCATGAAGAAAGGTTGAATAAGCTCGGAGTTTTCTCTCTGGAGGAAGAGAGGAGACCTGATTGAGGTATACAAGATAATGAGTGGAATAGACAGAGTCAATAGTCAGAGACGTTTCCCCAGGGTAGGATTGACTGGTACGAGGAGTCATAAGTTTGAAGATATTAGGAGGAAGGGAGAAAGGAGACATCAGAGGTAGGTTCTTTACGCAGAGAGTTGTGAATGCATGGAGTGTGTTGCCAGCTGTGGTGGTGGAAGCAGAGTCATTGGGGACATTTAAGTGACTGCTGGACATTCACATGGATAGCAGTGAGTTGAGGGGTGCGTAGGTTAAATTATTATATCTTACATTAGGATTAAACCTCAGCAAACATTGTGGGCTGAAGGGCCAGTTCTGTGCTGTATTTTTCTATGCTGTGTACAATTGTGTAATTTGTATTGCTCATGTAGCACCCTTGGTCCTGGAGGAACACTGACTTGTTTTTACTGTATCAGTTGTATATGGTAGAAATTATAAATAAAAACCACTCTAACCTAAACCCACGTATCCCAGAAATTCCAGAGAGATTGATTGATTGATCTTCAGTTACGTAACTGCACGTCATCAGTTCAGTCAGTTTCAATAGACAATAGGTGCAGGAGTAGGCCATTCGGCCCTTCGAGCCAGCACCACCATTCATTATGACCATGGCTGGTCATCCTCAATCAGTATCCTGTTCCTGCCTTATCTCCATAACCCTTGATTCCACTATCCTTAAGAGCTGTATCCAACTCTTTCTTAAATGAATCCAGAGACTGGGCCTCCACTGCCCTCTGGGGCAGAGCATTCCACACAGCCACCACTCTCTGGGTGAAGACGTTTCTCCTCATCTCTGTCCTAAATGGCCTACCCTGTATTTTTAAGCTGTGTCCTCTGGTTCGGGACTCACCCATCAGCGGAAACATGTTTCCTGCCTCCAGAGTGTACAATCCTTTAATAATCTTATATGTCTCAATCAGATCCCCTCTCAGTCTTCTAAACTCAAGGGTATACAAGCCCAGTCGCTCCAATCTTTCAGGGTAAGGTAGTCCCACCATTCCGGGAATTGACCTCATGAAACAACTCAATAGCCAGAATGTCTTTCCTCAAATTTGGAGACCAAAACTGTGCACAATATTCCAGGTGCGGTCTCACCAGGGCCCTGTACAGTTGCAGAAGGACCTCTTTGCTTCTATACTCAATTCCTCTTGTTATGAAGGCCAGCATGCTATTAGCCTTCTTCACTACCTGCTGTACCTGCATGCTTGCCTTCATTGACTGGTGTACAAGAACACCCAGTTCTCTCTGTACTGCTCCTTTACCTAACTTGACTCCATTTAGGTAGTAATCTGCCTTCCTGTTCTTGCCACCAAAGTGGATAACCACACATTTATCCACATTAAACTGCATCTGCCATGCATCTGACCACTCACCTAGCCTGTGCAGGTCACCCTGTAATCTCCTAACATCCTCCTCACATTTCACCCTGCCACCCAGCTTAGTATCATCAGCAAATTTGCTGGTATTACTTTTAATACCTTCATCTATATCATTAATGTACATTGTAAAAAGCTGCGATCCCAGTACTGATCCCTGCGGTACCCCACTGGTCACTGCCTGCCATTCCGAAAGGGAGCCGTTTATCACTACTTTGTTTCCTGTCAGCCAACCAACTTTCAATCCAAGTTAGTACTTTGCCCCCAATGCGCCCTAATTTTGCTCACTAACCTCCTATGTGGGACTTTATCAAAGGCTTTCTGAAAGTCCAGGTATACTACATCTACTGGGTCTCCCTTGTACATCCTCAAAAAATTCCAGAAGATTAGTCAAGCATGATTTCCCCTTCATAAATCCATGCTGACACTGACCTATCCTGTTACTACTATCAAGATGTGTCGTAATTTCATCCTTTATAATAGACTCCAGCATCTTTCCCACCACTGAGGTCAGACTAACTGGTCTATAATTTCCTGCTTTCTCTCTCCCACCTTTCTTAAAAGTAGGACAACATTAGCCACCCTCCAATCCGCAGGAACTGATCCTGAATCTATCAAACTCTGGAAAATAATCACCAACGCATCCACGATTTCTAGAGCCACCTCCTTCAGTACCCTGGGGTGTAGACCATCAGGCCCCGGGGACTTATCAGCCTTCAGACCTAACAGTCTCTCCAACACCATTTCCTGTCTAATATAAATTCCCTTCAGTTCAGTCCTTCAGCCACTATTACATCTGGGAGATTGCTCGTGTCTTCCCCAGTGAACACAGATCTGAAGTACCAATTCAACTCTTCTGCCATTTCTTTGTTCCTCGTAATAAATTCACCCGTTTGTCTTCAAGGGCCTAATTTTAGTCTTAGCCATTTTTTTTCTTTTCACATACCTAAAAAAGCCTTTACTGTCCTCCTTTATATTTTTGGTCAGTTTACTTCGTGCCTTATTTTTTCTTTGCGTATTTCCTTCTTAGTAATCCTCTGTTGTTCTTTAAAAGCTTCCCAGTCCTCCGATTTCCCACTCACCTTTGCTATGTTATACTTTTTCCCTTTTGTCTTTATATGGTCCTTAACTTCCCTCGTCAGCCACGGCCACCCCTGCCTCCCCTTAGGATTCAAAGTTTGGGAGAAGATTTGTAGCTCGGGTGCTCTTTGTTGTGGTTCTGTTCGCTGAGCTGGGAATTTGTGTTGCAGACGTTTTGTCCCCTGTCTCGGTGACATCCTCAGTGCTTGGGAGCCTCCTGTGAAGCGCTTCTGTGATGTTTCCTCTGGCATTTATAGTGGTTTGTCTCTGCCGTTTCCAGTTGTCAGTTCCAGCTTCCGCTGCAGTGATTGGTATATTGGGTCCAGGTCGATGTGTTTGTTGATAGAATCTGTGGATGAGTGCCATGCCTTTAGGAATTCCCTGGCTGTTCTCGATTTGGCTTGCCCTATAATAGTAGTGTTGTCCCAGTCGAACTCATGTTGCTTGTTGTCTGCGTGTGTGGCTACTAAGGATAGCTGGTCGTGTTGTTTCGTGGCTAGTTGGTGTTCTTGGATATGGATCGTTAGCTGTCTTCCTGTTTGTCCTATGTAGTGTTTTGTGCAGTCCTTGCATGGGATTTTGTACACTACGTTATTTTTGCTCATGTTGGGTATCGGGTCCTTCGTTCTGGTGAGTTGTTGTCTGAGTATGGCTGTTGGTTTGCGTGCTGTTATAAGTCCTAGTGGTCGCAGTAGTCTGGCTGTCAGTTCGGAAATGCTCCTGATGTATGGTAGTGTGGCTAGTCCTTTGGGTTGTGGCATGTCCTCGTTCCGTGGTCTTTTCCTTAGGCATCTGTTGATGAAGTTGCGCGGGTATCCGTTTTTGGCGAATACCTTGTATAGGTGTTCCTCTTCTTTTTGCAGTTCTGGTGTACTGCAGTGTGTTGTGGCCCTTTTGAACAGTGTCTTGATGCAACTTCATTTGTGTGTGTTGGGTGGTTGCTTTCGTAGTTCAGGACTTGGTCTGTGTGTGTGGCTTTCCTGTATACCCTTGTAGTGAATTCTCCGTTCGGTGTTCTCTGTACCATCACGTCTAGGAATGAGAGTTGGCTATCCTTTTCTTCCTCTCTCGTGAATTGGATTCCTGTGAGTGTGGAGTTGATGATCCGGTGTGTGTTCTCTATTTCCGTGTTTTTAATGATTACAAAGGTGTCATCCACATATCTGACCCAGAGTTTGGGTTGAATTTGCGGTAAGACAGGGCGGCACGGTGGCACAGTGGTTAGCACTGTTGCCTCACAGCGCCAGAGACCCGGGTTCAATTCCTGCCTCAGGCGACTGACTGAGTTTGCATGTTCTCCCCGTGTCTGCGTGGGTTTCCTCCGGGTGCTCCGGTTTCCTCCCACAGTCCAAAGATGTGCAGGGTCAGGTGAATTGACCATGCTAAATTGCCCATAGTATTAGGTAAGGGGTAAATGTAGGGGTATGGGTGGGTTGCGCTTCGGCGGGGCGGTGTGGACTTGTTGGGCCGAAGGGCCTGTTTCCACACTGTAAGTAATCTAATCTAATCTAATCTAAAAAAAAACTGTTTGTTCTAATCTTTGCATTCCCGCTTCTGCTATGAGTCCAGAGATGGGTGAGCCCATGGGTGTGCTGTTGATTTGTTCATATATTTGGTTGTTGAATGTGAAGTGTGTTGTGAGATACAGATCCAGTAGTTTGAGTATGCAGTCTTTGTTGATAGGTTCCCCGTCTTGTTGTCTGTTCTGTATGTCCAGCAGGTTGGCTATTGTTTCTCTGGCTAGGGTTTTGTCGATAGAGGTGAACAGTGCCATTATATCGAATGAGACCATAGTTTCTTCCTTGTCAATGTGTATATTTCTGATGATGTCCAAGAATTCCTGTGTTGATTGTATAGAGTGTCTGGATCCGCTGATCAGGTGTTTCAGTTTCTGCTGTAATTCTTTAGCCAGTTTGTGTGATGGTGTCCCTGGTAGTGATACTATGGGTCTGAGTGGGATGTCTGGTTTGTGCACTTTAGGTAGTCCATAGAATCTGGGGGTGTTGTTGCTTTCAGGTTTCATTCTTTGTAGGTCAAACCTGGTTATCTGTCCGTTTTTTTTGTAGGTTCCTCAGTGTGTTGTTTATCCTATTGGTGAGCTGTGGGGTGGGGTCAACCTCCCTCTTTTGGTAGGTGTTGGTATCTGCAAGTAGTTGTTACGCTTTTTGGATGTACTCTGCTTTGTCCAGGATGACCGTCATTCTGCCTTTGTCTGCTGGTAGTATGATTATGTTCTTATCGTTTCTTAGTGATTTTAGTGCTTCCCTCTCCTTGGTGTTGAGGTTATGTGTTTGTCTTTTCCTTGTTATCAGGGGTACGATACTTTGTCTCACTGTTTGTTGTGTCTCTTCTGTCAGTCCATTGTTCCTGAGTGTGCATTCTAGTGCTGCTAAGAAGTCTGCTGTCTTGGCGTCCCTGTGGTTGTAGTTGAGTCCCTTAGCCAGTATTGTTCCTTCCATCAACTTTGGCACACTCTGGAAACACAGAGACCACTACAACACGCTGTCTCACAATCCTGGTACACACCAGGATTTGCTGCAGCTGCCCAAGCCTTGCTGTTACAGTGTCTCATCTACCTGCAGAACAACACAGGAAAGCCTGCTGTCAGGTATAACCACTTACCAGCTCCTGAGGAGCCTTTCAGCCACTTGTAGATGGACTTTGTTCACATGCTCCAACAACAAGATTGCAAATAGATCCTTGTCATCATCGACATGTGGGGAATGCTTCCATCCATTTAGAGAAGAAGAAAAGGGTAGTGCACGAGCTGTGGGAAAATGCCTCCTAAGGGATGTCATCCCCAGATTCAGGGTCCCCAGTAACACAGACAGACAGGGGACTCGCTTCACTGATCAGCTCATGACTGGCATTAACGAGGCATTGAGGTTACTGTGGAGACACCACATCCCCTACCAACCCCAGACATCAGGCATGGTCAAGCAGATGAATGACACCCTTAAAACCACACTGAACAAGATCCCCCAAGACACAGGACTGACCTGGCCAGACGCCTTGCTGTAACTCTTTACACTATACGTGGTCAAGCAAACCGCACGACCGTACTCACCCCTTTTGAGGTGCTCATGGAGTGACGTACGCCCACCACTACCAGGTCCCCAAAGCTCTCCATGGACACAGCCCTTCCCCTAACACAAGAGGCCTTGCTGAATTATGTACAAGCCCTCAGCAGCAGCATTAATGTAAAGCATGACCAGGCCAGAGCCGTGCTGCTCACACTCCAAACACTGCCCATTCATCCATTCCGACCCAGTCCCTTCCATTCCCAAAGCCCATGACCCACAGCAGACGAGCCCTCGCTGCTCTCGACCCAATGACACCCCCGATACAACCCTGCGGTTGCACATGGAAGCCCACAAACTCACCACCACACTAGAGGAGGTGGCGAACTCCACAGCAGACGCACTCGCCCAGCTGAATGCAGAGGCTGTTACCATCCGTACTGTGGCTCTGCAGAACAGGATGGCCCTGGACTACCTGCTCGCTGCGAAAGGGGGCACATATGCCCTCATTGGTGCTGACTGCTGCACTTACATTCCTGATCCCAGTGAAAACATCACACACCTGGCCCAATTTATCCAGCAGGCAGCTTCTGTCCTTATGATCAGAGCTCCCACAGGGACCTATGGGACTAGGCAGCCTCCTGGCTGGGCTCAGGGTACAACCCTACTACAGGAATTGATAGCGTTCATTGTTATCATTGCTGGGATTGTGGCACTGGCCACGGCCATCTGACTGTGCTGTTCACACCTCTGCCTCCTTCACTACTCAGCTAGCACCGATCCACTGGGGGAACGTCCCTGCCAGTGACATTCCCACAACCTGCTGTACATCTCTATGACTCTATGACCTCTTCTCTGTAACAGTTCCAACAACTTCACTAGGAAATGCTCATCCTGGCGTTCAGTTACTAGTGGTGTACTGCGTGGATCTGTTTTGGGCCCTCTGCTGTTTGTCGTTTTTATAAGTGATCTGGATGAGGATGTAGAAGGATGGGTCAGTAAATTTGTGAATGACACTAAGATTGGTGGAGTTGTGGATAGTGCCAAAGGATATTGCAGGTTACAGAGGGACATAGATAATCCGCAGTGTTGGGCTGAGGTGGCAAATGGAGTTTAATGCAGAAAAATGTGAGGTGATTCATTCTGGAAGGAGCAACAGGAAGAAACAGTTAATAGGCTAACAGTAAGATTCTTGGCAGTGTAGATGAGCAGAGGGATCTCTGTGTCCAGGTACATAAATCCCTGAAAGTAGCCACCCAGGTTGATAAGAAAGTATACCGTGTGTTAGCTTTTATGGGTAGAGGGATTGAGTTTCGGAACCATGAGGTCATGCTGCAGCTGTACAAAACTCTGGTGCGGTCAACTTGGAGTACCGGGTACAGTTCTGGTCACCGCATTATAGGAAGGATGTGGAAGCTTTGGAAAGTGTTCAGAGGAGATTTACTGGGATGTTGACAGTTTTGGAGGGGAAGGTGCAGTTACATTGTTGGGGCTGTATTACAGGCCTCCCAACAGTGAGCGTGATGTAGAAGAATAAATAGGTAAACAGACAATGGAAAGATGTGGAGGCAATAGGGTAGTGGTGATGGAATACACTTAACGTCAGAGGTCTGGATGGGGTAGAATTTGTACGAAGTGTCCAGGAGAGTTTTCTAGAGTAGTACGTCAATAGTCCGACGAGGGAAGGGGCCAAGTTGGACCTGGTACTGGGGAACGAACCAGGACAGATAGTAGAAATTGCGGTGGGGGATTTCTTTGGGAACAGTGACCACAATTCTGTAAGTTTTAGAATACTCGTGGATAAAGAAGTGAAGAGAAGGGAAGCATACTAAACTGGCCAATTATATCAAAATCAGGCAGGAGCTGGGAAATGTGGATTGGACACAACTATTTGAAGGGAAGTCCACATTTGAGATGTGGGAGGCTTTCAAAGCTAGTGCAGAATACGCATGTCCCGTTGAAAGCAAAGTATAGGAAGGGCAAGATTAGTGAACCGTGGATGACAGAAGAAATTGTACGACCAGCCAAGAGGAAAAGGGAAACGTACATAAGGTCCAGGCAGCTAAGAACAGAACGGGCCCTGGAGGAATATCGGAAGAATAGGACAAGTCTTAAATGAGGAATCAAGTGGGCTAAAAGGGGTCATGAAATAGCTTGAGAGCAGAATTAAGGAGAATCCCAAAGCATTTTATTCTAATATAAGCAGCAAGCGGGTGACTAGAGAAAGGATTGGTCCACTGAAGGATAACGAAGGAAGGTTATGTGTCGAACCTGAGAGAATGGGTGAGATTCTGAATGATTACTTTGCATCAGTGTTCATGTTGTGGATAACATTGACATAAGTAGGGAGGATGTGTTGGGTAGGCTAGAGGTTATTAAGGTGGACCAATCCCCAGGACCGGATGGGATCTATCCCAGGTTGCTGAGGGAGGCGAGAGAGGAAATAGCTGGGGCCCTGACAGATATCTTTGTGGAATCCTTAAATACAGGTGAGGTGCCAGAGGACTGGAGGGTTGTTCATGTTGTCCCCCTGTACATTCCAGGTAAGTACAGACCAGTCAGCCTGACGTCAGTGGTGGGAAGGTTGGAGAAGGTACTGAGGGATAGGATCTATTTATATTTAGAAAAGAATGGACTTATCAGTGAGAGGCAACATGGTTTTGTACAGGCGAGATCGTGCCTTTCCAACTTAATAGAGTTCTTCGTGGAAGTGACCAAGTTGTTAGATGAAGGAAGGGCTGTTGGTGTCATATGCATGGACTTTAGTAAGGCGTTTGATAAGGTTCCCCAAAGTAGGCTAAAGGAGAAAATGAAGTCATACGGTGTGCAGGATGTTCTAGCTGGGTGGATAAAGAACTGGTTGAACAACAGGAGACAGAGAGTAGTAGTTGAAGGGAGTTTCTCGAAATGGAGAAAGGTGACCAGTGATGTTCCACAGGGGTCAGTGCTGGGGCCACTGTTGTTTGTAATATACATAAATGATCTGGAAGAGGGCACTGTTGGTATGATCAGCAAGTTTGCAGATGACAAAGATTGGTGGAGTAGCAGAAAGCTTAAGGGACTGTCAAAGAATACAGGAGGATATAGATAGACTGGACAGTTGGGCAGCAAAGTGGCAGATGGAGTTCAATCCAGACAAATGTAAGGTAATGCATTTAGGAAAGTCTAATTCTAGAGCGAATTATACAATGAATGGAAGAGCCTTGGGAAAAGTTGATGAGCAGAGAGATCTGGGAGTGCAGGTCCATTGTACCCTGAAGGTTGCTGCACAGGTGGATAATGTGGTCAAGAAGGCATATGGTATACTTGCCTTCATTGGATGGGGTATTGAGTCCAAGAGCTGGCAGGTCATGTTAAAACTGTACAAGACATTGGTTCGGCCGCATTTAGAATACTGTGTACAGTTCTGGTCGCCGCATTACCAAAAGGATGTGGACACTTTGGAGAGGGTGCAGAGAAGGTTTACGAGGATGTTGCCTGGTATGGAAGGTGCTAGCTATGAAGAGAGGTTGAGTAGGTTAGGTTTATTTTCACTAGAAAGGAGATTGTGGAGGGAACCTGATTGAGGTTTATAAAATCATGAAGGGTATAGACAGGGTGGATAGAGATAAGGTTTTTCCCAGGGTGAAGGATTCAATCACGCTTCCAAGGTGAGAGGTGGAAAGTTTAAGGGAGAGACACGCAGTAAGTACCTCACACAGGGTGGTTGGCATTTGGAACGCGTTGCTGGCAGAGGTGGTAGAGGCAGGCACAGTAGATTCATTTAAGATGCATCAGGACAGATGCATGAGTAAGTGGGGAGCAGAGGGATACAGATGCTTAGGAATTGACCGACAGATTTAGACAGTACATTTGGATCGGCTCAGGCTTGGAGGGCTGAAGGGCCTGTTCCTGGGCTGTAAATGTTTTGTTCTTTGAGTAGTAGGGGCGTGGAACGGCCTGCCATGCAACAGTCGTAGACTCAAACTTTAAGGGCATTTAAACAGTATTTGGATAAACGTATGGATATAGCGAGAGGCAGGAGCCGGGAGGAGGTGACATTGGTGCGAGGTGATTGTCGGGAAGGCCAATAAGTATATTTAAACTTCTTACCTCAGGCCAGCGAGGGAGGAGCGAGCAAAGGACTTCTGGGAAAGGTAAGTAGAGCAGTTTATATTTGCGTGGTTGCGTTACCCGAGACACTACTCGGGTAGTGTCTCTCACCCATCCTCCTCCTCTAATCTAAAAAAACGTTGTGGGAGCCAGATTGACAATGTGAGGTAACTAGTTTATTTCCTAATCTTTTTTTTTAGTAGTCACTTCGGGAGTTAGAATAGTGGGAATGGAGTTTAGGGCAGTGGAATGTTTCTCCTGCAGAATGTGGGAGGTAAGGGTCACCACTAGTATCCCTGCTGACTACATCTGGGGGAAGTGCACCCAACTCCAGCTCCTCGAAAATCGCGATAGGGAGCTGGAGCTGGATGAACTTCGGATCATTCCGGAGGCAGAGGAGTTATTGACAGGACTTAGAGAGGTAGTCACTCCCCAGATAAAAGAAAAAGACATATGGGTGACAGTTAGGGGACAGAAAGGGAACCGGCAGGCAGTGCAGGGATCCCCTGTGGCCATTCCCCTCAACAATAAGTATACCGTTTTGGATATGTTGGGGGTGATGACTTACCAGGGGAAAGCAGTGGGGCACCTGCTGCTCAGAAGGGAAGGGGGAAGAGGAGCAGAGCAGTAGTCATTGGGGACTCCATAGTTAGGGGGACAGATAGGAGGTTCTGTGGGGACGAGAGAGACTCACGGTTGGTGTGCTGCCTCCCGGGTGCCAGGGTCCGTGATGTCTCTGAGCGTGTTTTTGGGATCCTTCGGGGGGAGGGAGAGCAGCCCCAATTCGTGGTCCATATTGGCACCAATGACATAGGTCGGAAGAGAGATGGGGATTTGAGGCAGAAATTCAGGGAGCTAGGACGGAAGCTTAGAGATAGGACAAACAGAGTTGTTTTCTCTGGTTTGCTGCCCGTGCCACGTGCTAGTGAGGTGAGGAATAGGGAGAGAAAGGAGCTGAACATGTGGCTACAGGGATGTGCAGGAGGGAGGGATTCGGGTTTTTGGATAATTGGAGCTCTTTCTGGGGTAGGTGGGACCTCTACAAGCAGGATGGTCTTCATCTAAGCCAGAGGGGTACCAATATCCTGGGTGGGAAATGCGATAAAGTTATTAAAGGTGGATTTAAACTAATACAGCAGCGGGATGGGAACCACAATTGTAGGACAGGTACAGAAGAGGATGAGAGTAGAGAGTTCCCAAATCAAGTATCTGACACTGGCAAGCGAGAACCTGGTTTGAAGTGTGTGTACTTCAACGCGAGGAGCATCTGAAATAAAGTGGGTGAACTGGCAGGGTGGGTTGGGACTTTGATGTTGTGGCCAATACGGAGACATGGATAGAGCAGGGACAGGAATGGCTCTTGCCGGTTCCGGGATTCAGATGTTTCAGTAAGAACAGAGAAGGTGGTAAAAGAGGGGTAGGTGTGGCATTGTTGATCAGGGACAATATTACAGTTGTAGAAAGGATGTTTGGGGACTCATTAACTGAGGCAGTATGGGCTGAGGTTAGAAACAGGAAAGGAGGAGAAGTCACCACGCTGGGAGTTTTCTATAGGCCTCTGAATAGTCCCAGAGATGTAGATGAAAGGATAGCAAAGATGATTCTCGATAGGAGTGAGAGAGGCAGGGTAGTTGTCACGGGGGACTTCATTTATCCAAATATTTACTGGGATCACTACAGTACGAGTATTGTAGATGGATCCGTTTTTGTCCCGTGTGCAGGAGGGCTTCCTGACACAGAATGTAGACAGGCCTACATGGGACGAAGCCACTTTAGATTTAGTACTGGGTAATGAGCCTGGCCAGGTTTGGAAGTAGGTGACAGCGATCTTTGGAGACAGCGATCACAATTCTGTCAGGTTTACTTTAGTGATGGAAAGGGATAGTGTACTCCACCGAGCAAGAGTTACAGCTGGGGGAAGGGAAATTACGATGCAATTAGGAAAGATTTAGGAAGCGTAGAATGGGGAAGGAAACTGCAGGGGATGAACACATTAAAAATGTGGAGCTTATTCAAGGAAAAGCTCCTGTGTGTCCTAGATAAGTATGTACCTGTCAGGCAGAGAAGAAGATATAGAACGCGTGAGCCGTGGTTTAATAAGGAAGTGGAATCCCTGGTCAAGAGGAAGAAGAAGGCTTATGTTAGGACAAAATGTGAAAACTCAGGGCGCTTGAGGGTTACAAGGAAATCAGGAAAGACCGAAAAAGAGAGCTCAGAAGAGCCAGGAGGAGACATGAGAAGTTGTTGGTGGATAGGATCAGGGTAAACCCTAAGGCTTTCCATAGGTATGTCAGGAATAAAAGAATGATGAGAGTTAAATTAGGGCCAATCAAGGATAATAGTGGGAAATTGTGTGTGGAGTCAGAGGAGATAGGGGAAGCACTAAATAAATATTTTTCGGCAGTGTTCACTATAGAAAATAAAAATGTTAGCGAGGAAGATAGAGATACTTGCATCTAGACTAGAAGAGATTGAGGTTCACAAGGAAGAGGTATTAGAAATACTGCAGAGTGTGAAAACAGACAAGTCCCCTGGGCGGATGGGATCTATCCTGGGATCCTCTGGGAAGCAAGGGAAGAGATTGCCGAGCCTTTGGCATTGATCTTCAAATCATCATTGTCTACAGGAATAGTGCCTGAGGACTGGAGGATAACAAATGTGGCTCCCTTGTTCAAAAAGGGTAGTAGAGACAACCCTGGTAATTACAGACCAGTGAGTCTCACTTCAGTTGTTGGTAAAATGTTGGAAAAGGTTATAAAAGAGATAGGATTTATAACCATCTGAAAAATAATAATCTGATCAGGGATAGTCAGCGCAGTTTTGTGAAGGGTAGGTCGTGCCTAACGAATCTTATTTTTTTTTTGACAAAGTGACCAAACAGGTAGATGAGAGTAAACCAGTTGATGTGGTGTATATGGATTTCAGCAAGGCGTTCGATAAGGTTCCCCACAGTAGGCTATTATACAAAATGTGGAGGAATGGGATTGTGGGAGACATAGCAGTTTGGATCAGGAATTGGCTTGCTGAAAGAAAACAGAGGGTTGTAGTTGATGGAACATGTTCATCTTGGTGTCCAGTTACTAGCGGCGTACTGCAAGGGTCGGTGTTGGGTCCACTGCTGTTTGTCATTTTTATAAATGATCTGGATGAGGGCTTAGAAGGGTGGGTTAGTAAATTTGTGAACGACACTAAGTGGAGTTGTGGATAGTGACGAAGGATGTAGTAGGTGCAGAGAGACATAGATAGGATGCAGAGCTGGGCTGAGAGGTGGCAAATGGAGTTTAATGTGGCCAAGTGTGAGGTGATACACTTTGGACGGAGTAAACGGAAAGCAAAGTACTGGGCTAATGGTAAGATTCTTAGGAGTGCAGATGAGCAGAGAGATCTCGGTGTTCATATACACAGATCCATGAAAATTGCCACCCAGATTGACAGGGTCGTTAAGAAGGCATACAGTGTTTTGGCCTTTATTAATAGAGGGATTAAGTTCTGGAACAATGAGGTTGTGCTGCAGCTGTATAAAGCTCTGGTGCGGCCACATTTGGAGTATTGTGTACAGTTCTGGTCACTACATTATAAGAAGGATGTGGAAGCTTTGGAAAGGGTGCAGAGGAGATTTACTCGGATGTTGCCTGGTATGGAAGGAAGACCTTATGAGGAAAGTCTGAGGGCCTTGAGGCTGTTCTCGTTAGAGAGAAGAAGGTTGAGAGGTGACTTAATAGAGACATACAAGATCATCAGAGGGTTAGATAGGGTGGACAGGGAAAGCCTTTTTCCAAGTATGGGGACGGCAAACACGAGGGGACACAACTTTAAAGTGAGGGGAGATAGATATAAGACAGATGTCAGTGGTAGATTCTTTACTCAGAGTAGTAAGGGTATGGAATGCTTTGCTTGCAACGGTAGTAGATTCGCCAAGTTTAAGTGCATTTTAGTCGTCATTGGACATGTATATGGACGTATATGGAATAATGTAGGTGGGATGGGCTTCAGATTGGTATGACAGGGCGGCGCAACATCGAGGGCTGAAGGGCCTGTACTGCGCTGTAATGTTCTATGTTCTAAAATGGAATAGTGTCGGTTCGGTGGGCTTCAGATTGTTACACCAACCTGTGGAACCATCAAGGGCCGAAGAGCCTGTACTGCACTGTAACGCTCTACATTCTGTAATTGACTAAAATGGGCTGAGTTGGGCATCCCCCAAGTTTCTGGAGCTCAGGGAGAACCCCTCCATGATACAGTACGTCTCCATGTTCAGGAAGGCTACAAGCCTAATGCCAAAAAGCATCCAAAACACTCCCTCAGCAAAGTCAGGAAAGAAAATGCAGACACAGACTCCGACTCTAACCCACAAAACCAGACCTGAGTGCGACTGACCCTACGTACTCATTTTCAGAGCCAAAGATGATGGGGTCCCTATCAAGTGACAAACAGGATCATTAATATTAACATCTAATTCATACTTGAAATACCACAGCTCTACCAGCAACTTTGCTTACCAGAGCTTATCAGTATTTGTGACAAGCCTACTCTGTGCATCAAGTTGAGAACACTGGAAGGGTCAGGGAGGATACCGCTCACTAAAGCTATAGCTAATAGACCAAACTCTTGCTGGATGATGTCTGACTTATGCCAGTTATGGGGCTGCTTGCCCATGGATCCTTGAACGCAGGTTAATACCATAATTGAGAAGGCATAGAAGTCACTTGCGTTTATCAACCATGGTAGTGAGTATAAAGACCAGGGAGGCTCTATTGGAGCTGCCCAGGACTAGTTAAGCCACAGCTGGAGTACTGTGTGCAGTTCTGGTCACCACACTATAGGAAGAAAGTGATTGACTGGAAGGAGTACACAGGACATCCACCAGGGTGTTTCCTGGATGGAGCATTTCAGCTATAAAGGAGGTTGGATAAGCTCAGGCTGTTTTCGTTGGAGTAGACAGAATGATCTATAGAGATCAAAGGTTGAGGGGCACAGACTGATAGAAAACAGCTTTCCCACTGAGTAGAACATAATGGCAGCACAGCAGCAGCTCGCAGCAGCCTCTCCTGATCTTGGGCTATTTAAAGTTCAGTTTTCTAAAGGCACAGGAGGAACAGGAACAGGAAACCTGGTGTTTGCAGATACTGTTACAGTCTGCAAACACTGCTCCAGTCCAGGATCCAGCCAAAAACAAACCCGAATGGAGAGCTGTTGAAGAAGTTACATGATCTTGGCTCGCTGCGGAGACCAGGCCTTCAGTCCTCAGCCTCGCCTGATGCCGGTGGCCGGGTGTTGAAACATCAGAAGCGGTGTACAAGGAAGGGGAAGCGGGGTAAGGCAGGCAGGAGTTCGTATTAGGCTAAAAGCAAACCCTAGCCGGCCAGCTCTCCCACCCATTCTGCTCTCCAGTGTCTGCTCCCTGGACAACAGGTTGGACTGCATCCATCTGAGGCAGGTTTCTCTGTGAGTTCAGAGACTGCTGCATCCTGGTTTTCATGGAAACATAGCTCAGTGACAGAGTTCCAGACACCGCCATCCAGCTAGACCGGCTCGCCTTGTTCCATGCTGACAGAAATGCAGCTCTGTGCAGTAAGGCTCGGGATGGGAGTCTGTGTCTACATCAACACAGAATGGTGCAAGGACTCTGCTCGTCTCCAGCTACTGCTCATCACTGGTGGAGTTTGATATTGTTAGATGCAGATCTTTGTATTTGCCACGGGAGTTTACTGCTGTCCTTATAGTCAGGGTGTATATTCCTCCCAGTGCCAATGCTAAGGAGGCACGGTGTGAACTGTATTGGGCTATTAGTGGACTGCAGAATACACACCCTGATGGACTGTTTATTTTTGCTGGAGATTTTAACCATATGAATCTCAAGACTATACTCCCTAAATTCCATCAGCATGTGGACTTTGCAACGAGAGTTGGGGGTGGGGGGGAAATACCCAGACCAGGGGATTCAGAACACAGTCAGGGTAACTGAAGAAGGTGGAGGAGTGTAAGTCAGTTGATCAGACTGTGTTAGTGAAGAAGATTCTGTTGGAGTGTGGCAGATTCCAAGCAGCAGACGTGTACTGGCTGCAGGATTTCCCCAGCGCTGGGTATTTCGATGTGACCTTCAGGAGCGTGAAGCAGTGTGAGCAGCTCCTGAAGGTATTCAAGGAGAAGGAGGGGAAGCCTCTGTTCTCCATCCTGTCTGTGGTGCCATTGATTGTGCTTCCTGCACAGAGGAGTCAGGTTGTTACAATCCAAATGTACAACCCCCCCACGTGCCAGCAGCTGATGTCCTGACCTTCCTGAGAGGGTACGTCCAGTTGGAAGGAGACAGCACTGATGTAGTGGAGCAATTCCGAATCTGGACCAGCAAGTGGCAGGTCAAGGTAACCCTGAGGGTGGACCCCCCAGTGGGAACATCCTCCACCCACCCTCCAGCTTCGCAATCGGAGGGAGCAGGGGCTACCTCACACATGCAGGGCAGCTTAAAGTGTGCCGAACCTGCAGGAGGTCAGGACACATGGCAGTGGGCTGTGAGGTGACCATCTGCAGGAACTGTAAACAGGAGGGTCACCTGACCAAGGACTGTAAGGAGGTTAAGAATTGTGTGGAGAGGCAGGTCACATGTACAAGACCTGCCCAAGACGAAGGACTGCCACCAACACACAGATGGCTGGAGGAGGCATTGTGAGCCGTGGACCCCCAAAGACTAGCAGGTCCAACCAGACAGCAGGGAAACGGAGTCTGGGGGCACCCAGAAGGAAGCACAGGCTGAGGTGGAGCAGACAGCAGCCAGCGAAGAGGTACAGCAGCTGACCTAAGCTCCAGCTGGACAGACAGAGGCAATGGAGGAGAAGGGAACCAAGGAGGCAGAGGAGTAGATACCTGTGAAAAACAGGAAAAAGGAAAACCTAACAGGTCCCCAAAACCTCCCAAAGGGGGAAACAGCAGCTGCACGGGGAGGATACAGGCAGCTCTTCAGACGGTGAAGAGGGGCGCAATGAGGGTCATCACCAGAAGAAGAGATAGAGTGCCGCGGGGAGAAAGGAGGGTAGCACCCTTCCAACCAGGAAACGATGAACTCTCTGACGTAACTGGCAAAGCCCAGCACACACCCGGGAGGTACCCACATCTCCAGGTAACTTCTTGGCCTTTTGGCTAAAAAAAAGTGTCTGTTCTTATCAGGATGAGTGTCGAGTTGCGAGTCAGAGCTAGTAGAGATCATCGCTGCATTGTGTTTGGATGTTGGAGGATCATTTGGTTATGCTGACCTGCTTTTGGTGGATCTTCATGCTGGCTTCGGCCTAACGCCAATTCAGGGACCACCCAACCTCAGAGCTATGGCCTCAACAGCTACCCGCAGCCCTGGGCAGGGCGTTCTCAACACAGTCCGGGTATCTGTCAAGAAGGTGGAAGAGCGTACACCAGTCGATCGGACGGTGTTCGTCAAGAAGATTCTGCTCGAGTGCTGTCGGTTCGCCGCAGCAGACGTGTACAGCCTGCAGGATTTCCCTGGGGCAGGCTACTTCAATGTCACCTTCAGGAGCGTGAAGCAATGTGAGCAGCTCCTGAAGGTCTTCAAGGAGAAGGAAGGGGAGCCACTGTTCTCCATCTTGTGGGCAGTCCCGTTGTGTGTGCTTCCTGCACAGAGGAGTCGGGTTGTTACAATCCACATGTACAACCCCCACGTCCCAGCAGCCGATGTCCTGACCTTCCTGAGAAGATACGTCCGGGTCGAGGGACAAAGCACCGATGTGGTTGACCCTTTCAGGATCTGGACCAGCAAACGACAGGTCAAGGTAACCCTGAGGGTGGACGCCAGCGGGAATATCCTCCACCCACCCTCCAGCTTTGCTATCGGATGGAGCAGAGGGTACCTGACTTATGCAGGGCAGCCGAAAGTGTGCCGAACCTGTGGGAGGTCAGGCCACATGGCGGCGGACTGCAAGGTCACGATCTGTCGCAATTGCAAGAAGGAGGGCCACCCGACCAAAGAGAGCAAGGAGGAAAAGAACTGCAATCTGTGCGGGGAGGCGGGCCACGTGTACAGGGCCTGCCCAAGACGAGGGGCCGCCACCTACGCGCAGATGGCCGGAGGCGGGCCACAAAAGGAAGGCAAGGCACCGCAAACCAGCAAGGGAATGGTGTCAGGAGGCACGCAACAGGAAGGACAGGCCGGAGCAGAGCAGATGACAGCTACTGGAGAGGTACAGCTGCCGAGCGAAGCTCCGACAGGACAGGAGGAGGAGGCGGAGAAGGGAAAGAAGGAGGCAGAGGAATGGACCGTGGTGAAAAACAGGAAGAGGAAAACCCACCCGGTCACCAAGACCTCCCAGAAAAAGGGGAAAAGGCAGCTGCAGGTGGAAGATACGGACAGCTCTTCGGAGAGTGAGGACGGAAGAAAGGAGGGTCGTCACCAAAAGAAGAGGCAGAGCGCTGCGAGGAGAAAGGAGAGCAGCAACTGCCAACCAAGGGACGAGCCTCCTGAGGAAATGGGAAACCACCACCCCCCACCAGGTGAAAGCCAGGAGGGTCCCACTGCCCCACAGCTCCAGGTCACTGGGAGCAGCGATCCTCTGACAGCCCCGCTGTCAGATATAGAAACAGACAGCGTGGACCCAAATGGGCCGAGTGAGGAACTGGACAGCTACCTCAGCCCAGCGAGAGTCCAGCAGTTTGCGTACTGCACGGGGATGCAGACAGCTACCCCAGAGGGGCAGGACCAGCGACAATCGGACATGGGTAACCTTACAACCTGTTAAAAAAACGGGGATAAAAATTGAAAGTATTAATGTGCGCAGCATAAAATCTGCTGCGCGATGTGTTTCAACACTGGCCTTCCTGGCCAACGTGAAAGCTGATGTCCTGTTTCTGCAGGAGTGTGGGATACCGCACCTCAGCAGTTACAGGAGATGGTCGAGCTTGTGGGCCCATGGGCCGTCAGTGTGGTCGGGCGCCTCCTCGTTGCTGATGTTACCTACAGAAACGCTCTCGTGAGACTAATTAATGTGTACGCCCCAGCAGGTAAGAGTGAACGGTTGGCCATCCTGCAGCAGCTTCCACTGTTGCTGGCTACGTCCAGGCCAGTCATTCTGGCCGGAGACTTCAACTGTATCATTGATGCAGATGGACGATCCGGCGGGGGGGACAGTAAACTGGACACCACGTCCAGAGCCCTGATGGACACGGTAAAAGATGCCAAGCTGCACGACGTCTTCATCACCCCTGCAGACGGAGCGCAGCGTAGATATACATGGTCACGGGCAGACGGGTCTATCCGCTCAAGGATAGATTACCTGTTTGTGTCCCGAACGCTCTCGGTCAGATCCACCGACGTCAAGCCGGTGTTCTTCTCTGACCACTGCCTCCTGCTGGCCGACTGTCACCTACAGGATGAGCAGCGGGCTGGTAAGGGAACGTGGAAGCTGAACACTAAGCTGTTGACCCCAGGAAACACTGAGAAGCTCAAGAGGGACGACGCAGGTTGGAGAACCGTGAAGCCCCTCCTTTGAGTCCCCAGCGGACTGGTGGGAAACAGTAAAAGGGAACATCAAGAGGTTCTTCATTCTCAAGGTGGTCAGGAGGTGAGAGAGAGACGGGGAAAACTGTCCCAGCTCCAGGAAAGTATGCAGAACCTGCTCCTGCTGCAGACGATGGGGGTGGATGTCACGGAGGACCTCAAGGAGGTGAAGGGCCAGCAAGCCTCGCTCTTTGCCTCGGAGGCCTCCAAGATAATCTTCCGGTCCAGGGTCTGCTCCGTGGAGCAGGACGAGACGTGCTCATGTTTCTTCTTCCAGAAGGTGCACAAAGAGAGCTCCGTGCTCAGCAGCCTGAAGGAAGAAGATGGCTCGGTAACGTCATCTCAGGCTGACATCATGAGGATCAGCAAATCCTTCTATGCCAGTCTGTATGACTCGAAGCCAACCGCCAGCGCAGCCTCCCAGTCGTCCCTGTCCTCTATCACGGAGGTCTTAGACGACAGGACATGGGAGAGGCCAGACCAGCCACTATCTCTGGATGAGCTGACCAAGGCCCTCGAGTCCTTTGAAAAGAATAAAATTCTCGGAAGCGACGGCTTACTGGTCGAGCTCTATTCCGCTCTGTGGGACTTGATTGGCCAGGACCTGCTGGAGGTGTATGTCAGTATGCTTCTGGCAGGTACCATGAGTGAATCCATGAGGAAAGGCATCATCACCCTCATCTACAAGCGGAAGGGGGAGAGGGAGGAACTCAGAAATTGGAGACCAATCTCACTATTAAACACAGACTACAAAATCTTGTCAAAGGTCATCGCCAACCGGGTCAGGTCTGCTCTGGGGTCAGTGATTCACCCTGACCAAATCTGTGCTGTACCGGGCAGGAAGATCGCTGAGAGTCTCGCACTCCTCAGGGATACGATTGTCTACGTGCAGGACAGGGGGGTGGACACCTGCCTCATCAGCCTGGACCAGGAGAAAGCCTTTGACAGGATATCGCATACATATATGAGGGATGTCCACTCCAAAATGTACTTTGGGGAGAGAATCTGCAATTGGATCAGATTGCTCTACACCAACATTGTCAGTACAGTCTCAATCAATGGGTGGGAATCAGATAGCTTCCCAATCAGATCTGGAGTCAGGCAGGGCTGCCCTCTCTCTCCTGCCTTGTTTGTGTGCTGTATAGAGCCATTTGCCGAATCAATCAGGTAGGATGCGTGTCTGAGAGGGGTGACTATTCCTGGCAGTGGGGGCCTGCAGGTTAAGACCTCCCTGTACATGGATGACTTCGCCGTTTTCTGCTCGGATCAGCTGTCCGTGCACAGACTCATGTGCATCTGTGACCAGTTCGAGCTGGCCTTGGGGGCCAAGGTAAACCGAGGCAAAAGCGAGGCCATGCTCTTTGGGAACTGGGCCGACCAATCCTCGATCCCCTTCACTGTCAGGACCAACCACCTGAAGGTGCTGGGTATTTGGTTCGAGGGTGGAGGGGGGCGAGCTGGGGCGTGCGCCAAGACCTGGGAGGAGCGGATCGGGAAGGTGAGACAGAAACTAGGCAGATGGGAGCAACGGTCGCTCTCCATCGCGGGTAAGAACCTGGTCATCAGGTGGGAGGTACTCTCAGTATTGTTATACGTGCCACAGGTCTGGCCTATCCCCAGAACCTGTGCTGCCGCAGTCACCCGGGCCATCTTCCACTTCGTGTGGAGATCAAAGATGGACCGGGTCCGAAGAGATGTAATGTACAAAGACCAGTGCAATGGGGGAAAAAACACGCCCAATGCCACCCTCACCCTGATGGCCACCTTTGTGTGTGGCTGCATCAAGCTGTGCGTGGATCCCCGGTACGCAAACACCAAGTGTCACTACGTACTGAGGTTCTACCTGTCCCCAGTGTTGCGAAGGATGGGCCTGGCCTCGTTGCCGCGGAATGCTCCGAGTAGTTGGACCGTTCGGTATCACCTGTCCTTCGTGGAGAAGTTTATGAAGAAAAACACCTTTGACCACAAGTCCATCAGGAAGTGGTCAGCACGTAGTGTCCTTGAGACCCTTCGGGAAAAGGAGAGGGCGGATCCTGTCGAGCGGTTCCCTGAGCAGACTGTCAAAGCCATTTGGCAGAATGCCTCATCGCCAGAACTTTCCAACAAGCACCAAGACATGGCTTGGCTGGTGGTGAGAAGGGCTCTGCCTGTGAGATCATTTATGCACGCCCGGACTCTCTGCCGCACCGCACGCTGCCCTCGAAGCGGCTGCGGGGGGGACGAGACTGTCACACACCTCCTTCTGGAATGTGCCAATGCAGAAGAAGTCTGGAGAGGAATGCAGTGGTGTTTGTCGAGGTTCGTCCCGAGCAGCGCCGTGACGCGGGACTCCGTGCTCTACGGTCTGTTCCCCGGGACGCACACCGAGACGAACATCAACTGCGCCTGGAGGATCATCAACTCGGTGAAGGACGCTCTCTGGGTGGTCCGAAACCTGTTGATCTTCCAGCTGAAGGAGTTGACCCCGACCGAGTGTTGCAGACTGGCACATTCCAAGGTCCAGGACTGTGTTGAGGGACGCGCTGACGCTTGGGGCAGCTGCTGCCAAGGCGCAGTGGGGAAAGACCACCGTGTAACATCTGCCTGCCGAAAGAAGAACAGGGGGCCACGTAGTCATTTGGGCTCTGCTGGCGCCTCAGCTAAAAATGTAATCGTACCGACCTCCTCACTCTCTCAGCAGAGCAGGTAAGGGCTGTTTGAAGGCTCGGTGACGTTTATTTAACGGCTTAAAAAAAACTTTCAAATTTAAATAAAGCGCGGTGCGGCACCGGAAGCTGGTGTAGCGCAAGCTTACCTGGGTAGGTTTTTTTCCCTATAAAAGTGCGCAGGAGAGGCTTGAAGTGTGTATACTTCAATACATGAAGTACACGGAATAAGGGAGGTGAACCTGCAGCGTGGGCTGGGACCTGGGACTTCGATGTTGTGGCTATTACGGAGACATGGGTAGAACAGGGACAGGATTGGCTGTTGCAGGTTCCAGGGTTTAAATGTTTCAATAGGGTCAGAGGTGGGGGTAAAAGAGGGGGAGGTGTGGCATTGCTTGTCAAAGATAGTATTACAGCTGTGGAAAGGACGATGGATGAAGACTCGCCGTCTGAGGTAGTTTGGGCTGAGGTTAGGAATAGGAAAGGTGAGCTCACCCTGTTAGTAATTTTTTACAGGCCTCCTAATAGTCCTAGAAACGTAGAAGAAAGGATTGCGAGGATGATTCAAGAGAAGAGTGAAAGTAATAGGGTGGTTGTTATAGGGGACTTTAACTTTCCAGATATTGATTGGGAAAGCTATAGCTCAAGTTCGTTAGATGGGTCAGTGTTTGTCCAATGTGTGCAGGAGGGTTTCCTGACACAATATGTAGATAGGCCAACAAGAGGTGAGGCCATACTGGATTTGGTTCTGGGTAACGAACCAGGCCAGGTGTTAGAATTAGAGGTAGGTGAGCACTTTGGGGACAGTGACCACAATTCGGTGACTTTTACTCTAGTGATGGAGAGGGATAAGTGTGCACTACAGGGCAAGAGTTATAGCTGGGGGCAGGGAAATTATGATGCGGTGAGGCATGACTTAGGATGTGTGGCTTGGAAAAGTAAGCTTCAAGACAAGGGCGTAACTGATATGTGGAGCTTGTTCAAGGAGCAACTATTGAGTGTCCTTGATAAGTATGTACCCGTCAGGCAGGGAGGAAAGGGTTGTGTGAGGGAGCCGTGGTTTAATAAGGAATTGGAATCCCTTGTTAAATGGAAGAGGGCGGCCTATGTAAAGATGAGGCGTGAAGGTTCAATTGGGGCGATTGAGAATTATAAGGTAGCCAGGAAGGACCTGAAGAGAGAGCTAAGAGCAGCAAGGAGGGGACATGAAAAGTCCTTAGTTGGTAGGATTAGGGAAAACCCAAAGGCTTTCTATAGGTATGTCAGGAATAAAAGAATGACTAGGGTAGGAATAGGTCCAGTCAAGGATCGTAATGGGAAGTTGCGTGGAGGCTGAAGAGATTGGGGAGGCACTGAATGAATACTTTTCGTCAGTATTCAATCAGGAACAGGACATTGTTGTCAATGTGAATACTGAGTCACAATTAATTAGAATGGACGGCTTTGAGGTATGTAGGGAAGAGGTGTTGGAAATTCTGGAAAGGGTGAAAATAGATAAGTCCCCTGGGCCTGATGGCATTTATCCTAGGATTCTCTGGGAAGCAAGGGAGGAGATTGCAGAGCCATTGGCCTTGATTTTTATGTCCTCGTTGTTTACAGGAGTAGTGCCAGAAGATTGGAGGCTAGCAAATGTGGTTCCCTTGTTCAAGAAGGGGAGTAGGGATAACCCTAGTGACTATAGGCCGGTGAGCCTCACTTCTGTAGTGGGCAAAGTCTTAGAGAGAATTGTAAGGGATAGGATTTATGAACATCTGGATAGGAATAATGTGATCAAGGATAGTCAGCATGGTTTTGTGAAGGGCAGGTCGTGCCTCACAAACCTTATTGAATTCTTTGAGAAGGTGACTAAGGAGGTGGACGAGGGGAAAGCAGTAGATGTGGTGTATATGGATTTTAGTAAGGCGTTTGATAAGGTTCCCCATGGTAGGCTACTGCAAAAAATACGGAGGTATGGCATTGAGGGTGAGTTGGAGGTTTGGATTAGGAGTTGGCTGGCTGGAAGAAGACAGAGGGTAGTAGTTGATGGCAAAGGTTCATCTTGGAGTGCCGTCACTAGCGGTGTTCTGCAAGGATCTGTTTTGGGACCATTGCTGTTTGTCATTTTTATAAATGACCTGGAGGAGGGGTTAGAAGGTTGGGTGAGCAAGTTTGTAGATGATACGAAAGTCAGTGGAGTTGTTGACAGTGAGGAAGGATGTGTCAGGTTACAGCAGGATATAGATAAGTTGCAGAGCTGGGCAGAAAGGTGGCAAATGGAGTTCAATGTAGGTAAATGTGAGGTGATTCACTTTGGTAAGAGTAACAAAAAGATGGGGTACTGGGCTAATGGTCGGATACTTGGTAGTGTGGATGAGCAGAGGGATCTTGGTGTCCATGTACACAGATCTCTGAAAGTTGCCACCCAGGTAAATAGTGCGGTGAAGAAGGCATATGGCGTACTGGCTTTTATTGGTAGAGGAATTGAGTTCCGGAGTCCTGAGGTCATGTTGCAGTTGTATAAGACTCTGGTGCGGCCACATCTGGAGTATTGTGTGCAGTTTTGGTCGCCATACTATAGGAAAGATGTGGAGGCACTGGAACGGGTGCAGAGGAGGTTTACCAGGATGTTGCCTGGTATGGTAGGAAGATCGTATGAGGAAAGGCTGAGGCACTTGGGGCTGTTTTCATTGGAGAAAAGAAGGTTTAGGGGTGACTTGATAGAGGTGTACAAGATGATTAGGGGTTTAGATAGGGTTGACCATGAGAACCTTTTTCCACGTATGGAGTCAGCTATTACGAGGGGGCATAGCTTTAAATTAAGGGGTGGTAGGTATAGGACAGATGTTAGGGGTAGATTCTTTACTCAGCAAGTCGTGAGTTCATGGAATACCCTGCCAGTAGCAGTGGTGGACTCTCCCTCTTTATGGGCATTTAAACGGGCATTGGATAGGCAAATGGAGGATAGTGGGCTGGTGTAGGTTAGGTGGGCTTGGATCGGCGCAACATCGAGGGCCAAAAGGTTCTCATGGTCAACCCTATCTAAACCCCTAATCATCTTGTACACCTCTATCAAGTCACCCCTAAACCTTCTTTTCTCCAATGAAAACAGCCCCAAGTGCCTGCTGTAACCTGTACTGCGCTGTATTTTTCTATGTTCTATGAATCGGTAATTGAATCAGACTGCTCTACACCAACATTGTCAGTGCAGTCTCAATCAATGGGTGGGAATCAGATAGCTTCCCAGTCAGACCTGGAGTCAGGCAGGGCTGCCCTCTCTCTCCTGCCTTGTTTATGTGCTGCATAGAGCCATTTGTCGAGCCCATCAGGAAGGATGCGTGTCTGAGAGGGGTGACTATTCCTGGCAGCGGGGGCCTGCAGGTTAAGGCCTCCCTGTACATGGAAGACGTTGCCATTTTCTGCTCGGATCAGCTGTCCGTGCACAGACTCATGTGCATATGTGACCAGTTTGAATGGGCCTTGGAGGCCAAGGTAAACCGAGGCAAGAGCGAGGCCATGCTCTTTGGGAACTGGGCCGACCAATCCTCGATCCCCTTCACCGTCAGGACCAACCACCTGAAGGTGCTGGGTATTTGGTTCGAGGGTGGAGGGGGGCGAGCTGGGGCGTGCGCCAAGACCTGGGAGGAGCGGATCAGGAAGGTGAGACAGAAACTGGGCAGATGGGAGCAACGGTCACTCTCCATCGCGGGTAAGAACCTGGTCATCAGGTGGGAGGTACTCTCTGTATTGTTATACGTGCCACAGGTCTGGCCTATCCCCAGAACCTGTGCTGCCGCAGTCACCCGGGCCATCTACCACGTCGTGTGGAGATCAAAGATGGACCGGGTCCGAAGAGATGTAATGTACAAAGACCGGTGCAATGGGGGAAAAAACACGCCCAATGCCACCCTCACCCTGATGGCCACCTTTGTGTGTGGCTGCATCAAGCTGTGCGTGGATCCCCGGTACGCAAACACCAAGTGTCACTACGTACTGAAGTTCTACCTGTCCCCGGTGTTGCGAAGGATGGGCCTGGCCTTGCTGCCGCGGAACGCTCCGAGTAGGTGGACCGTTCGGTATCACCTGTCCTTCATAGAGAGGTTTATGAAGAAAAACACCTTTGACCACAAGTCCATCAGGAAGTGGTCAGCACGTAGTGTCCTTGAGACCCTTCGGGAAAAGGAGAGGGCGGATCCTGTCAAGCGGTTTCCTGACCAGACGGTCAAAGCCATTTGGCAGAATGCCTCATCGCCAGAACTTTCCAACAAGCACCAAGACATGGCTTGGCTGGTGGTGAGAAGGGCTCTGCCTGTGAGATCATTTATGCACGCCCGGACTCTCTGCCGCACCGCACGCTGCCCTCGAAGCGGCTGCGGGGGGGACGAGACTGTCACACACCTCCTTCTGGAATGTGCCTATGCAGAGGAAGTCTGGAGAGGAATGCAGTGATGTCTGTCGAGGTTCGTCCCGAGCAGCGCCGTGACGCGGGACTCCGTGCTCTACGGCCTGTTCCCCAGGACGCACACCGAAACGAACATCAACTGCGCCTGGAGGATCATCAACTCGGTGAAGGACGCTCTCTGGGTGGTCCGAAACCTGTTGATCCTCCAGCTGAAGGAGTTGACCCCGACCGATTGTTGCAGACTGGCACATTCCAAGGTCCAGGACTGTGTTGAGGGACGCGCTGAAGCTTGGGGCAGCTGCTGCCAAGGCGCAGTGGGGAAAGACCACTGTGTAACATCTGCCTGCCGAAAGAAGAACAGGGGGCCACGTAGTCATTTGGGCTCTGCTGGCGCCTCAGCTAAAAATGTAATCGTACCGACCTGTAAATAGGAATGGTTACTCTGGTTTCGGTATGCAAACAAATGGAATGTTTACATATGTATGGCATGTCCAGTTGTATAGATCAAAGTAGTTATGAATAAAGTATATTTTTGAAATAACAAAAAGGATGTGTACTGCCTGTGCACAAGAATGGCATGACCAATTGTATAGAGATCCAAATAATTTTATGAATAAAGCATATTTTTGAAATTAAAAGAAGGATGTGTACTGCCTGCAGGACCTCCCTGGGGCAGGCTACTTTGACGTCACCTACAGGAGTGTGAAGCAATGCGAGCAGCTCCGCAAGGTCTTCAAAGAAAAAGGAAGGGGAGCCTCTGTTCTCCACCTTGTCGGCCGTCCTGTTGCGTGTGCTTCCTGCACAGTGGAGTCGAGTTGTTACGATTCATATGTACAACCTCTATGTTCCAGCAGCTGATGTCCTGACCTTCCTGGGAAGGTACGTGCAGGTCGAGGGAGAAAGCACCGATGTGGTTGACCCTTTCGGGATCTGGACTAGCAAATGGCAGGTCAGGGTAACCCTGAGGGTCGACGCCATCTTCCACCCACCCTCCAGCTTTGCTATCGGAGGGAGCAGAGGGTACCTGACGTACGCAGGGCAGCCGAAAGTGTGCCGAACCTGCGGGAGGTCAGGCCACATTTCGGCGGACTATAAGGTTACTATCTGTCGGAACTGCAAGCAGGAGGGTCACCCAACCAAGCAAAGAAGCCAAGAAGTACAATCTGTGCGGAGAGGCGGGCCACGTGTACAAGGCCTGCCCAAGACGAGGAGCCGCTGCCTATGTGCAGGTGGCCTGAGGTGGACCGCAAAAGACCAGCAAGGCAGCACAAACCAGCAAGGGAACAGTGTCTGGGGGCACGCAAAAGGAAGGACAGGCTGGAGCAGAGCAGAGGACAGCCACCGGAGGTACAGCTGCTGATCGAAGCTCCTACAGGACAGACGGACGCAATGGAGGAGGAGGAGGGAACGAAGGAGGCAGAGGAATGGATTCCTGTAAAAAACAGGAGGAAGAAAACCCACCAGGCCGCCAAAACCTCAGAAAGGGGGAAATGGCAGCTGCACGGGGAAGACACAGACAGCTCTTCGGAGGGTGAGGACAGGCACAAGGAGGGTCGTCACCAAGAGAAGAGACAGAGCGCTGCGGGGAGAAAGGAGGGCAGTACCTGCCAAACAAGAAAGGACAAACCTCCTGAGGCAACTGGTAAAGACCACCCCCCCACAAAGTGAAAGCCAGGAGGTACCCAGGTTACTGGGAGCAGCCACCCTCTGACAGCCCCGCTGTCAGATATAGAACTGGACTGTGCGAACCCTGGTCCCGGCCCGATGACACCGGAGTGGGAAAATGGCCCCAGTGAGGAGCTGGGCAGCTACCTCAGACCCGCGAGGGTCCAGCAGTTCATGTTCACCATGGGGGATGCAGACAGCTACCGCAGAGGGACAGGACCAGCGGCAAATGGACATGGGTAACCTCAAAACTGTTAAAAATGGGGATAAAAATCCCAAGTATTAAACGTGCTTGGCATTAAATCTGCTACGTGATGTGTTTCTACGATGGCCTTCCTAGCCAACATTAAGGTGCAGGCTCGAAGGGCTGAATGGCCTACTCCTGCACCTATTGTCTATTGAAGCCGATGTCCTGTTTCTGCAGCAGTGGGGGTTACCGCACCACAGCAGCTACAGGAGATGGTCGAGCTTGTGGGCCCATGGGCCGTCAGTTTGGTCGGGGGCAATGATAACTGCTCCTCAGGCCTGGGTATCCTGTTGTGAGGAGGAAACTTCACCATCTGAGGTTAAGGAGATGGGCAAGCACCTCCTCGTCACTGATGTCATGTACAGAAACGCTCTAGAGACTAATTAATGTGTACGCCCCAGTGGGTAAGAGTGAACGGTTGGCCGTCCTGCAGCAGCTCCCACTGTTGCTGGCTATGTCCAGGCTGGTCATTCTGGCCAGGGACTTCAACTATATCATTGATGCAGATGGACGATCCAGCAGTGGTGGGGTGGCGGGGGGAAAAACAGTAAACTGGACGCCATGTCCAGAGCCCTGATGGACACGGTAAAAGATGCCAAGCTGCACAACGTCTTCAGCGCCCCTGCAGATGGAGCACAGCATAGATACACTGGTCATGGGCAGACGGGTCTATCCGCTCAAGGATAGATTACCTGTTTGTGTCCCGAACGTTCTCGGTCAGATCCACCGACGTCAAGCCGGTGTTCTTCTCTGACCACTACCTACTGCCAGCCGACTGTCACCTACAGGACGAGCAGTGGGCTGGTAAGGGAACGTGGAAGCTGAACACTAAGCTGTTGTCCCCAGGGAACATTGAGGAGCTCAAGAGGGACTACGCAGGTTGGAGAACCGTGAAGCCCCTCCTTTGAGTCTCCAGCAGACTGGTGGGAAACAGTAAAAGGGAACATCAAGAGGTTCTTCATCCTCAAAAGGTGTTCAGGAAGCAAGAGAGAGGCGGGGAAAACTGTCCCAGCTCCAGGCAAGTATGCAGAACCTGCTGCAGACGATGAGGGTCGATGTCACGGAGGACCTCCAGGAGGTGAAGGGTCAACAAGCCTCGCTCTTTGCCTCGGAGGCCTCCAAGATAATCTTCCGGTCCAGGGTCCGCTCCGTGGAGCAAGACGAAACGTGCTCATGTTTCTTCATCCAGAAGGTGCACAAAGAGAGCTCCGTGCTCAGCAGCCTGAAGGAAGAAGATGGCTCGGTAACGTCATCTCAGGCTGATGTCATGAGGATCAGCAAATCCTTCTATGCCAGTCTGTATGACTCGAAGCCAACCGCCAGCGCGGCCTCCCAGTCATTCCTGTCCTCCATCATGGAGGTCTTAGACGACAGTGGCTGGTCTAGCCTGTCCCGTGTTCTATCTCTGGATGAGCTGACCAAGGCCCTCGAGTCCTTCGAAAAGAATAAAACTCTCGGAAGCGACGGCTTACTGGTCGAGCTCTATTCCGCTCTGTGGGACTTGATTGGCCAGGACCTGCTGGAGGTGTATGTCAGTATGCTTCTGGCAGGTACCATGAGTGAATCCATGAGGAAAGGCATCATCACCCTCATCTACAAGCGGAAGGCGGGAGAGGGAGGAACTCAGAAATTGGAGACCAATCTCACTATTGACTGGGGATTACAAAATTCTGTCAAAGGTTATCGCCAACCGGGTCAGGTCTGCTTTGGGGTCAGTGATTCACCCTGACCAAACCTGTGCTGTACCGGCAGGAAAATTGCTGGGAGTCTCGCACTCCTCAGGGATACGATCGCCTACGTGCAGGACAGGGGGGTGGACACCTGCCTGATCAGCCTGGACAAGGAGAAAGCTTTTGACAGGATATCACACACGTATATGAGAGACGTTGTCTCCAAAATGGGCTTTGGGGAGGGAATCTGCAATTAGATCAGATTGTTCTACACCAACATTGTCAGTGCAGTCTCAATGAATGGGTGGGAATCAGATAGCTTCCCAGTCAGACCTGGAGTCAGGCAAGGGCTGCCCTCTCTCTCCTGCCTTGTTGGTGTGCTGCATAGAGCCATTTGCCGACTCCATCAGGAAGGATGCGAGCCTGAGAGGGGTGACTATTCCTGGCAGCAGGGGCCTGCAGGTTTAGGCCTCCCTGTACATGGATGACATCGCCGTTTTCTGCTCGGATCCTCTGTCCGTGCACAGACTCATGTGCATCTGTGACCAGTTTGAATGGGCCTCGGGGGCAAAGGTCAACCGAGGCAAGAGCGAGGCCATGCTCTTCAGGAACTGGGCCTACCAATCCTCTATCCCAGGGGTGGGGAACCTGCAGCCTTCTAGGCCAGGTTTGGTATGTTTTGGCACGGCCGTTTGGGCGCCAAACCTATTTGGCGCCAGCACATTTGGCGACAGATGTTTTGGCACTAAGAATACTTCTTTATTTGTAAATCTGTCTGTATGGACAGCTTTAGTGTAACAAAATTACAATATATCTGTTATATAACCATCTGTTATGTTGAATAACCACGCATGTTTATCGAATGGTGTAGGTAAGTTTAATTTCAACATAAATATACTATTTGTGCATGTAAACATATAATTGCATGCATTTTTTTGTACTAAGTATTTTTGTATATAGTAGTTGAGCATGCAGCGTTGAAAAGACCAATAGGTACGTTGCTGTTTGCACTTCCTTTGTATAAATTGAGCTAGTACATATGGAAACAGGAAAACTAGCTCTCTCCTCGTTTAGCCGTTTGCTCAGGCAACAGTTAGTCCTCAGCCTCAGTTGAGTTAACCGCGGCTGCGCTGCCACAGGGTTTCGTTCTTTTGCCATCTTTTTATATTTTTTTAATAGTTTTATCCATATGGCTGACTGAGGAGGTATTAACAAAATGGATTCCTCTACGTCTTTGACAAAAGAAGCAAAGTTGACAGCGACTTGAAATTTTGGCATTGTGAGAAGAGAAAAAAAATTAAAATAAAATAAAAAAAAGAATCGGTGCAAAGCACGGGTCCATACTAAAGCTGGAGGGGTGGTGAGGGAGCTGAACAACCATTCACATGAAGCTTCTGCTGCACAATTAGAGGTTATACTTGTGAAAACTAAAATAAAGAGAGCAGAGGAGACTCGAGTCACCGACTGTAGTTGTTAGTGCATGTTTGACAGACATATCCCAAGCTAGTCTAGCCGTCCTCGTCATTCCTAATATGTCTGCTTTGAGGAAAATAATATGCAGAAAGCGTAATTCAGTCATGAACACACCCACCAATCCAACTAATTTGCAACAATTTGTGCCAGAATGCTACAGAATATATATCCCTCAACCAGGCGTGGAAGAAAATTTTTTACTGTGATAACAGAGCAGGTCCCGACTGGATATTAATCTTCAAAAGACAGAGCTGGCTCCAACACTTAGTGACATCTGATTTGTGGGCGGCACGGTGGCACAGTGGTTAGCACTGCTGCCTCGCAGCGCCAGAGACCCGGGTTCAATTCCCGACTTAGGCGACTGACTGTGTGGAGTTTGCACGTTCTCCCCGTGTCTGCGTGGGTTTCCTCCGGGCGCTCCGGTTTCCTCCCACAGTCCAAAGATGTGCAAGTCAGGTGAATTGGCCATGCTAAATTGCCCGTAGTGTTAGGTAAAGGGGTAAATGTAGGGGTATGGGTGGGTTACGCTTCGGCGGGTCGGTGTGGACTTGTTGGGCCGAAGGGCCTGTTTCCACACTGTAAGTAATCTAATCTAATCTAATATGTGGTTTGCTGATGGCACATTCAGTATTGCTCCCATCCTCTTTTCTCAGATTTATGTAATTCTAGCAAAATAACACTGAGGTATTCACCTTTTCGTGTATGCTCTTTTGCCCAACAAGCAACGCACCACATACGTGAGAATGTTAGTTATTGAAAGAAATGGAACCCAATTTGAAACCCACTTCAATCGTCTGCAATTTTGAACAAGCTGCGCACAGTGCTATGAAGGACATATTCCCTGAAGACCAAATAAAAAGGATGCTTTTTTTCATTTAGCTCAAAATATGCAAAAACATTTAGCTAGATTGGGGTTCACTGGTTTGTATAACACTGACCCTGATTTTGGGTTAAAAGCTAGAATGATTATTGCGCTTGCCTTTGTACCTTTGAACAAGTTCGATGAATATCTGGATGCTCTAGTGACCGAACTGCCGCAAGAACTTCAAGATTTACTGAACTGGTTTGAAGATACATATGTTGATTGTCAGACCAGACGAGGAAATGGAACACAAACTCCTCTATTTCTCCATGAGATTTAGAACTTTCAGAGAATATTAACCGGGAAAGACTGCACAAACAATCATGCGGAGGCAGCCCACCGTTGATGACAATACGAACTTAGCATGCAACCTCCCACTATATGGAAAATTAATAGATGGCCAGTGTAAAGTACAGAAAGGTAGAGATGCATATTATGAAGGGTTACTAGCTGGGCATGAACCACCATAGAAATTAAAACAGTATAGAGATGCAGATAGAAGGATACATGAAATTGTTCTTAGATTTGAAAACATGGATGTTATCAAGTACTTGAATAGCCTTGCTCATAATTACTAAATGAACCAAATAAAAGCTACGTTACAGTTTTTAGTGATTAACAGATTTAATGTTTTTATATTTCAATAGTTAGTTTTAAAAATCTTTAAAGTTCTACCTTTGAATGATGATGAATCAACCAACAATTTTTTTCCTAGCGCCAAAACGTGCGTTGCCAAATGGGCTTGCGCCAAATCAGCGGGCACCCAAACAGCCGTGTCAAAACGGCTGCACCCAATCGCCCCATTCCGTCTAGGTCATTGTGTGTGGCCTTTTCAATTAATCCAAATTTTGCAGAACAAATTATTTTTTATTAGCTTTTTTGTCCTTTAATTTTATTTTGATCTTAAAGTGAATGTTTTTAAAATACCAGAGAGTAAAAGAAAATTCAATGAAATAATCCTCACAGACTAAAAAATTGGGAAGCTATAAGGGCTATTTCGGCACCTGCTATGCCCATGATGTAGTTATAATGCGACTCTAGAATGTACGTTATCTTCCCCGCCTGACTGGCGCCACTATCACCCGAGGCTGGTTGGAGAGAGTCTGTGGATATCCAGTACGCCAGTGTTTATCAACTTATGACAACAGTGCACGTGACTTTCCATTTGGAGTGAAATTTGAGAATAGTTACACACAGTCTAACAGTATCAACATTTGTGTTTTTTTATTTTGTCACTTAACAGCCCATCATGTCAAAGATGACCAAGAGAACGCTGAAGGAAGAAAACAGGTTTTAATGAGGATTGGGAATTGCAATATTATTTTGTGTCTGCTAAAGATAGGATGATACTGCAATATCAACATTGAAGAAATATAATGCTTATCAGCATTATGCCACACATAAGGACCACAAGTATTTAAATTAGAGGGACAGGTGTGGAAGGTGGCATTGCAGAAATTAAAAGATGAAAAGCAAAAGCAAAGACAGTTATTTCAAGCAGTATTAAGACCCGGAAAAAATGCCACTGAAGCAACATATAAAATAGCTTATATACTCAGAAAAAGAGGGAAGCCTTTCAGCGATGTGGAAATCGTAAAAGAATGTATTGTCGAAGTTGTGGGGCGCTTAGACCACGATAATGTTCCAAAGTACAAACAACTGCTTCTTTCAAGGAGAACCATGACTGATCGGCAGCATGAATTAGCCCTCAACGTAACAGAACTCCTCCAACAAATACTCCAAAAGGAAAACACATATTATTCAATCGCTTTGGATGAATCAACTGATACTACTGACTCAGCGCAGGTTTTATACTTCATTCGGGCCATAACAGAAGATTTTATTTGCTACAATGAGTTACTGGCTTTGGGCACTCTTACAGGTAGAACACGAGGAATAGATATCTTTACAAACTTTCAAGATAAATGTCATTAATTTAAACTGAATTTGGTTAATTTAGTGAGTGTATGTACAGACGGTGCACCTTCCATGACAGAAAAACATAAAAAGGGCTTATTGCAGATAAAAAGTATTATCAGATCCAGATGCTCTCATTTCTTTTCATTGTATCTTACATCAGCAAAATCTCTGTGCTAAATCTACTATCTTAAGTGACACTTTGCAACAAGTTATAAGGAGAAAGTGAGGTCTGCAGATGCTGGAGATCAGAGCTGGAAATGTGTTGCTGGAAAAGCGCAGCAGGTCAGGCAGCATCCAGGGAACAGGAGAATCGACGTTTCGGGCATAAGCCCGAAGAAGGGCTTATGCCCGAAATGTCGATTCTCCTGTTCCCTGGATGCTGCCTGACCTGCTGCGCTTTTCCAGCAACACATTTCCAACAAGTTATAAGTATTAGATTACTTAGTGTGGAAACAGGCCCTTCGGCCCAACAAGTCCACACTGACCCGCCAAAGCGCGACCCACCCTGACCCATTCCCCTACATTTACCCCTTCACCTAATATTACGGGCAATTTAGCACAGCCAATTCACCTAACCTGCACATCTTTGGACTGTGGGAGGAAACCAGAGCACCCGGTGGAAACTCACGCAGACACAGGGAGAAGGTGCAAACTCCACACAGTCAGTCCCCTCAGGCAGGAATTGAACCCAGGTCTCTGCCGCTGTGAGGCAGCAGTGCTAACCACTGTACCACCGATCAAGGACAGTAGTGGGAGACTGTGTATGGAGTCAGGACTGTTCGGGGACAGGCCCATTCCTGAAGAAGGGCCTGTGCCCGGAACGTCGAATCTCCTGTTCCCTGGATGCTGCCTGACCTGCTGTGCTGTTCCAGCAATAAAGTTTCAACTTTGACCTCCAGCATCTGCAGACCTCACTTTCTCCCTGTGTATGGAGTCAGAAGAGATAGGAGAGGTCTTGAATGAGTACTTTTCTTCAGTATTTACAAATGAGAGGGACCGTATTGTTGAAGTGGAGAGTATGAAACGGACTGGTAAGCTAGAGGAGATACTTGTTAGGAAGGAAGATGTGTTGGACATTTTGAAAAACTTGAGGATAGACAAGTCCCCCAGGCCTGACGGGATATATCCTAGGATTATGTGGGAAGCAAGAGAGGAAATTGCAGAGCCGTTGGCAATGATCTTTTAGTCTTCACTGTCAATGGGGGTGGTGCCAGGGGACTGGAGAGTGGCAAATGTTGTGCCCCTGTTCATAAAAGGGAATAGGGATAACCCCGGGAATTACAGGCCAGTTAGTCTTACTTCGGTCGTAGGCAAAGTAATGGAAAGGGTACTGAGGGATAGGATTTATGAGTATCTGAAAAGACACTGCTTGATTAGGGACAGCCAGCATGGATTTGTGAGGGGTAGGTCTTGCCTTACAATTCTTTGAGGAGGTGACCAAGCATGTGGATGAGGGTAGAGCAGTGGATGTAGTGTACATGGATTTTAGTAAGGCTTTTGATAAGGTTTCCCATGGTAGGCTTATGCGGAAAGTCAGGAGGCGTGGGATAGTGGTAAGTTTGGCCAGTTGGATAGAGAACTGGCTAACCGGTCGAAGTTAGAGAGTGGTGGTCGATGGTAAATATTCAGCCTGGAGCCCAGTTACAAGTGGAGATCCGCAGGGATCAGTTCTGGGTCCTCTGCTGTTTGTAATTTTTATTAATGACTTGGAAGAGGGAGTCGAAGGGTGGGTCAGTAAATTTGCAGACGATACGAAGATTGGTGGAGTTGTGGATAGTGAGGAGGGCTGTTGTCGGCTGCAAAGGGACTTCGATATGATGCAGAGCTGGGCTGAGGAGTGGCAGATGGAGTTCAACCCTGTCAAGTGTTAGGTTGTCCATTTTGGAAGGACAAATAAGAATGTGGAATACAGGGTTAAAGGTAGGGTTCTTAGTAAGGTGGGGGGCAGAGGGATCTTGGGGTCTATGTTCATAGATCTTTGAAAGTTGCCACTCAGGTGGATAGAGCTTGTAAGAAGGCCTATGGTGTATTAACGTTCATTAGCAGAGGGATTGAATTCAAGAGTCGTGAGGTGATATTGCAACTGTACAGGACTTTGGTAAGGCCACATTTGGAGTACTGTGTGCAGTTTTGGTCGCCTCACTTTAGGAAAGATGTGGAAGCTTTGGAGAGGGTGCAGAGGAGATTTACCAGGATGTTGCCTGGAATGGAGAATAGGTCATACGAAGATAGGTTGAGAGTGCTAGGCCTTTTCTCATTGGAACGGCGAAGGATGAGGGGTGACTTGATAGAGGTTTATAAGATGATCAGAGGAATAGATAGAGGAGACAGTCAGAGGCTTTTTCCCCGGGTACAACAGAGTGTTACAAGGGGACATAAATTTAAGGTGAAGGGTGGAAGGTATGGGGGGGGGGGGGATTTCAGGGGTAGGTTCTTTACCCAGAGAGTGGTGGGGGCATGGAATGCGCTGCCTGTGGGAGTGGCAGAGTCAGAATCATTGGTGACCTTTAAGCGGCAATTGGATAGGTACATGGATAGGTGCTTAAGCTAGGACAAATGTTCGGCACAACATCGTGGGCCGAAGGGCCTGTTCTGTGCTGTATTGTTCTATGTTCTATGTTCACTGTGCCACCCAATATTGTTACCTGTATTCGTGAAATGCAACATGGCATCGTCAGTTTCGTAACATGCTAAAGTTGGGTGACGAGGTATTCAGTGCGGATCTACCGTATCATTCTAAAGTACATTGGCTATCGAAGGGACAGGTGTTAGCACAAATTTTATCTTTGCAAGAACAGATAATTAAATTTTATGAAGAACAGAGTCAGCAATGCGAATTAATGAAAGAAGATTTCTATAGAAATGCTGCATTTCTGTGTGATGTCATGCCAAAGCAAAATGATTTGAATATTTCTTTGCAAGGTAAAACTAGGTCTATATACAAAATGTGGCAAAAAAAAACCAAGCATTTCTAAAAAAGCTATCTTTTTTTCAAAACTCTTCTTCTTAAGGAAATTTCGGCTGAACATTTTCCCCAGTTAGCAAAAGGTCATTGATGAACAGGAGGTTTCTTGCGAATCATTTGAAGAATACGCAGCTGTTATAGATTTATTAATTGGACAATACAATGAAAGGTTCTCCGACTTTGAGAATCATGATACCACACTCAAATTAGCATTTCAACCTGACCTGGTTGATGTCTCCAAGGCTCCTAAAGACCTACAGATGGAATTGATTGAGCTCTCAGAAGATGACATTTTAAAGTCCTTTTAAAGTCCTTTAAAGACGCTAAGAAAGATCAGATTGAAATATGGAAAAATGCAATAGAATACCCATGCCTTCGGCAACAACCACTTATTGCTGCAAATCTACATTCTCCTACTTAACCAAAGTCAAGATGCCCTTAAGGTCACAAATGACGGATACCCATCTCGAGGTCTGCAGACCTCCATGCTGCAACCAAATATTCAAATGCTTTCCTACAAAAAGCAGTTAGAACAAAGTCATTAAAAAAGGTTAGTTAACTTTAGAATTAACTTTGTCTTTTTTTAGTTAGTTCGTACATCGTAGTTAGACTTTTACAAAATAATGTGAATTTTGAAGAATATATATAATTGAAGTTTCTTGGATGCGGCCATATTAGATTACAACTAACATAATGCAGCTTTCCAACATGAAAAAGTTCCCCACCTCTGCTCCATCCCCTTCACCATCAGGACTGACCAGCTGAAGGTGGTGGGTATTTGGTTCTGAGGGGCTGGGGCACACGCCAAGTCTTGGGAGGAGTGAGTGTATCAGCAAAGTAAGGCAGAAACTAGGCAGATGAGAGCAACGGTCACGCTCCATCGCGGGTAAAAACCTGGTCATCAGTACTCTCAGTATTGTTATACGTGGCACAGATCTGGCCTATTCCCAGAACCTGTGCCACCGCAGTCACCCGGGCCATCTTCCACTTCATGCGGAGATCAAAGATGGACCGGGTCCGAAGGGGCATCATGTATAAAGATCTGGGCAACAGGGGAAAAAGCACGCCCAATGCCACCTTCACCCTGATGGCCACCTTTGTGTGGCTGCATCAAGCTGTGTGTGGATCCCCAGTACGCAAACACCAAGTGTCACTACGTACGGAGGCTCTACCTGTCCCCGGTGTTGGGAAGGATGGGCCTGGCCTCGCTGCCACAGAACGCTCCAAGTAGTTGGACCGTTCTGTATCACCGGTGATTAGATTGTTTCTGAAAACAGTGTGAGATTAGATTATTCCTTTAACTGCAGTATTTACAGAGTAGGATTAGAATGTCACATCCTGCCTGCAAGACAGAAAACCACCCCCCAGGACATCAAATTTCAGCAGAACAAATTAACCCTTTACCATCTCATTCCCTCCTTTTATCATTCCACGATAACCAACTAAATGGAGCTGAAGAAGGCACTACCAACTTATTCATAAGAATCTGGCAGCCTGCATTTAAGCAACTTATTGACACACTACATACGATTATAACAAGAATTACTAGTCCATGCAGTAGATAGGATCCCCAGGATCCTCCCAGTCACCACCCTAGCCAGCCATCACCATTCTTGGGACCTTGTCTGAAAATTATCCAACTGGTTCTTAATAGATTGGATGGCGTGGGTAATGTTGTATGATTCATCTGTGTCATGGGTGATGCATTTGTCTCCTACTATTGTACACACTCCCCCTTGTTGGGTCAATTGATAGTCTACTGCACATCTAGTCTGTTGTACATAGATCCTTAACGCCACCAATTCCTGATTAACTGCCTCTAGTCCCCTCACTATACTGTTTCCCAGGATGGTTAACCCACAAGTGAAGAAATTCTGGTTCTTTGTTGCCATTGTTCCCGCTGACCCTCAGAGGGACAATGCCCCCTAGTAGCCATCGCCAAGGGAAGATCCCAGAGTTACTGAGTCCTTCCAATCCACACAAAACTCCTAACAGCTCGTAAAACTATGGGGCATGGGGCAGTGAGTGGTTCTACTGCCCCTACAGCGAACAGGACCGGGAGAGTCAGGGTGGCCAGAGTAAAAAGGTACGGTTGAGAAGGAACAGACACCCTCTTTAGGCCCGGTAGCATTTTATTGCTCAGTTATCGGCAGTCACAAACTGTTTATATCTCCAGTTTCTCTCCTGGCTGGAGTTTCCTCCTGATCCGATCAGTTGGTAATCATACGAAGGATATGAACAAATGGCTGAACTGACATGGGCTCTGTTACAGTTCACACAAATAAATGGTCTTCCTGCAGTAACATTTAAGCACCTTTCCTTGTCACAGGTGCAGGTGACTATTCCATGGCTCACCTGACAATGCCTGCGGCACATCGCCTCGTGCCCAAAAACATTCATGGGAACCAAAGTGTAGGTACAGTCCCATTCCAGTCCTGAGATGCAAAGTGGATAGCTCATGGGATCATAACAAACCGTTCCATTTCTTCCCGGGGTCCCTATGCAGCTAGGGGTCTGAGTCTGAGTCTATCGCTCTATGCACCATCCTGATGGCATCCTTCTAAAACTTCCTGCTTTGACCTACTGCACATCTAGTCTGTTGTGGGGGGGGGGGGGGGGGGGGGGGATGTGGGGGGCATCTGAATTATCTGTAGTGTATAGGTTGAGGGGGGGTCCACCCAGGGATGGCTACAAATAACACCTACACTGACATGAGAACCTTTTTCCACGTATGGAGTCAGCTATTACGAGGGAGCATAGCTTTAAATTAAGGGGTGGTAGGTATAGGACAGATGTTAGGGGTAGATTCTTTACTCAGCGAGTTGTGAGTTCATGGAATGCCCTGCTAGTAGCAGTGGTGGACTCTCTCTCTTTATGGGCATTTAAAAGGCATGTTTTACCTGTAAATGGAGAATCTTTAGTGACGATGTTAGCTACTCAAAGTATCTTTGCATTTCCTCTCCCATAATAAAATCTACATGAGTGGGTGGGTCTGTGTCAGCATCCCAAGGGATCCTACTGGATCGGCCATAAATTATTTCTGCTGCCGACAGTCCAGTGGTCGGGTGTGGGGTGATCCTCATGATGCAGGGTCAAAGGCAAGACCTTCAACCAGTTGGAGGTCTGTTTCAGACATTAACTTATTTTGGTTTCAAGAGTCCATTTGCCCTTTCCACTATTCCTGCCACCTGTGGGTGGTAAACACAATGGAATTGCTGCTCGCTACGCAGCACCTCAAATAGCTCATTGTGGATTTTCCCGACAAAATGGGGGCCATTGTCTGAACTAAACTGCAGAAGAACTCCAACTCCTTATGATCTTGGTCAAGAGTAATGTTGCTATCGTTGAGGCTTTATTATTGGTGGTTGTAAAGGCTTCAATCCATCTACTAAATACATCAACAAGACAATACTTATAGTAACGTACACACTGCAATTCAATGAAATCAAGCTGAATACACACATGGGCCATCAAGCAAGATGTTCTCCCTGTCACGCACCGCACCCTTAACAGGCATTATTTTGTTGACATTTTAGACATGATTTGACACACTTTTGGGTTGCTTTGGCCAGTCAGGGGTGCGAACAGGTACATGACACATTCCCTCCTTCCCAAGGTGGGTATCAGTATGAAGACAGTCCATAAGCATTGGGAATAAAACATCAGATATAGATACTTGGCCAGCTGAGATGATCCAGAGGCCTTTTGACGATGAGTGCAAACACCCATGCATCTTCCTTATTTGTTTTTCTAGGTCAGGGCATCCCCCTGTAAACACTGCAGTGTTTGAGGTAGGTGGTTGATTTAGCACCTGCCAGTTCCCAGAGGACACCATAGAACTTTTAGCTCCATCAGCTCTGGCACTGCCAATGTCCATATTGTTCATTACATGGGCAGCACATTTGATTATGGCCAATTGCTTGAGGAGGAGGATGGCTTTAAGGAGATTTTGGACATAGTGAGTTCTGAATAGATGTCCCTGAGGAGGTTAGAAATCCACATTTGACCATAGCTGGCCAAAGTTATGGGCCAGGCCAAAAGCAAACTGCGGGTGTGTACAGATTTTCCTGTAGCCAGGATACAAGCCAGTGTTAGAGCAAAGAGTTCTGCTTTGAGCAGATACTGGGGGATTGAAGGAGGCAGATTCCAAGGTGGCGAAGGGTCATGATTGTGTACCCTAAATGGGATACTCCTAAGAGCGATAGAGGAACTACCATCCACAAAGTGGGTAAAATCCGGTGCGGGTAATGGAGCATCTACAAGGTTTGGTCAAGGGCAAATTAAGTGGTTGCTCAAAAAGCAATCATTGGGTGTTCTGGGATCTCCTCTGAAGGGATACTCAGAAAGGTCACTGAGTTCACAGCTGAGCAGTAGAAGGTCAGAAGGGGGTCATTGAGAAGAGCTAACTCATAACAACTCAGACAAGCCTGATAAGGTGTTGGGTCTGATGGGAGGTCAGAAGGACTACAATAGCATGTGATGAATAGACAGGGTTTTTGGAGAGTAATATTGGAAGCAGCTGTTACAAGGGAGTAGATAGCCGGGAGGAGAATTTGTGAGCAGGGTGGGAGGCCCATAGCGATAGAGTGAAGGAGAGTTGAGTAATAGGCCACTGTCTATGCCTGTGGGTTTGGGGTTAAAACAGCAGTTACACAGTCCTCTAGAATAGTGGTATACAGCTGGAAGGGCCTGTCATACAATTATCTTCAGAGTGTTGGGGCCGTTCTTAATTCAGTGAAAGCTGACTTTTGTTCTTCATTTAGGGTGAAGGTGTTTGAGCCAAAGTGGTTAACTATTTGGAGTGTAACATTACATTAGGGAGCCACTGTCAGCAGTAGTTAACTAGGCCTAAGGCAGCACACATTTGCTTGGCGCTTGTGGGCAGGGGGGGTCACGAAAATGGGTGCAAAATGCTCCAGGGTCAATCGTCTATCAGAAACACTCAGCAAGGTTCCCAGGAATGTGACAGTGCTGGGTGCGCTAAATCTTGCTGGCTGGTATGATATATCCTGAAGGGGTCATGCCCGAAACGTCGATTCTCCTGCTCCTTGGATGCTGCCTGACCTGCTGCACTTTTCCAGTAATACATTTTCAGCTCTGATCTCCAACATCTGCAGCTCTCACTTTCTTCTGGTATGAGATATCCCCAACAATGGAGGGCGTTCAGGAGATGGTTGGTATCTGATGTGAGCAGATTCCAAAGGGCTAGCTAGGAGCAAGTCATCAACATATTGGACAATGGTGACGCTGCCCGAGAGCTGAAGCTCCGAAAGCTGCCAGTGCAATACCTGGGAGAATAAAAGTGGGCGAATGGACAAATCCCCGAGGGAAGCATGTCCAAGTGTACTGCTGACCTTTGAAGGAGTAATGGAAAATTATCCATTTACTGTGAAATTTAAAAGAGAATGATTTGCCTAAATTCAATGCTGTACTGAGCTTTGTAAACGATGCTTTGATGAAGGTTTGCAGTTAGCTTATCTCTGTTTGAATTCTGTAAACATTCAACTCGACCTTGTGGTAGTCAAACTCAGCGAAAGCTGAACAACTGTTATGTCTAGGACCGGGGGATGAGAGGATAACAACTCGAGTTTCCACCAGTCTTTGCCCTCGAGAGTCTGATAAGGAACGCTATAAGGCAAGCATCTGTATAATGTTCAGTACTCCTTGCATTGAGGCATCTGGCTTAGTGTAATGAGTCAATCCTGCAGGATTTAAAATAAAGATCCTTTCTTTGCTCTTGCTAATAATTGAGTCAAGTCAATTTAATTTCCATGACAGAAGGTAAAGAGAAGAGAGAGAGAGAGAGAGAGAGTAAAGGCTGGATGATTGTATTGATCAGTCTGAGACCATGTCCTAATCACCATCCTGAGCATCCTGGCTTTGGGACAGGTAGAAGGAGGGTGTTGCAGGGTGATTGGCAGGGGACTAGAACACCTTGGAGGGACGTATCTATTAAGGTTGATATCCCTTCTATTGCTTCTGGTCTTAGGGGGTTCTGGGGGTATTGGAGGCAGTTTTGCCCTGGTATAATCTGGATCTTTATAGGGTCTACGGGGAAGTATCCGAGTTCATGTTCGAGGTCAACCAGAGATCAGGAAAGGGATCTTCCGAGGGGTGGTGTTGGGGTTGATGATGGCAGAGTGAGCCCACTAAGGTGAAAGGACTGGAATAAAATCAGTTAAATTCCCCTTGGTCAGTTGTTGGGGCACGTCAATGACACTGTTTACTGCAGCAGTCAGATCCCAGTGTGCTAGGAATCCCTTGGCCTTTGCTTTATAGCCCTTGTTCACAGACAAGGTGGTATGGAGAGAAACCAGACCTGGTTGATGACAGAGGTGGACAGGAATGTCCACTAACAGGACTGATCCTTCCTTACATTCAATGTGCCCATTATGGTGATAGTGACAATGGATCCCAGGAAGGGAACAAAGGTGGCTGCTAGCTCAGTGGAATCATAGCAAAGGGTTACATGGATCAGGGGCCTGCAGGGTTAGAGTAAAATCCTCTGGCCTCAAATTGACATCCCACCACTGGGGGGCACAACTGATCCAAAATTGTCTCAGTGATATTACTTCTTTTTTTGTTTAGATTAGATTCCCTAAAGTATGGAAACAGGCCCTTCAGCCCAACAAGTCCACACCAACCCTCTGAAGAGTAACCCACCCAGACCCAGCTCCATCTGACTAATACACCTAACACTATGGACAATATAGCATGAAAAAGCACAGCAGGTCAGGCAGCATCCAGGGAACAGGAGAATCGATGTTTCGGGCATAAGCCTTTCTTCAGGAATGAAGAAGGGCTTATGTCCGAAACGTCGATTCTCCTGTTCCCTGGATGCTGCCTGACCTGCTGCGCTTTTCCAGCAACACATTTTCAGCTCTGATCTCCAGCATCTGCAGACCTCACTTTCTCCACAATATAGCATGGCCAATCCATTTGACCTGCACACCTTTGGATTGTGGGAGGAAACCGGAGTACCTGGAGGAAATCCACACAAACACTGGGAGAACGTGCAAACTCCACAGTCACCCAAGGTTGGAATTGAACCCAGGTCCCTGGCGCTGTGAGGCAGTGGTGCTAACCACTGAGCCACCGTGCCGCCCCAATGGTGGTGTCCTCATCAAGGCAGAGAATCTAGACTCAGGAAATACAACAAATCCCTTCCTGCCAGATTGATCCCTAATTCACTGGTTTGAGGAAATTGGACAGAACGGGTCTGGGGGCCAAACCGAACAGTTAGTGGTTCCGTCCGGGGTATGGTCTCTCCTTCCCGGTTAGACCACTGGAGGTTCATGAAGGTTGGTGAGAGCCTAAACCCGTGCCAGCACATACAGGAGGTTTCCAGTGTTGAAGCTGTGGCCCCGGTATCAATCATAAAGGGGATTTCAAAAGAGAAAATGCTGGAAAATCTCAGGTCTGGCAGTATCTGTAAGGAGAGAAAAGAGCTGACGTTTCGAGTCTAACTGACCCTTTGTCAAAGCTCTGACAACCAGCTTTGACAAAAGGTCAGTTAGACTCGAAATGTCAGCTCTTTTCTCTCCTTACAGATGCTGCCAGACCTGCTGAGATTTTCCAGCATTTTCTCTTTTGGTTTCAGATTCCAGCATCTGCAATAATTTGCTTTTATAAAGGGGATTTCCTTGCCCTCAATATTCAAGCAGACTATCAGTTCATCCTCAGGGTCCTTCGTCAATCTAGGGTAATTCAGAAGGGAGGGTAGTCAGGCTGAGAAAGGGTTGCTGGTAGAGAAAGGTTGTCTCCTGCTTTGGGGGTCTACTTTGCTGCCAATGATTCCTGGCACAACCGAGCTGACTTTGGTGTTGCCAAACAGGGCAGACCACTATGGTTTTGGAAGTGACTTACTGTTGCAGAAAGGGAGCAAAAGGGGCATGGGTGACAGAGGTGCACTTGGCCCATTCGGGTGAGTGGTACACCCATAGCACCATCTGTTGACCCACCCTGGGGTATGACACTGGGCTTCCATATGATGGCACCTGAGAGAGTCAGGGTCTATAACAGGAGCAGAGTCCCTGTGATAGGGCTGACGAGGAGGACGCTGTACAATTTCATATTTGGCCTTAATCTGTATAGAGTCTTTTATGCTATACCAGTAGCAGATAAGTGCCCTTCTCATGTGTGGGCGGGTGTTGCCCGGCCAACCCAAATTGTTGGTCCTAACAGCGGTGACCACCTCTTCTGGAACACACTGCAACAGGAGGGCAATAAATGGAGATGAGGGATTTCCTGCATTTATGGCATTTGTGGAGCAAAACCCATTCCAGAAATTTGAACCCTCCTCCCCCTGCTTTGGGCTCTACTCTAATACTTTAGTTATATCCAGCAGTTGTTCTGCCCCCTATGTCTCTCAAAGAGGTTAGTCTGTTGCCCTGTCTAGGTTTTTGATAGAGTTCTGAAAGTGACCGGGTTGGTGAAACTTTCTGAAGTCTGGTTCTGGTCAGGGTGGGGACGGTCAATACTTGCAGGGGGCTGACGATCAGGTTGTGGAGGAGCAGACTGTGTTAGAGGATAGGGTGAGGGCAATGGTTGTTGGCCCTTGGACTGAGACGGAGGTGACTAAATGCTGGCAGAGGGATTAGGGTATATGGGGGGTCCCGTTGGGCAGAATTTGCCAATCCTCCTCCTGGACGGTGTCATTATTTCTAAACATTATTGGCAGATGAGACATGTCAGGAGATACCTCCATTTTGTTCCCACGCAAGGGTCCAGCTTGGAATTTCAACCCCGATTCCTTATTTTGCCTTCTTTCTCAGTTTCTCCTGTTTCTCTTTTGGCATCATAATCCTCACACTGACTCTACAGCACCTTCCCCAAGACTTAGTGATTCCCTCACGATCACACACTCTAACCCCTTGTTGAGATGGTGTGTTATTCTCCCAGCTGGCCTGTTTACATTTAATCGTTATTTCTTCAGCAGTCTTTCTCCACACAGATATTCAAGTTTGTCATTTAGTCCCAATGTTTCCAAATTGCCTTGTCTGCTTTTAAACATTAATGTCCCAAGTTCCTAACATTGGGCAAATTGCATTTCCCAATTTTTTATTTAAACATCTTAACAGGCCCCCTAACTGTTCCTCACTTTTTGGGGGTGGGGGGTCACCCCAGCATAACCGATGCAAAGGTGTTGCAACACCCGACTTCCCCAATATCTGTCAAATTTTAAAAGTCTCAACTTTCTAAACTTCTCTAAGTAAGAGTTCAGTGTCCTCAGTCTCCACACCCACTTCCAAGGTCCAGACCTTCACATGGGGGGTTTCCCATCTTCTAGGAGAAAGTGAGGACTGCAGATGCTGGAGATCAGAGCTGAAAATGTGTTGCTGGAAAGCGCAGCAGGTCAGGCAGCATCCAAGGAGCAGGAGAATTGACGTTTCTGGCATGAGCCCTTCTTCAGGAATGTTCCTGAAGAATTCCTTCTAATTCCTGAAGAAGGCTCATGCCCGAAACGTCGATTCTCCTGCTCCTTGGATGTTGCCTGACCTGCTGCGCTTTTCCAGCAACACATTTTCAGCTCGGGTTTCCCATCTTAACAACCGGAAAGAATTATAAGAGATAAGATTTATAATCATGTGGCAAGCAACAAGTTGATTTCAGATAGTCAACATGGTTTCGTCAAGGGCAGGTCGTGTCTCACAAACCTCAGAGTTTTTTTGAGGTGACCAAGCATATAGATGTGGGTAGGGCAGTTGCCGTGGTATACATGGATTTCAGTAAAGCCTTTGATAAGGTTCCACATGGTAGGCTGTTGGAGAAAATGCAGAGGCATGGAACTGAGGGTAATTTAGCAGTTTGGATTAGAAACTGGCTTTCTGAAAGAAGGCAGCGAGTGGTGGTTGATGCAAAATATTCAGCCTGGAGTCCAGTTACTATTGGTGTGCCACAAGGGTCTGTTTTGGGACCACTGCTGTTTGCCATTTTTATAAATGACTTAGACACAGGCAAAGGTGGATGGATTAGTAAATTTGCAGACGACACTAAAGTCGGTGGAGTCGTGGACAGTGTGGAAGAATGTTACAGATTGCGGGGGGACTTGGATAAACTGCAGAATTGGGCTGAGAGGTGGCAAATGGAGTTCAATGCAGCTAAATGTGAGGTGATGCACTTTGGGAAGAATAACAGGAAGGCAGAGTACTGGGTCGATGGAAAGATTCTTGGTAGTGTGGATGTGCAGAGGGATCTTGGAGTCCATGTACATAGATCCCTGAAAGTTGCCACCCAGGTGGATAGTGCTGTTAAGAAGGCATACGGTGTGTTAGCTTTCATTCGTAGAGGGATTGAGTTCTGGAGCCACAATATCATGCTGCAACTATACAAAACGCTGGTGCGGCCACACTTGGAATATTGTGTACAGTTCTGGTCCCCATATTTTGGGAAGGATGTGGAAGCATTGGAAAAGGTGCGGAGGTGTTTACCAGGATGTTGCCTGGTCTGGAGGGAAGGTCTTATGAGGAAAGGCTGAGAGACTTGGTTCTGTTCTCATTGGAAAGAAGAAGGCTGAGAGGGAACTTGATAGAGACATACAAAATGATCAGAGGATGAGATAGGGTAGACAGTGAAAGTCTTTTTCCTAGGATGATGACGACGACGTCAGTGCGTACGAGAGGGCATAACGACAAACTGATAGATTTAAGACAGATGTCAAAGGCAGGTTCTTTATGCAGAGAGTGGTAAGGGTGTGGAATGCACTACCTGCTAATGTAGTTAACTCAGTCGCATTAGGGAGATTTAAACCATCCTTAGATAAGCACATGGATGATGATGGGATAGTGTAGGGGGACGAGCTGAGAATAGTTCACAGGTCGGCGCAACATCGAGGGCTGAAGGGCCTGTTCTGCACTGTATTGTTCTATGTTCTAAGGCAGGGTGATTGAGACAGACAGTAGTTATCCTTTATCATATGTGCTATGTTCCAGAGCCTCAAATTCTGGTATTAAAGGACTCTAACCTCCCTTTGAGAACTTATAGTTGAGGACTCTAACCTTCCTGAGACAACTCACTGGTGTACAAGTGCGTACGTTCTCAGATTCCATCACTACAGAGTCCAAGGGAATGACTGAGTGATAGGTTTAGTGAGAGATCAAGGTAAATTTTACCTAGTGGGCCCATCATCTCCCGTTACTGTCTCGCAGACCATCACTTGCTCAAATCTGCCTTGAGGTTTCACATATATGTTTGAATTCCACTCTCATCGCCAAATGTTAGGTTCCTTTCTTGAGATTCTTACAAGCCAGCTTGTAAACAGCCACAATTTTATTCAGCAAGTATAAGCTTTTTTTGGAGAATCACTTAATACTCTTCACGAGGCTTGCTGAGCCATGTCAAAAGATGTCCTTCGATTAAGGGAACAGTCCTCCCTTTAAAACAGGATTTTACATCACAGTCAGTCATGAATGCAATACACCACCCACTGCCATTCCCCATAGTCACATGGCATCCTAAAACACGTGAAGTCATTTCTGGAAATAATCTAATGTGGTTAGATTATTCTTCAAGCAGTGCGTGATTAGGTTTTTCCTTAAACAACAGCATTTACAGAGTATTATTAAATTGTTGTATCGTGCCTGCAAGACAGGAAACACACCCCCCGGAGATCAAATTTCTTAATGTCAGCAGAACAAATTAAGCTTGAACATCTTAGTGGGGCAAGGTTGGATGTGAACCTCCTGTCTACTTCTTCTCCATAACAACTCCAACAACTTCAATTAACTAAAGTGGGCTGATTTGGGCATCCCAAGTTTCTGGGGCTCAGGGAGAACCCCTCCATGATACTGTAGGTCTCTATGTTCAGAAAATGGCTCAAAAGACTAATATCAAAAAGCATCCAAAATACTCCTTAAGCAAAGACAGGAAAGAAAATGCAGACATGGAGACTCAGACTCTGACCCATTAAGACCAGGCCTGAGTGCAACTGACCCTACATACTAATATTTATAAATGACATGGATGAGGAGGTTGAGGGTTGAGGGTTGGGTTAGTAAATGTGCAGATGACAAAGGTTCGAGGTGCCAATGATAGTATAGAGGGCTACTGCAGGCTGCAGCGTGACAAACAGGATGCAGAGCTGGGCTGAGAAATGGCAGATGGAGTTCAACCTGGATAAATACGAAGTGACGCATTTTGGAAGGTTGAATTTGAATGTTGAAGATAGGATTAAAGACAGGATTCTTGGCAATGTGGAGGATCAGAGGGATCTTGGTGTTCAAGTACACAGATCCCTCAAAGTTGCCACCCAAGTGGATAGGGTTGTTAAGAAAGCATATGGCGATTTGGCTTTCATTAACAGGATGGGCGCACGGTGGCAAAGTGGTTAGCACTGCTACCTCACGGTGCCAGAGACCCGGGTTCAATTCCTGCCTCAGGCGACTGACTGTGTGGAGTTTGCACACTCTCCCCGTGTCTGCGTGGGTTTCCTCCAGGTGCTCCAATTTCCTCCCACAGTTCAAAAATGTGCAGGTTAGGTGAATTGGCCAGGCTAAACTGCCCGTAGTGTTAGGTGAAGGGGAAAATGTAAGGGAATGGGTCTGGGCGGGTTACGCTTCGACGGGTTGGTGTGGACTTGTTGGGCCAAAGGCCTGTTTCCATACTGTAAGTAATCTAATCTAATATAAAACAGGAAGATTGAGTTTAAGAACCGCGAGGTTTTGCTGCAGCTCTACAAGTCTCTGGTGAGACCACACTTGGAATATTCTGTCCAGTTCTGATCGCCCGACTACTGGAAAGATACAGAGGCTTTGGAGAGGGTGCAAAGAAGATTTACCAGGATGCTGCCTGGACTGGAGGGCTTGCCTTTTGAAGAGAGGTTTGACTAAGCTCGGACTTTTCTCTCTGGAGAGAAGGAGGAAGAGAGGAGACCTGATCGAGTTGCACAAGATAATGAAAGGCATGGATAGAATCAATAGCCAGAGACTTTTCCCCAGGGCAGGATTGACTGGCACGAGTGGTCATAGTTTTTAAGATATTGGGAGAAAGGTATAGACCAGATGTCAGAGGAGGGTTCTTCACACAGAATTATGAATGCATGGAATGCATTGCCAGCGGTAGTGGTGGAAGCTGAGTCACTGGGGACATTCAAGTGACTGCTGGACATGCGCATTAGGATTATCCTCAGCACAACATTGTGGGCCAAAGGGCCTGTTCTGTGCTGTACTTTATGTTCTATTTCTATGTTAGGAAAAAAAGGTAGTGCGCTTCCTGCGAGATACTCACCACTCCAAGAAATTAACCTGGGTGAATCAGTTGTAAAAAACTGAATCAGAGTCACCTTACAGTCATTTTCAAAAGGGGAGCTAACTTCTTGGATCTCCATTTCCCACTGTAGATCCTTTAGTGTGGTAGGTGTGTCAACAACCCAGCACCAGGTGGTTTGCTCCATTACTCTGCCCATTGGGAGATGTGACACTTATCAAATAACTATATACTTCACGGGCTGGATTGCAGCAAACAAGCTTCTTTTAAAATAGTCTTCAACTTCTGTTCCATCGACAAAGTGCACTTTTTTGTTTGGGGGCAAGGGGTGGTCAGAGGAAGGTGGGAGAGAAATTTTTAAATAGTCTTGGGCCACAAATCATTGCCCTGCTGCAGTGGGGATGCAGACTTCACCACCAAGAACTGGTCTCAGCAGATGACATTATACTGGACAACACCACTGATCCCAACCAGTTCTACATGGTAGGCAAAAGTGGGTACTGTAGATGCTGGAGATTAGAGTGATGCTGAAAAAGCACAGGTCAGGCAGCATCTGAGGAGCAAGAAAATCAACATTTCGGGCAAAAGTCCTTCATCAGTCCTACAAGGTTAAGAGTTAGAGAAGCCATTTTAATATCTCAGATCTGATCGAATTTTCTCAGTGGGACTGGACCCTGGTTGCCCTGTCAACCACCTTTTTATTCTTTAATAGAAAAGGGTTTTTTAAAGGGTGGATCACATACGTGGGACTTAGAATTGGGATCAGATTTCTCTATAATCACCACAGATTATAAATTTACTTGGCCTTGGTCGCCACTTCTGGGGGAACAGCTGTTGTATTGCAGTTGTTGCTGAGATTCGGCAGGGTTGCTTCAGGAGGGTTGTCAGGCACAATCTACATTTGCAGCTGAGCAGAAACTTGCTCATCTTCAAACCCTGTTCCAGACACTATATTCTGAGTGATTTATCCCCACTGCCAGGTGCACAGCCTCAGCTATTATACTATCCACTGGCTATTTTAGTGCTTTGGATACTCAAGGAGTTGTTGAAAATATTTACCATGACTTGTTAAGCATTTCAAGAGCGCATCCTAGTTTTGGATAAGTGGTAGGAGAAAACAAAATTAAGTGGCTTTGACTCAGACAATGCAGAACAAAAAGGAATAACGAGGAATGTCTTGCAATCATCAAAAACCAGCTGGACATGAGTAGTGCCCCTTTTTGTTAGGCACAAATCCTCATTCCCAATATTATTCTATGGCAACATGCATAAAGTTGGGAAAGCACCTCTGGGGTAATTTCAGGCATTCTTTCAATGTGCAATGCTAATCTTTTAAGAACTGGAGGAAAGCTAAATGTGACAGCATATATACACCTGATAGCAGATGATGACACATCCTTCCCAGATCGTCTCAATGCCTTCTCTGCTCACATTAAGCAGAATTTCAGTGGAGAGTTAATACCTATTCTGACAACTCCTGATGAACCTATCCCAGTCACTGCATCAGAAGTCAGATCAATTTTCCTTTGTGCAAATCCAAGAAAGCGATGGGACCAGACGGTGTACCAGGCCGTGCACTCAGCATGTGCAGATTAACTGACAGAAGTCTTCTCGGACATCTTCAATCTCTCCTTGCAGCAGGCCACTGCCCCTACCTGTTTACAACAGGGCTAACATCATCCCTGTGCCTAAGGTGGCTCATA